>NW_008795259.1:688405-704444 GCF_000699145.1 Aptenodytes forsteri | reverse complement strand
TCCATCTTCCCCCCCCCGCCCCCCAGCCACAGAAATCATAGCTAAGGCTGGTTGAAGAATGTTTTCCTTGCAAATATTTTTTTTTGGGGGGGGGGGGGGGGGGGGCTCTTTAAAGTCTTGATAGGGCATGTTTTAGCCTGTGAATCGTTGTCCGATTCTTCCCTGTTATTCTATTAAATGCTGAGATACTTAAGCTGCATGACTGGTCACCTAAATTACATGGTATTGCTGCTGGTTTTTTATCTGACAGCTTAAATTTAATAAATTATATATTCTGTGAGCCTTGAAATTCTACTGGACCTGTCAGAATCACTTGATGTGTGGTTGGTTTTTTTTTTTTTTTGGGGTGTGTGTGTGTGTGTTTGTTGTGGGTTTTTTGACCAGAAACAAGGTATTATTCAACCCAAAAGGAAGGTATAATGTTAAAGCTTCCTTTCCCCTACAAAGAGAATTTAATTCACTGTGGAATACATTTCTGTTTTGTGATCAGCCAAATAGAATAGTAGGCCCCAAATTTGTTTTCTGTAAACACTTGCATGAAGGAAACTTTCCTCACACAAATGCTCACAAAAAGCAAGGTCTGTTAACATGTTTAAAACCAAATTCTATTCAGAAGTCATGGCTATTTCTTCAGTGCTAATTCAAATGCTCCTTTTAAATTACGGTTCTTCAGCTCCGTGCAAAACTCTTGAATATGATCGTGGCAATGATGCGGTGAAAGATAATCTGACTTTTTTGTTACGCCTCATGGCTTGGTTCATGTATTATTGTTCTGAGATCAGGAGCTAAGGTACATTTACCTCTGAACTTCTGGTGTCTGAGAACACACCACTGACTTCAGAAAAGTGCTAGGATCAAGCAGGTTTTGCAGGAGTATCGGTCAGTCATGGTGAGGGAAGGGCAACGCGGCAGCAGATGAGTTAAAGTAACTCACGTGGAACTGGCGATTGCCCAAATGATCTAATTCCATTAAACCGGGAACTTGTGACACTGTTCTTAGGGGCATAGGGGATAAATGAAATGGATGGCTACTGTGCAACAGCAGATCAATAATTGTCTTTGAAAAGTAAATACAGTCTCCAACCATGTTTGACAATAACTGGAAATGATTCTTTGGCAACCATCTATTTACCAAACCCGATGTGAACTGTCAGAGCTTATTAGGGCTAGGTATAAGGCCGGGTGCTACGCTATCTCCATTAGATACAGTCAGCAAGTTTTTGCTATAGTTTCCATGACGAACACCATCCAGCAAAAACTCCCGGCCAGCTGTGCAGAGATGGGCGTCTCTTTTCTGGATACTGTTATGAGACTTTATTCCTTTCAAAACAACAATGGTAACTTTGTTTCCCCTTTTTTTCACATGAGGTCAAACAGCACGATTTCGTTCTTTATGAGTTGCATATGAGGTCGCAAAGCAAGTGTATTCAGCCTGGCTTTGATCAAGCACGCAGCCATCAGCCCTTATTAATAGGAGAGGAGCCGCAGCCGGTAGGTGGCAGTGTTAGCGTGCGGATTGAGCCCTCGGCCCCGCTCCGCCCGAAACGAGCCAAATAAAAATGGCTTTTTGACTTGGAAGCATTTATTAAGCGAGCCCTTAGCCGTGGGATTGTCAGGCCGCCAGGTCTCTGGAAAGATCCGGCAAACCGCAGGTGCTGCTCTGCGAGTGCACGCTCCGCATCAAGACTGAAACCCTCGCGGAGGAGAGGAAAAAAAAAAAGGAAAAGGAAAGGAAAAAGAACATATGTGTGCTGGCCATTTATTCAGAGCCCCGCAATCTGCCAATCATCCTTTACATCACTCGGTGCCTCGGGAAAAGCTGCTCAGAAACAATCTTTGTTACTCGAGAGAACCAGCCTTGTGCTTTTGTGCCACTTGGAGAAAGCATGAAACATTTTTTCCCTTGTGAAACTCAGCATACGTAAATCAATTAGAAGATCTGAAACCTCTGACCCTTGCAGATTCAGACCAATCCAGGCTAAACCCTCCCCTTACTTCCTCGCTCTTCCACTCATAAATAAATTAAAATAAAATAAAATCAAGAGGAGGGAAAGGAAAGAAGTCTGAAATGACAACCCAGGCACTGGAGGAAAGGGTTGTTTGTCTCAACCGTACGGTTATGCTGTCTGGCTGTAGAGATGCTGTGTGTGTAACATGCCTTAAACAAAATCAGAACAGGAGAAACATTTTTTTTTTAACTACTGAAAGCTTGGCTTTAACCTAAATTACATTGTCAGCAGTAACGATGGACAGGGATGCAAGATCTTCCTTCCCACCCTCCCAGAAGAAGCCAAGAGCCCCGTGTCATGGGATGCCAGCGGGCATTTGGATTTGCAGCAAGATCCACACCCCGGGACAACAGGGCAGTACTGAATGCCACTTTGGCATAGTGAATCATGAACACCAGTCAATTCAGATTTCTTTTTAGTAGGGGGCTGGGTGAACGTTGTTAAAGGATGACATAGAGACCCATACAAAGGAAGCAATTTACAACACCACTAGAAGAAGGAGATATATCGATCCTACAAAATCCAAGAGCTATGCTACATATTTTTGATTATCATATATTGACATTTTATATGTTAGTTTACTTAAAAATGCCATTGCTTATAATTTGGGTGGGGTGTATTTTCATCCAATACTCAAGTAATTAGATTCATAGCTACTCTTACGCTATGCCTTTCATGCTTCAGTGATCTTTATTCTCTAGTTCAATACGTATTGAGCTGGGACAGCTGCCTTTCAACTTGGTTTGCCTAAAAGCCACACTAGCTCTTATCTCCAGATTATCCAATCTTGGGATAAAACGTAGGTCTTATTTAATTAGTTGTGATACAAGATTTTCTCCTTGTATATTTCTGAGAGATCAAACCTTTTACCTTTGCTAACAGGCATCCATGTGACACTTTCCACCCCCTCTAGCTCCAATTGATTGCTGTCTTTGTGGAGGTATAAAAACATGAATGGACCTTCAGAGATCATCAAGACCTTTCCTCTGGCCCAGCCCAGGTTCATATACCAAAACTGCTCACAGCGCAAAACTGTGTTTGTTGGGCCTCTTGACACTTTCATCAGCCCCTGCCCAGAAAGAATTTGCCCCTTGAAGGAGAATTCTCTCTGCCATGTTGGTATTGTGGATTTGTTTTTTGTGAAGCCTGTCAGTGAAGCTCGCCTGTCAGTGAGCTCGTGATGAGGGTAGGGTGGGCCAAGATTTATCCTGTGGTGCTTTGCATACAGATCCATAATAAACTCTTTCTCGCTCTCTCTTTTTTTTTTTCTTATTGAATCTTTTATAGGTCTTCCCAGCTTATAGTTTTTGAAATGTCAGGTTTCCATTGAGCAGCTATTGCAGGAATCAGAATTAAAAAATGTCTTTGGCTAGATTCAGAGTCACATGTATGATCTGGGAGTCATTGAGAGTAGCCCAGAAAGTCTAGTGGATTGTGGAAAAATAATCCTGGGCTTGAATCTTAGCAGCATTCTCCATTTAAAATGAAAAAGGCTATTAGGGACGGGGAGGGGTGCTCAAGGAAAAATAAATTACTTCTAAATGCTGGATATCCTTAAAATGAATAGCCTTCACTGTCCACGTGTACTTAGAGAATCAGAGTCAGTTAATAAGTTTTGCACGTATGCTTCTGAATCTCACTTTTTTTTTTTTTTTTGTCTGAAGGCAGCATTCTCCATTTAAAATGAAAAAGGCTATTAGGGACGGGGAGGGGTGCTCAAGGAAAAATAAATTACTTCTAAATGCTGGATATCCTTAAAATGAATAGCCTTCACTGTCCACGTGTACTTAGAGAATCAGAGTCAGTTAATTAGTTTTGCACGTATGCTTCTGAATCTCACTTTTTTTTTTTTTTTTGTCTGAAGTATCTTACTTCTGCCTTTGACAGGAATAGACTGCACAGGAGGTTCTTAACCAGCAGCCAAAATATGGACTCTCATGTTTTTGTAAGGTTGGTTATACATCTGTTTTGGGTAAAATTGTTGCAGGAATGGAATTTGACCTATAGTGTTAGGCTCTTTGTGTGATTTGTTTGGGCTGCGCTTATAAATTGTTTGGTTTTGTTTATGTTCATCTGTGTAAATTCTAAAAGGAAAAGTCACCTGAATCAAACAATGTACTTGTCTGCTTTTCTGTCTGCTGGATGAAATCTGAAAATAAGAGAGGAAAAAAAAGCTACTTGATCACGGCCCTGAAGGAGACAAAAGCTCTCCGATTCCTGGTATGGAAAGTTTTTCTTATTCCTTTAAGTGATGGGCTCGTCTCCAAAAACCTGTGAAGTGTTCAGTTTGAATAAACAATCAAAGATCTGGATGTTTATCTGAGGCTTTTCTTATAGCCCTTCGGGGTGGAAATGGGTTTGAGAGGCTTGAGAGAATGAGCTCTTTGTACTCTTTGCATTTGGTGTGGTCAGGAGTACCACAAGCATAGCCTTTCTTCCAGTCATTTGGCATTTCAGCTTCCTGTTCTGGTCCCACATCAAGGTGTATGATACTGAAACAAAAGAAAGGGTCTTAAGGTGACATTGTGGAGAGAGAAACTATAAATATGTATTAGATTTCTGTTTCTACTTTCCTTAAATCAAAAGGTCCATCTTCAAAATCATGTCTGTGAGGGGACTCTTTATGCAGAAGTGGATTTTCCCTGTCTTGGAATAAGCAGGCAGTCACTCTGGCACAGGGGACAAGCTAGCCGTGTCAGGACTTCAGTGGTAGATGCGTCCATGATTTTAATCGCAATATTTTTTTCTGTTAGTACAATGTGGCTACGTTCCGACTTTTACTCAGTTCCATCTTTACTGATACCTTTATCTATAAAGATAAAGGGGGTTTTGAGTCTTTAAAAAAACATTGGGATGTCCGTTTCAAGCTGGATGCGATATTTGGGAAGATTCTTGTTTTACCCCAGATGGTTTGCTGACTCCTGCTTCTGTTTGCTCGTTTTAAACTAAAATAAAAACTCTGTCAAAAAATCCTTTATAAATCCCCCTGCTTCCTCATGGGTTGGATCATCTAAGCTGCAGAATATTGTAGGGGGATCTTTACACCACCTGACTTTTGGTTTGACTACTCAAAAGTTGTGCTGCTGCTCTGAATCTCCGAGCTCCAGCTGAGGCGAGAGGTGCTTGATTCAGAGAACTTGTCTGTCTGGCTGTGAAATGTTGGGTGATGTAAGTTGTCTTTCACTCACAGGTGGAGAGCACCTTCCAGGTGTACAGGAAGGACTGTTGGCTAAGGCGCTACTGAAGGATTGTGGAGCTTGCACCTTAGGGTGAGCACCTTACAGGGCAGGTCAGAAGTCTCTAGCTGCAGAAAGCTTTGGAGGAGTTGTGTAAACCACTCCTGCACATACAAGCCACTCTGAATTGATTCTCATTAAAGCAGTCCGTGCTGGCATAGATATTTTTCCCATGAAGGGCCGCTTCTAGGTATTAGGGGATGGTCCATAATTTAAATTTACAGCAGTGAACACCAGTCTACCACTACAGGCCAGAGTACAGCCAGCCTGTTTCAAATCAGTTTGCAATATCAGTGAAAATCTATTTGGCACTTGTTCATTACCCTTTTTAAGCCAAAGCAGATTATTCATTGTTTCCTTTAATGTCATCTGTTTGGTTTATCAGAAATGACTCAAGGAAGTTTTTCTCTAATTCAAGACAAACAGTCTGCTTGCACACTGATTGTCTGAGCTTCAGCTGTCCTGGGGAGTCTGCACACGTCAGGTGTTACAAGAGTGGAAATGATTTTCAGGGTCAAGCAGAAGAAGAGAGGGAAATGTCTTCTAGGAAGCCACAGCTGTGGATAGCTTTTCATCTCTAACCTGTTGTAAAGATCTGACTGAAAATTAAACCCGTTGTGCGGTGTACTGAGGTAGTACGCTATTAGTTACTTACCCCTGGGTTCCTCTCTAATTGGTAGAAAAAGATACATTACGCTAGACGACAGTTCAGAGCACCCTGGGCAGGATCCTGCTTCATGGTCCTTCCCTTCATAAAGGGAATGATTTCTCTCTGCTGACAACTGGCCTAGCTAACTAACTGTGCTGTCTAAAGTCAGACTGTGCGTACTCCCCTCATGTCTCCCTGTTGCATGCAGTAAACAACAGCCCAAGCTCGTTTGTACTGAATTGACTCTTCATCACAAATTTCAGTTGTGGCTAGACCATACTTATAAAATGCAACACATGAGTTTTCCAACTATTACTGTCGTGTAAAAATTACAAATAAATGCATAACTGGTAAGAAAATGGGTAGCTTAGGCATGAGGAGGGTAGGAACAGCCATTATAATAATGATGCCAACCAGTTCACATTCACTCTGGCTCAGTCATACCTGTAAGGTGTTGTCTTCCAGGGGGTGTTTGTTGGCCCACATGAAGGGGGTTGAATATAACTGGTAAAGATTTTGTTAAGCGTTGATATTATAGTTGATGCTCCATCAGATACAAAATGTACCTAATACCTGTAAAATTTACAAAAGGAGACACCATGCTCCAGAAAACCCAGGAAAAAAAAGTTAAAACAGGTTACACACTATTATAAGTAGTTATTGACAAACCTCAGGCATTTTCAGAAGCACAGACAACCTAACTGCGCTGTAATAAACTTCCATGGGACCTAGATAAATGTTTATCAGGGTGCTTGTTAAAATAAGAGGTCTTTGCAACCTGGAAATAATGAGGACACATCTAGTTTGAAATGAACATCTGTACATGATATTCTTAAGGACATTACCTCACATGAATTAACATTTAAAGCATATTTTAAAAATAAAAGAGTCGACAAATGAACAACGAATAAGCGCATACTTACATGCTGAATGCAGCACGGTGGATTGGAAGAATCAAGAAAATCAACATCAAATCTGAGGCAAGCTTTTTATATGTACTGGACAGGTCAGGGAGAGGACAGGGTTCCTGCTGTGTTAGGCGTGTTATGAGTGGGGAGAAGGGGGTGGACAGGAGTTTCTACCGTGTTGTTACAGTGTGCTTTCTGCACGTGTGTATAATGCAGAGAGATGTATCTATATGCGCACTGTTTAGCACTCACGCACTTCTAAAATCTTGTATCAGTGACAAGATCAACTCCCAGTAAACTCAAACTGTTACAATTTGGAGGCTGGTTGACAGGCTTAAAAACGTAGAAACATTTTATAGTGTGTGTGTGTCAATGTATGCTTCTGTCCATGCCCCAAAAGAGGTCTGTGGCACCGCTAGCATTGAAGGAGTGATTTGTTGCTGTGTGTGATGTTCTCTTGTGCATTTCCATTCAGCTTTTGAGAATCTTCTTTTCCATGTGCCTTTTCTCTGTTTCTCTGTTGTGTCATTCCACCATACTTTCTGAAAGGAAAATGTTACCGTGTAGTTGTGATCTTTGTGCTAACCAACACTCCAACTAAAACTAGTGGATTAGATTCTCTTCTGCTATAGTGTTTTAACTCCTATCAGTGGAGTTATTCTAGATTTTGGCAGTTGTAACTGGACAGATCACTAAAAGATGATATATATATATATATATTCACACAGTCAAATTTATCAGTGGTTCTGGAGTGATATATGTGACATAATACCATATCTGAATGCACCATAAAAGATACTTCCTGAGAAACAGTCACTGTCTGACCCTCTTAATATTAAAAATATTTGGTCTTTGTATCAGCCCTGCGGTATTAGGAAACCATAAGTTACCTGTTCCACAACTCACAGATTAAAGTCTTCTGCAAACGAGGGTTATGTAGTATATTCAGTAAGACGACCACTTCTAGACTTCTGAATTGTCTGGTTTTAGAGCAGTTAAAAATGTATAAAAGGAAATTAGTGAAATCCAAATTGTTTTTATTCTGCAGCGTTAAAGTTTTCATATGTTATTTTTAAATGTAAAATACAATTCTAATGATTTTAAAAAACAGTTCATGGACGTTTCATAGAATAATGGAAAATAAGTCTGAGAGGAAGTATCAAGAAGTAGAATCAACTTTATCTGTATTGTTCTTGACAGATATTTGTCTAATATCACAATGAAAGCCTCCAACTGGAGATTCCACAATCTCTCTAGGCAATCTATTTTAAGGCTTAACTGTTCCTACTGTTAGAAAGTTTTCATTGTTGTCTAAATCTCACTTGCTGAAATGTAAGTATCTTACTACTTACCCTGCCAAAGTGCATGAGTAGAATAGATTATTTCCCTCCTCTTTGCAAAACTCTGTCTTTCTTTCTCCCTTAAGAGTATAAAATACCTTTTTTTTAATAAATTCTAGGCACTTGATGTGCATGTTCCTGTTGAATATATTTGCTACAAGAACGGCAATGCATTTGGTTCAATTATATTATCCCAAATGCTTAGTTATGCCCCCCTTATATTTTTTGTGTTGTTGCTTTTTTCACTCTATGCACAGACCAATCCACAGCCAGTTTCTGCAGTGATTTTGCTCACAGTTTCATTCTAAACTGCTGTAATTCCATATTCCCAGGACATCAATAAATCTGATGTATTTTGACTATTTATCTTGCAGGCAATAAATATCTGTTTACAAAGTGCGTTTTGTGTATTCACTCAAATTACATTTGGGCTGCTGCAATCCTGGAAAAAAGAGGTGCTAAAGGTTTGATGCGGGAGAACATTGCATTTAACTTCAGGGGAGAACTAAACTTGTGATTCTGTCATCAAAGGTGAAACAGCAAAGCCCTATTTCTTGCTAACGTTAAACCATTTATTCTTATTTAGCTGTCGTTTTTATTACAGGCATTCAGTCTGATGCGCATGACAAAAAAGTTCAGACATGCTTCAAAATGAATTTGTTGCATACCTTGTGTAGAAAACTGTACTTTATGGATGGTAGCTGGAGGTGGCTTATGGTTTACCACTGATTATAAATTATTTTAAAATATATATATAAAATTGATACTCAGAGCTGATAGCATACATTTTTATCGGAACATACTCTCATCTCTGTTTTATTTGTGGTTATAAGCATGTAGATAAACCCAGGCATATGGTGCTTAGTGTCTTGGTGGGCCCAACAGCTCTTCAATTACGCTTGATCTGTCAAACTGCTATTTATGCAAATATTTTTAGAAAACATATTAAGTTATAATTGAGAGTATATTTTTGTGAGGGTGGCATAATGAAGAACAAATTCTTACTGTCTGATAAGGTAGTATTGCCTCTAAGGAAAAGGGTAGTTCCTTAAACAATTCGTGTAAATAGGATTTACTCAAGTGAATGACACACGTATATAAGAAGCCAAATTTCTGAACCTGCCTGAAGTCTCAGCATAAATTCCACCCTCTTCTGCATTCATCTACAGTAGCAAAGATCACTTCTATTCACAGGTATTCCTAAACCTAACCTGCTTTGATCCTTTCGAATCTAATCCCTTAGATTCTTTTGGCACATACCACACTTAGCTTTTTTACTAGTCTGCCAACCACAGTCCTTCCATTTCCTCAGCTGAGCAAGCGCAGCAACTTGCAGTTGTGTACCTTGCCAAAGCTGTGAAAAGAAAAGACAGTATTTGCAATGTGAACTTGAGCTGTGGCCCTCGTTCACACTCTGGGATGCCACTGCAGAAGGTCCCATCTTCCTGTTTTTCCCTGGTTTCTGTGGTCATGAGGAGAGAGTTGGGTTTTTTTTCCACTGTACAAGTTACATTAATGATAAATGTTAGATGTCTCACTTCCCTTAGATTTCATGGCAATAAGCGAATAAAATAAAAGCAAGTAATTTTACTGCATAGCAACAAAATGAGTGTCCAGTGGGCTTTTGAATACTGTACTCCTACGCAGCTCTGCCAGCCATCAGACCTGTGATGTTCAGCTATTAAGCTCAGATAATTTTTAAAGCATAAACTTACACTTTGAGCACCCAGTGGCACTTTATTATTTCAAACTTTGAATTTATAGGCAAAATACATTGGGATCAAAGTGGGAAGATGTGCTTTAGCCACAGTTCAAAATGCCTCTGTTAGCTCAGAAATAAGAGTTGATATTTGCAGCCTGCAAATTTTTTATATTTAAAAGCTAAAGTAAATGGTGTGTGATCAAAGACTGCATAGTGTTGAGGCTATAGAAATGTGTGTTTAATATATAAATCAACATTCTGTTTAAATGTGAAATCTGAACTTCAAGCAGAAACTAAAGCAAAACTCTGAGGAGGTGCTGAATAGTTCATGCAGTGTGATGCATGGTCCAGCTTGTGAACTCCTGAGGATACGGGGAATGTCTGTTTAGGCAGCACATGATATCTGAATAGGCAAACGCTTCCTTCTCTGCTTGGTGTTTGAGGTCAATGCTGCTGCCTATATGTCTGCAGGATAAGACAAAGTGGTTCTGGAGGGTTTGGTCTGGTACATTTAGAGTTGCCCAGGCTGGATTTGGAAGAGAAGAGAGGATTTTGCTCTGATGATTAAGACTTGCGTGTCTGTCATAGAATAAACATATTTGGTAATTTTTTTCTTTGCCTTGCACATTCCCCTTCTTTTAAATTATGTATTTCCTGAAAATAATGGCTGAAAAGATGGACTGCGGAGTTTATGGTGGAAGATGGACGCTCAAGTGCAGAGGAGGAGAGTTGTGTGGGGAGGGACCTTACCCTTCTGTTTTTGGCTCACATACTCGTTTCGTCTCTGAGCAGGTTTCCTGTCAGATTCTCGAGAAAAGCAGCTGAGCATGGACCTCATCCAAAACCCTCTGGAGCAAGTGAGAGGTTTACCAGTGATTTCGGTGGAAGATCAGTCGTGCCTTACAGTTTATTACCCTTTTGCAATGCCAGAGTGGTGGGTGTCAACTAAGCATGTGGCTTCTCTCTGGATACACATGGAAAGTGATGGATCCTGCCCAACCATCTTGTTACCTGAGTAGGTGAGGCTGACACAGATCAAACGACGAAGCCAGGAGGTGAAATGACACACCTCAGGTTACAAAGCAGAATGGTAGGGCTGAGAAAAGTAGGATGCCCAACACATTCTCAAGATACTGCTTAACGGATATGACTCATCACCGTTCCCCTGTTTCTGCCAGAAAATGTGCATGACACTTTATCTGGCAACCTAGTTGATTTATGTATCTAGCTAGTATACTAACAAAACAAGTGAAACATTCAGTGTAGTGGTCCTCTTGCTTACAGTGCTGATTTTAAGTGCTTTAGGTTTTGGCACTCCAGTGTGACACACTTATAAACCACCTGGCTTTTATAACCTGATTATCAGGGTCACTGAAAGTGATTTTAATGAGCCACTGAGTGTCACTAGTCACTATGAAAAGTTTTGTGAACATATGTACAAAACAGGGATCTGGACAAATAATTTTGGAACAAATTACTTGTAACCTCTAAATCCACTTAAGTGTTCAATCTGAATAAGCAACTGCTAGGTTGGTTGCTGCAGTTCTGGCACTGACTTTGGGAAGTTTAGCGTGCAACTACACCTAGACTATGTAGGATATAAATTAGTCTGCTTTGTGTTTTCCAAGTTCCAGCACCGTAATGGGATCCCATTACTTCAGAAGTTCTAATGTAATAGCAATAAAAAGTAATCGGTAGCATAAGGATATCTGCTAAATAAATAAAATACAGAACATCTGTGAATATCCAGATAACTTTTTGGCCACATATGTTCTCAAAAATGAATTATAACTGTCAGAGAAAATATCTGCTAAGAAAAAAAGAGGAAAAAAAAAAAGGGGGTGGGGTGGGGAGAGTAGCTTACAGAAAATGGACATATGCTGAGAGCTGTTCTGAGTCCTGTAATGAGTTAGGTTCAAAACATGGCTGGCGAGCCATGGTATTTTGCAGTCAGGTACTCTGCAGTCACAGGCCACACAACATCGTCTTGGGCATATTTTTGGAAAAGTAAACGGACCCTTCTTAACAATTGCTTCAAGTATTCAGAAATGAGATTTTGGCACTTTTTCCCCAACATCAGACCTTCTTACTTTGTAAGGGCTAGGTGCCTTCCCATGAGATGCAGATGTTATGAGGTAGAGATTCTCACTCATATTATAATGGATTATACTTTACCCAAATTGACTGATATGTCACTGTCACTGAGAATGCTGTGATATATCATGCCCAGATGTGCATGTGCTAACAGCAGGAGTAACAGCTGGTAACAGGGTCATGTGCCACATACCACGATATATATGAAAACCTAGCAATCAGTCAATATATTGTCAATATTGCTGTGCCTCATAATATGCTTTTATTTTATTTTTTGGAGCAAGAGGAAGAAGAGTGAGAGTAATACAAAATCTGAACAGTCTCATGTTATTTGGGTGAAGGAGAAATAAGACAGTGTCTGAGGGTCTCTGTGAGCTGCCTCTGTTTGGGGGCCTTTCACTGAGGGCATATTCAGGAAAAACTGCCTCATAAAACTCTTAGGCAAATCCTAGCTATAAATCATAGACAGCAAAACAATTTCCCCCAAGCCAATGGCAAATCGTTGCTATATCTTGAGTGTAAATTACTAACAATCAGCAACACACCTAGGAAATGGAGCAAGTCTACAGTATATTTACGATTTATCAGAGGTGAATATACTTTTGACAGAATTTAAGATCTCCAGAAAAACATAAAGAAAAAGGTTTGTTCCTCAGGTTGTACTTACCTCCCTTTCCTGGGGACCTTCAGCTGGTGCAGAAGCTGCTCAGTGCTACCTTTTTTATTTCCCGTTCCCAAGTCTGAGGTAGTTTGGGGGTTGTTTTTTTTTCTTTCATCAAGGGACGTAATCTGTTAGACAAGATAATTAAATGTGTATGGGCTGGATTCTGATCTTATTTACAGAGTCTGCAGTAAATCTGAACTCACTCCAGTGACTGCAACGGAGTCATTCTAGATTTATGTTATTATAAATGGGATCAGAATTTGACTTGTATAAATTAATACTAAAGGGGGAAAAGAACTGTTCATGCTCACACTCCTAGCCCCTGGCAAAGGCTAACTTAACTTCCTTAGCCGCCTTCATTGAGCATGGTGAGGTTCAGTCACCACTGATCTTTAGGAAGGATTGAACTTGGTTTTAGAGCTTTCAGAGAACTAATCATAATTATTAATTAATAGTAGTATTAATTATAAATGCTAGATGTGTTACTGTCAAAGGAAGTCTAAAGTAATTCTGATTATATATCTGTATGTTTCTGCGTTCACCTTTGGTAAAACTAAGGATCACTTCTGTGCTTCAAACATCTTTTCTCCTTAAATTATACTTTGTTTTCCTGACAATATTCTTGCGAGAGGCACGCTACCAACCAGGTGACGCGGGTACATCTTACTATGCAAGAAGTCTGTACTTTTTGACACTAGTGATGAGCTAAGTAAGTTGCTCAAGGTTTCATACCGCTCCGTTGCCTTGGTGTCACCAAAAAAGTCCCGACTTGACTCTTAAACATGAAGCTTCCACTGGGATTGGCCAGTGGCTGGATATACAGCATGGAAGACTGCTGAATTGTTTCATACTTAAGGTTACGTCTTCCCCATAGAGTGATATATTTTTGTTTTCTTTCCTCTAGTATGGTGGAGAGCCGGAAGAATGAGTTTAACATGCATTTTTGGTAAACATTTTTCTGAAAAGTAATTTTCTTTTAGACTGTGGTAAGTCAGTATCCGCAACCACTCAAGTATGACCAGCAAATGATTCATTCTGAAGACTGGGGATTGTGGTTGAAGACTTTTTTTTCCGCATCCTGTGACTGCAGGAACATAAATCAAAAACGTTCGTTTTTTTTTTTTTTTTTCTTTTTCTTTTTTCCCTCCCAATAAACAAAGCCTAGCTGTTAGAAAGCAGGGAAGCCAGATTTATCTCAGCTAACACTGAGTTTTGGAGAAAGATGTGTGTTTTTATAGAACTCAGATCTAAATGGCTTCATTATTTTTGAAGACAATTCTTCTTCTCTCCTGACAAAGAAGGGATCCTGCAGTAGGTACAGTTGGTGCCTTATTTGTCAGTTGTTATGTGCAGTGACTCCAAAGTCAAATATTCCACCCCTTTCCAATTTGTAAATATAAAATATCAGAATGAGTATGTAATATTGGATTTTTTTTTTACTGTTTCCCATTTTTTTTCTCAGAAGACTGCAGTATGTCTTTTTTGTGATAATATGTGAAGATATAAATTAGGTGCCTACCAAGTAACATCCTATTCTAAAGAGTGAATTTGTAGCTGGTTTGTTCAGAGGAAGTCCTGAGGTGCTGCGCTGGCACAGAGGATGTTCAGGCATCTGATTCTGGCATTGTCTCAGGTAGGGAAGTGTGAGGACTTACCTTTGTAAGTGGTACTTCCTCCCTTGGGTTTTCATCCTGTGACTTTCCCATTGTGTGACTTAATGTAACCATGCTCCTTTTCTTCTAGCACCTGCCCACCTGTGGATTTTCTTCATAGCTATAGACTTTTGCTATTTTACTGTAGCTGTAGACTTGTACCATTTAGCTGTGAGTAGCCTAAAAATGAAATGCTTTATATGAACTTCCACAAACTCCATTTGATCTTGAATGAAACGGACTTGTGTCAGTAGAAAGCTCGGTTAGCTTTTTTTTTTAAAACAAACAACAAGCGTGATTTCCCTCTTCATTTTTTCTCACTTGAAATAGTTTGATTAGTGCATTTATAACATGGAAGTTGCGAAGAATGACACAAGCCAAACCATGAATAAAAACTGTAGATTGACAGAATAACGTCTTTTTGTAGAAAACAATTTCTAGCCAATTGCAAGTGGTCACTAAATTTTCCCGCTTCCTTCCTGGTATGGTCTTCTCAGTCCATTCTCATACCAGAAGTGCAGTTACCTCATGTACATCTCCAAGATTGTTTAAAAGGCTCCTCTTCATCTGCCTCTAGGACTTTTATCTAGGATTCCAAAACAATCTGAGACATGATAAACTGTTAAAGAAAATTGCAAAATTGAAAGTATTAAAGTGTGGGGAAAAATGTCCCTACCACATTGAAGGTGTCTTTACTTACAGTCAAATAGATACTCTGTCATATTCTTGCAATAAGAGTAAGAAAGAAATCAATTTTTAAATTAAACCAGTAACAGGAAGACTGGCACTTTGTTGAAAGCTGTTAAGTGATTTAGCAAATAAATTCACCAATCCAAAAAACCTTTTTAGAGTTCAAATTCCAATGTTTATTCTACTTGTCACTAACCCTTAATGTATTTCCTCATAGAGGCAGGACAATCAACCTCTGATGTCACGTAAGGCAGTAATATGGCCAGTAGCTGTTCTTGTAGCTTTAATGTACTGTGTGAACGTTGGAGGAGTTTTCGTATATTTCTTTTTTAATCACTTAATCATTTTCTAGACAAGTAATAAATATGGTATATTTTATATGAGCAAATAAATTGAGCAATTGGCAGGGGAAAAAAATCAGCTGTCAGGTCCAAGGTACTTCTAAAATGTAACTTTTAATTTAATGTGATTTTTGGGTAACTGACACTGAAGGGTCACTTTCAGTATATCAGTGCACGTGAAAAGATGTTATTAGATATCTAACTTTAGTTCTGAACTTGGTGGCTTGAGTCAATCCAGTGCTGTACTCAGGTACCTCTGGGTTCGTTTGTTCCTTATTGGTCTTGTTTTCAAATTGATATACAGCTTTTTGGTATTTCACATATGTATTTTCAAGGTAGCTGGTGTTTCTTTTAAAGCTCCTTTTACATAAAGGACAACTAACACTAGTTTTCTTCAGAGAAAAACTTCATGGAGTCCTGTAAATGTGATTTTCTGTCATCTCAGAGACCGTGAAATCTGTGCATCTTTTTGTGTCAGTGATTTTAAGTGTTGGATATTTCTCATACTTGATGTTTATGGATATTGGACCATGGACCAAGAAGAAAAGGAGCATGGTCCATGGTCCGATGGAGTGACTACATCAGTGGACATGGGAAGGGCTACAAATGTCGTCTATCTGGACCTCTGTAAGGCCTTTGACACGGTCCCCCACAACATCCTTCTCTCTAAACTGGAGAGGTATGGATTTGATGGGTGGACTGTCTGGTGGGTGAGGAATTGGTTAGATGGTTGCATCCAGAGGGTAGTGGTCAA
>NW_008795259.1:646258-687597 GCF_000699145.1 Aptenodytes forsteri | reverse complement strand
GGTGGATGCCCCATCCCTGGAAACATTCAAGGTCAGGTTGGACGGGGCTCTGAGCAACCTGATCTAGTTGAAGATGTCCCTGCCCACAGCAGGGAGTTTGGACTAGATGACCTTTAGAGGTCCCTTCCAACCCAAACTATTCTATGATTCTATGGTTCTATTCACATAAATGTGGAACACCAGCAAATCTAAGTAGTGATGTACTAAACATTTACATGACAGCTTGTATTTGGAGATGCCGGAAGATTTTTCAAGAAATAAATACTACAATCACGTAGCACTCCTCAGAAGTCCAGTAAGTTGCAAAACCCATTACACATCTGGCTCAGTGATACTATACTTGTTAAGAAAAATATATAGTGTTGTTTCTTGGACTTTGCTCATAGCTATCTTTGGTGTCTTAGCATCTAATTTCTTCCCTTTCCCCTCCTCCTCTCAGGTAGCAAGGCTGCCGTCCTTGAAGACAGCAGATCCTAGGAGAGAGACAAGAGTTGCCTGTTGTAACTGCAGTTCAAGAGGCACTCTGAACAATATAGCATCTTTGGAAGTTGCTTGCATAATACAAACTGTTCATTTGTGAAAAGTCAGACACAGGTTACAGAATCAAACTGCTACACAGTCTCCCAGAAATTCCCCAGTATCTGATATCTGTTCCCCAGTATCTGAATATCTGTTGCTGAGGTGAGAGGTTGGACAACTTCTTTCAGGTGGAAGAGCAGGGGCAACATGTGTTACTCTTAAAGGCAAGTTTATTTGCGGAAGCTGTTGGGAAGCGTGCACACTGATCTCTAAAAAAGATTTTGCTATCAGAAGTTCTTATGTGTTCTCCTGGATGATCAGATGCAGACAGAAGGAATATTATACTGAATCGAATGATTCATGTTATCCATCAACTCTAATATATTTACTTCAAGGCTACGTAGTTAGCAGGGCCATTATATGGACCTTACAAGCATTTTTCTACCTTTTTTAATATCAGGTACTGGTAATCAAGGATGAAAGGTGATGATTCCAGATGACAGTTTGAATGACCAACTTTTGGAAAGAAATCAAATGCAAGACAACCTCTCCCACTTTCCCCTGCCCACCCACAGCCCCTGCACCCCCAGTTTAGTTAGCTTATTTTTTTTTTCCTTGGTTTTTTGGTGGGGTTGTTTTTTTTTTGGTGAGTGTTATTTGGAGTTGCCAGTGGGGTTAATTCCTTGGCTGTTCTGTCAAATGCTAGGTTCTAGTACAGATATTTGTGTATATATGAACAACTGTTTTTTTAATAACCTGCCAAGAAGCTATAATCTTCCATTGCAATCCCCCGGGATTTAATTAGAATGGTTTTCCACAGCCTGACATGTTTATGGGGCATAGGTAAAGAGACAGTTCATAAAGCTGTCAATTTTCTGAGAAATTAAAGAAAAATTGGGCTGCTTAGTGCCTTGGC
The DNA here is from genome assembly GCF_000699145.1 of Aptenodytes forsteri. Classification (NCBI taxonomy): domain Eukaryota; kingdom Metazoa; phylum Chordata; class Aves; order Sphenisciformes; family Spheniscidae; genus Aptenodytes; species Aptenodytes forsteri. The sequence continues at coordinate 686,162 of NW_008795259.1, read as the reverse complement.
AATTCCACGCTGCTGATAGTAGCATTGCAAACAATGAAATCAAAGGCAATGTAACAAGATACTGATGCATTAGAGATGGGGAGGGTTTAAAATTATATACAAAGGCATTTGTCAATTTGAATTTGAATGCATAAGAGGAGAAATATGGAAAACAAAATATGAACTCCAGTAGCTGCACATTAAACTGCTCAGGTTTAAACAGTGCAAAGCTGAACGATAGTCTCTTCACTGCTTTAACAGTAGCAGTAACTTTCTCTCCTAGGGCAAGTGGGAAGGGATGAAAACTGCGAGAGGAGATAAGGCTGGACTATGAAAACACTTGCTACTGATTTTTGTCTCCCTTTCTGACTGGAGTCTCAGGATGCTTGGTCATATAACGAAAGGATATGAGTAATTCTTAGAGGTACAGTTCACAGTATTTCCTCATAGTTGATACAGTCCAGGTCTCTCTGAGACTCTGTTACACGCTGGTGGGTGAGAACAATCCAACTGCCAAATTCTGTCCGTTTTCTTTTTAGTAACTTTTCAATCATGCTATTTGGGTGTATCTGAGTTTGGCTACCTTCTTTAATGTAAAATAGCAGGTATTTCCCCTTCTTTACGGCTCTCATGTATGATTGTTTTTAAAAAAGGAATTAGAGTTGCCATCTCTGCCCCTTGTGCAAATCATCTGTAACTTCACAGTAGAGTTAAATTGCTATTAAGAACAGTGAGCAATGAGAGTCTGGGACGTGGTTTCAATAGCAGGTGAACTGTTGTTGAGGAAGCTTCTGTAGTGGGTTTGGCATTTAAACAGGATTTAATAGGGATGGTTCGTGCCTGTGTTCAGTATCAAGCGTACACTTCTATAACATATTTTACATTAATATTACTGAATATAAAATCAGAGACCTGTATCATCTTTGTCATTCAGTTTGAGTGGCTTTTGTCCAATTCTGGGAATTACATTTTAGGAATAAATACGGACAGGCTGGGGAGCGTTCAAGAGAAAGTTAACAGATAACACAAATAGAAAAGGTTCATAATGCACAACTCACCAAGGAAAACCTGAAAAAAAAAAAATTATTTCTCTTGTCTTCCAGAAGAAAGAAGTTTGCAGAGGCAGAAAGCAGTTTTCTGATGTATCAAGGGCTCATGTCCAGATCCAGTAAAGTCATGCCAGGAAGCAGTTTGCTTAATTATCAACAAAAGCGACTGACATTAGGAGGAACTTCCTAGCTGTTACTAAGTTAATCCCTGGAAAAGCAGGTTATGGAGTCTTTGCCAGTGGAGACTTTTAAGAAGGTTAGACAAATTCTTGCTTGTACTTTCTACCTGCTGTAGTAGAAAAGAGAGGACCGTTCTACTTCCGATGTTTTGCATTGTACTATTCTGAGGTTTGGAGAAATAAGAGGACACATCCCAAACCAATAAATTGTCATAGCTTCAGTTAATCAAGGGAAAACCATATCAGGGTGTATGCTGCGTAGCAGTGACTGTGCTCTGCTACCACAGATGAGGCAGTTGAAAACACAGGTGTTACAGAAGTGTGTTTAGGAACTGATAAGGAACTGATGTTTGCTTTATCCAGATCTCGGGCTGCATGTTAAGCTGCTCAGGTGTAAAGAGTGCAAAGCTGAATAGTAGTCTGGTGTATGGACTAGACTCCATATTTCTCCTCAAGGTAAACAGAAGAGTGTGACGTTTCAGGCTGATGGTGTCATGGCCTACAGACAAGTCTGTCTTCCCTGTTACTTTGTGTTCTCTCTCTTTATCTCTGCTTGTCCACATATTTACCTACTACACACCGTCAAGACAGTTGAACGTCTTCCGTGTCTGGTGTTTGTTCATACAATGCAATGCAGTGTGTAATGCAATGAGACCCTGCACTGGAGTCCCTAGGCACTATTCCAGTAGCAATCACAATTAAAACTGTCAGCACTTACTGTGGATTCATTTTTTTATTTTCCCTATGCCATTTCTTAATCCCCATCACTTCCTTTTCCTTTTGTCTTACTCTGTGGCTGTACCGTCTCCTCTTTCACTCTCATTTATTTATCTTCATTAATATTTCTCTTTCTTTTTCTTCTTTTGCTGCTTGAGTCTCCTCTGTGCCCAACTTTTTAAGTTATAGTCATTACTCCTATAAAATATATTGTAGGAGCCATCAGATAAAGAGTTTGTGTGATGTGTCTCTTATAACCATAAAACACCTTAGGGAGAATACTTTCTCAGTCCAAAACGTCATATTTTTGCTTCTTGCAAGATTATTTAACTTCCTGTCTTTTTCTCATTTCTTTTTAGATTCCTACCACACTTACTAGGTTGGTGGGTTTTTTGGGGGGTTGTGGGTTTTTTTTTTTCATGCAGCTATAAAATAAAAGTAATCAAACCATTGGATCTAGGATTTTTTTATATTCCTACACGTACATGATAAAAAAGGGAAAATAAAAGTTTATGAGCAGAGAGACTGAAAAAGAAATGAGTGAAAGTCAAGGAGAGTTTGTGCTATAGGTCAGCAAAGAACACAGAGATTGAGTGCAGATCAAAGAAAGTTAAAAATTATTTGACAGCATTTGATTTAGAACAGGCATGCTGAGAAGTCTCCTGTAATAATTTATCCTACCTTTCACTCGTAGATTGCTGAGCTGTCTTGAAAGAATTCGGGGACTGTGGAATGCAGCCACTCTTTTCATTTATGATTTGAGAAGATGGGATGCAATGTAATGTGTCAATGTGTGATCAAGATGTCACCCTCTATCAGGACGGCTCTAGATGATTTTCTACAAAAGGCTGTGAACTGAATAGTCATGGAAAAGAAGCAGTTTCTCCTATGCTTTATGAGGCTGATGGAAGAAAGCTTAGAGTAGAAGAACACCATGTAGAATTGTGCTTCCTCCTGAGATTTTTTCATTTTGTAGATGCTCTCTTCCATTATGAGTGCTTCTGCTGAGGTGGGGAGGTATAATAAAAATGGAATGCAATAGGCTGTGCTTAAGGTTAGTGTGATTCAGTATCTGGTATATCCTGTATCTTAGAGATTTGCTTCTCATCTCATATGTATGGTAGAACAGTGATATTCCATTGAATCCGATCATGTTCTTCCTGAAATGGACCTCATGATTCACTGCAGAGGCAAAGAATATAAATCCTTAATTAATACGTAGAAGACAACAAGCTAAAATGACGCTCGTCAAGATTGAACTGTACTATCTCAACTACAAAAATGTTTTAGGAGAATTATCTTAGGGTCCTAAAAATTTCTTACATGGACTTCTACCACTATTAGTTATTCAGGGCTGCCTTGACATAGGTAGTGTCTACTGCAGTGCAACGTCCCTGCCAGTGCTACACATTCTGAATTCACGTCAGCCCATATCCTCCAAAAACATGAGATTGGCTTAAAAATGAGAAAAGTTCATACAGTGCTCTGAGAATTTGGGGCTTTTAGAATTATACCAAATGGTACATGACTATGTGGCAAAACAATGTAAAGGTGTGTCATCAAAAAGAATAGTATAGAATGCCCGAACATGCCTGAACTATTCATGCTCTCACCAGCCTTGGTAGTGGCCATCTGCCAAATGACAGGAAATATATATAGAATGCACTGGGGAGTGTATTTTGGTTGCAATAAATACTTAATAATAATAAATGCTCTGAAGTATTCTGTGACAGCTCTATTTTGATTTAGACAACAGTAGAACTAATGCTGCTGTTTTCACAGACAGAGGTGGTCTGATTGGCAGTGGAACACAATTCAAATATGGAAGGTTTCTGCTGCTTATCACAAGAAATCATATCAAATAAGCCACAGCAGATCTTTAACATTTTTCATGAAACAGTATAGGAAACATCTTATTTCTGTAACATTCCTTTGTAAGGAAAATGACCTGTAGGAATTAAATTCATGAGCACAAATTATATGCCAACAATATGGTTTAAGGGATGCAATTTAGTTTTTAGCCAGAACTCACTGAAGCTTCATCTAGAAAAAAGAATGTGTTTAAAAAAAAAAAACCAAAACAAACCCCAAAATGATCATGAATACTCATGTCTGACCAACAGATTTCATATGGGAGAAAGAAGTCTGAGTAAGAAATTTTCAGAAAAGAGTGATTGACATCAACTTCTAGTCTTGCATTTTATTCAACGTAGATGGTGTTTAGCATGTCTTCAAGAAGATAAGTAAAGGTATGAAAGCCACTTTTGAACAAAGGTTTTTTTTTTTTTCACAACTGTGTGCTGGTCACTTCTTTTCTACTATATTGTGTAAGGAGCAGAAATTATAGTAAGAACCATGACAAGATGTGTTTTTCTGGAATTGTGCTGCTACTTCATGGCTAAATGCCCACTGTCTATAAAAGGATCCTTGGATGATGAGCTCGGATGTACAGGTCTACATCATCCACATCTCCTTTTATTCAGATGTATCTGATCCTTAATCTCTGTTTTGCCTTTAAGTTTTCATAGGACTTCATTAGCAAGTCTCTTACAATCTTATTTTATTCCATTTAAAGATCATACATAATTTAGTAATACCACACATCGCTGCTAAATGTGCCTTGCTTTTTATTAGAGTGTTTTGTCTATTTGCCTCCCCACCACATCCTGTGTCTTACTTTTGGAGCTTCCTCTGTTGCAAGTGTAATTCTGTTTCAATGACCTTCCACTTTAAAGCTTTACTAAATTTTTTGAAGTTTAAGTGATAAATGTCCGAACTGCTCACTGTTTTACTATATATATGATTGAATCCTACTTACTCTAATTAAGTGTCTACTTCACAGCTTGGATTCATCTCTTACTTCAACAAGAAATCTGAAATTATTGGCTAGCCTAACCAGTCATGGTGGTTCTCACTAAGGCCAGTTGATAAAGAATTTTATCAGGGTAACCAATAAGAAGTGTCTAAAATATCTGGTTTTAGTCTTCTAAAAGACTCTTTGGAGGGAGTAGCAATCTTTAATGAGGTCAGGCCATGAAAACTGAGATTCCTGTCAGAAAAATGTAGAATCTAAACCCTAGTTTTTTAATATAAGCGCTCCAGATTTCAATGGGACTTGTCAAGGTACGTTAGTTTAAGCAGAGATGCAAGGTCTTCTGTAGGCTTGTGTAAGCCTGTCTGACCAATCCTCACTTTTGCTGCTTTGAATTAAGACTACTTTGATTAAAAAGTTCATATGAAATTCAGCACCCCACTGAATTTTTCCTAACTTTGTGGAAAAGTCTTTTGTGGCTTTTCATATCAGATGTTCCTACTATTTCTAATTGAAATCAGTATAAGCAAAGCATTTTTTCCAAGTTTATTAGAGTAAATGCTGTAACACTACAACACTAGATCAAAGGAATCACCAGTTAAAATGCAGATTTTGCCATCCTTGCTTTAAATTTGACTTCAAATGCAATATCCATTGGTAATATTTTTGGTTTTCTGATTTCTAACTTGCAATCTTGAAAGATCTACTTAACATCCTACTTACTAATCATTTGCATAAAGGTTTGTAACACGGAACCAAGGCCTTTCTTTTGGCCTTGCTTTAGCCTGTTAATGCAGAGTTCATTTCAGTTCATTGACTTCTGTATACCTGGTGTTAGATGATGTTCCTTTGACCACCTTTTGTTGTACAGTGAAGAACGTGGATGCATCTTCCCATTCTTCAGAGCAATATTTGAGCAACACTTCAGGGAAGTTGTTCAAGTTGCTTATTGATATGTGTAAGCCAGACTTGTGATTAAGTATTTTGGTATCGGTTCAGGCCATGCAATAAAGACAGAGTCCCACGGTTCCCTGTATTTAGTGCAATTTTCAAAACACTACATTTTGATATGTGACTTATGATCCCTGGTTTATGTATTTTTTTAACATAGATTCGCTGTCTATTTCACAGGCAGTTGGTGAAGTGGGAATTCCAGTTTCCCAGATAACCAGAAATCTTACTAGGATATGTCTGTATCTGGTTTTATATCTGTATTTAGACACCTGTGTCTAAAGTCAGAATAAAGTTATCCTCCTGAATAATATATGCAATGGACCCTGCTCCTTTAGAATCTGTATTCCTCTGCCTTCTAGAGTTGCTGCAACTACAAGTTGATCTCCATGTATTAGTCATATGGATTATCTGAGCTGAGATCTGCTGTGCTTCTTAGAGAGTATTTTCCTAACTGAAGGATTTTGATTTAGTGGTGGTATTATTTATTATTGTTGGTTTTACTTTTTCCAAACCGTGGTTACCTTGACTTTCCTAGGCAGTGTTTCTCTATAATGTTCTTCCCCAAAACTCTGGCGGTGATCTAACTAAAGTGATCTGCAAGTGTGTTTTCTTGTGTCAGACACTACATGCAAAGTCCAGTAGATACAAAATTCAGAAGTCTGCTACGGTCATGGGCACTGTGATGTACTGCCTTGCACAGAATGTTTGCTCGTTGACCTGTTCCCATAAACCCCAGTAAGAAGGCGAAGCTGAAGGAGAAGTCCCTGTCACAGCAACAGTTACCTATGTACTGTGAGTGAGGTAGGAAACCAGTGCTGGCAGTCACCCTTCTCTTCCTTTTCCATCTTTTTCAACTGGGGGCTTACACTATGACTTTCCACAGCACAGGTGCTCACCTTTGCTGTGCACCTTCCAATTCCACCATTTTACATTTGAATCATTTTAGTCATAAACTCTTTCTAATGATGTAATTGCTTCAAGCAAGCTACAAATCACCTTAAGATTGTAGGTCATGTTTTGGCTTGCATTGTCACTGTGGAGCCTCTGGAGTCTCAGGTTCTGACCCCGTGTGTACTCCTAAAGTCGTCTTTTGGTAGCTTTAGATCAATACATCTGGCAGTCTTGAATGCGCAAATACAGACAGCTTCCGTATATTTTTTTTTTTCCCATGGTCCCCTGCACAACACCTTCCTTACACATTCAGCACTTGAGGAAAAGTTGGTGGCTAAGCAAACCCAGAAATGAGAGAGTTGCTGTTTTCCTAAAAATTGGATCATATTCCCTGTCTTTGGCGCCGCAGGATGTGCAGGCAGCGTTCAGTGTAAGCAGTCACCCTGTCTTTGATTAAGGCTTAGGTGTTGAGATAATTGTGTGATTTTTAAATGTACTGTTCTGGTAAATGCAGCAGGGAAGTGTGTTTTTTCACCTGCTGTACATAAATGTAGCTATCACTGGCTCAAATGAATGAGACCAATTTTATGCTCGACGCTTGACAGTGGCTGGAATGGTGGTGGCATGTCAACAACTACAACAGGTCATGTGACTCTCAGGTCAGGAAAGGATTTTAAGATCTAAAGCTGAAGATTAGGTGTATTTGTGAAGGGGAATGCAATAAAAGAATACATTTTTTCAGTGCATCAGAGGAAGGGGCTCTAAACACCCTCTCCTGAGGAATTCAGCTGCCTATCAGTGAAGGTAAAGTGGATATAAGAAAAATGCCGTGTGTATGGAGAGCATTAGGAAAGGTCCTATATTTCAAGAAAGAATATTGTTTACAAGGAGTGTTAATAGGTTTCAAGGGAAATGTTAATTTTTTTTTCTTGGCTGAAATAGCTACTGTAAGTTTTTAATGGTTAATCATTCATTCTTGAATTTTTATATTAAGCATTTCATATTACTTTATTGACTTAACTTTTATGCTCTTCTTCATTTTGACAGTAAAGAATGACCAGGCAATACTCTTTGAAAATTGGAGACCATTTGCAGCTGCTCTCTGCTGAGGAAAGTGAATAATAGGGTGCCCTCAAGGAATTTCAAAGGTATCACTCAACAGAAACTTTTGTGTCTGAAGAAAACTAGATCATTTTATCATGGTAGGCATACTGATATGTTTGCTTTAATAAAATACCATATTTCTGCCTTTAATCTCTTGTCAACCAGCTATTAAAACCCCAAAGTGTATGCGTGCAGCACATGTAAACACTTGTGGTTTCAAGTTTGCCACACAACATACAAACAAAGCATGTAATTTTTGTTTTGTGAACAATCTGTAATAAACTTACCGAGTAATATCAATAAGGTTCTTTTTCTCCCCCCCTCCTCAAGCCAACAAATCAATTTAATTTAATTCAATAATCCATGCAAATTTTTAAAAGCATTATCTAAATCCTGCAGAGTTCTCTGAAGTGGCCAGATGAGGAAATAATGACAACTCTTTTCCATGTAAATAGTGATGAGCACCTGAAATAATAACAGTGTTAGAAGATGATTACTTACGAGAATTGACTTTATGTGCCTCAAGCCCCCAGAATTTTGCACCTGCACTGAACAGTTCCCCTTGTCTTTCAGCATGGCAATTCTGTGCTGTTAACTCAGTCATCGTTTCTTGCCTGTTAAGGCAAGGCTTGAATCGGTGCCCGCAGTAATAGAAGCTTGCTTTGAAAGTAAAAGACGTTTCTTGTGACCCAGCTCTTGTGGTCCTTGCATCATATTCATTCAGAAATTCCTGAAGCTTTGGGTGGATAAGGATACCTTAATGACTTTGGGAATTGCTTCAAATAATGAAAGAAGACTAAAAGATAATGTATTCTGAACAATAGTCAATAAATAAATTCTGAACAACAATTATATTGTTTATGAAATAGATTAGAAAATAATGACGTCAACAGATAATATCTGCATTCTTTCTATCAATCCCCATGTGCTAAGCTATTTTACAAGATGGTGTAAATGAAAGAAGCTTGCCTGTTCATAAACCACTGCCCCAAAACTGCAATGATAAAAAGGCAAAACTAAACATTTAAGATTGTCAGCAATCATACAGTACAACAGTGAACCACGAATATTTGGAATTATGGGTGGTTAAGAGGGAAGAACATAGCTTCACACACTACGGCCTGCTGTAGGGTAGACACAACCGCTTGTTGTACATGAACAAGTTGGGAGTGAAGATTGCATTTCCCCTGAGTCCAATGAAAAGGGAGCCATAGCTACACTAAGCCAATAGCTACACTGTCAATTGCCTGTCTGTACCCATTCTTTTCCCTATTACAGTAACTATTTTCAGTGTTTCTTTCAATGGAATAGTGTTAAACTTTCTCATTTCTACTTCTGGGGAAGTTTTTCAGTACCACTACTAATTTCTGTGCCCTTTCTCTATCTGCTATGTTTTCTTTGAGATGGAGTTTATCATAATGAAGTTAGTGTTAGAAGTAAAGAAACATAATAAATTTAAATAATTCCTATTTCATTGTTGATATTATTCCATAAATGGAACCTGTTTTCAGTTTTCATGTATGCAGGTGGTCAATAAGAAAATATCTTCATACAGCTGTCAAAATAGTTTTCCTTCTATTGTTACAGTGTTCTAGGTTTTCTTTTATTTTTCACTGAATTGGAGTAGCTACTTATACACGCGTGGCACTAATTTATTTTTTTCTTTCAGAGAAAGTTAACGTTCCTTTTCTGTGTTGAATTTCAAATACTCGATGCCCTAGGTTTGCTGGGTCCTTTTAAATCGCCTATTAATCTTCTTTAGTTTTGGCTAGCTCACATAATTTAGCACGCTTTTCCACCCCACTGTTACCTTATTTTCCTTTATCATATAATTTCTTCAATTAGTTTGTTGGATCCACATTCTATTTCTTCCTAAACTGAAAACTGGTAACTAATTTCTGAAGCATGGGAAGACATTTCTGTAATCTATTACTTTGTTTACCTCTGTTTACCTCTTGAGTTTTATCAGAACTTTTTCTTTAGATGTGTTGTTTATCCAAATGTCCTTTTCCTTTTTTCTTTTTTTTTTTTTTTTAATGAAATTTTGACCCTGCTGAGCAATCCTAATGCATTGGAAACTCATAAGTTTACATGATAGAATTTTTGTTCAACTGCCTGTTTTATAGATCTTCCTTGGATTTTTGTGTTAGCCTGTTAACTGAGTTATTCTCATATTCAGGATTGCCACTAGCACTTTTTCATTCACATTTCATATAAAATATATATTGATAAAATGATTAGTATAAGTTAACCATTGCCCAATAAGGACTAATAAATTATTGAATAGGTCGATATTGTTCTATGTACCACTTATAATCATAGCTTGTTACCATGTGAATACATTCAACTGATTTCCTTCTTATTGTTTATGAACAGGCTGCTTATTTTTACCATGCTATCAGCTAAGTATTTGTTAATCTTTTGTAAGGTACTAGTATCCTCTGACCACATTTTTACTGATAACTCAGGCAACTGTGGTCCATTTTTCAACAACTTTTAAGTCACTTAAGAGCTTTTGCTTTGATTTAGATCTGGGTGTGTGGACACCTTGGGTCCTTCTAACCCTTCAGTTGAAACATCTCTCTAAGCTTTTGGTTAAATGTTGGATGCCCCGACTTCTGATTGAAAGTATTTCTTTTTTTTCAGTGTTTCCTGTTGTTGACATAATCTTTGACAACTCTTCCATATTGCTAAATTGTGGATCACCCACTGTTACTGTCCTGTGACACGTCTGCAAGGGCCATGGCTCTGCAAGCCTAGTAGATCTCTCCAGTCCCTGATTCCTGTGGTCTCCAACATTAAACATTCTCCCCTGAGGCTGCAGGCCTTGCGTGGGCAGAACTCTGATGGGAATTTTCCCCAGACTGTGGCTGTAAGGTTTGCAATGTTCTTCAGCTCCCACATGAAGTTGTGGGATTTTTTTTCTTTCCACTAAAATGATTGCTGGAAAAGGCTTGTTTATGGTAGAAGGCGGCTCTTCTTGCATTCTCAAAACTGAGAAATACTTCTCATCAAATATTGGAACAGGATGGGGTGGTGGCCTCTTGTTTTCCTGTGTTATCTTATGCTTAGTCTTTATGGCTACATCTCAACCAGTAGACCTGGAGGTAGTTCTAGGTCCTGAGACTGGATATGTGTCTCAGACAATGTTCTAACCACCTATCTTTCCAAACTCTGGCACACAACAGCTTCCTTCTTGCAACCGTGGTCAGTCTGCTGGTTTTCATGGTAAGGAAACCAAGGGATGCAGGCCAAAAGGAGTTCCTATTGAGTGGTCCTGCCAGATCTTTGTTCTGGATGATTGAAGTATACCCACTGCTAGAGATGGCTTTTGTTCATGCTCACTCCCGTTAAATATGATTCCGTATGTAGTTATTAGGTTTCTTTCACTGATGTACAATGTGTGTGGATAGGGTTACTGCTTAACATTGAAAAGTAAAAAAGGAACACTGTGGTATACAATTACAAATTAATTAGAAATTATTATTCTATTATAACATTTTACCACAACTGTAATCTATTACAACCATTATGTGTCTCTATTGAACTTATTGATGAGAAATTGCTTTGTGTAGTCTGGATTTAATATTTATAAAATGTGATTGCAGGAAGAAACTGCTTTTCTGCATCTTGTAATGGGATTTTTTGTCAATTCATTTGAATGTGACAGGAGGTCTGACAGACAACTGATGAACCATAACAGTTCTCAGAAAAGAGTGCAGGATTCTGCCTTTAAAAATTGACTTTGATGCACATGAACATCATTTTTCAACATTCTCAAAACATGCATCAAATATGTCTTGAATTATGTATTCTTTGCTGCATAGAGTCAGACAACAAGCTGACAGGCAATAATTAGGATGGAGCTACAACAAAAGCTGACCTGGGAGACAATCTTGTTTCATGGCTATTCTTAGGGTTAGACATTCTTTTTCATTACTGGTAATGAAAAGTAAACTGTTTAAAGCCTTCCTGTGTGCACATGGCTGGTTTAGAATACAGTAGCTCAGGCAAAACAGAAAACTGAAACGTGACTTTGTGAGGAGTTTTGGCCATGATAACAGCGTGCATTTTGCAAAGTATTCTGAGCAGCTCCACTCACCTCGTGCATTTCACCCGTGGAGTTTTACAGCTGGTGCAGCTCTGTGCAGAGGTGCTGACTCGGCCAGTGCTGCTCGGCTCCTCTCTGACTGCTGCCTGCTATTCCTGAAGTAGCTTCATTAGCAGTAGTTTGGGTCTTGATCTTCACCATCGTCCTCCACAATATGCAGGGATACACAATATCATCTTCCTGACGCATGGGTTGTCTTTGAGATACAGAACTAAGACAGGTATCATGCACATTTGCTTCCTGGGACATGTGAAAGATCAGTCTCCTATTTCTGTGCAAGAGAGCTCTTGCCAAAAAGAAGAATCTGACATAAATGCAGGGCCGTACCCGTAGTACAAGAGTTGTGTGGGAGGCTTTTCGTTTGAGGTTTTTTTATGGTAATCTTTGGCAGTGCAAATGTTGGTGTTTTCTCAGGAGATGCTCTTCCACTGAAAAGAGCACATTTTGTAGCCTTTGCTCATTCTGAGTCACATCAACAGAGCAGGCAAAATATTTATGCAAATAAAAATGCACTAAATATTCTGTGCTAATCTGTATGGAGCACCGGCAGAACAGGATCAGCGCCTCAGTCTGCCATCATCTTTTCATGCTTATTTAGGCAAATTGCATGTCTGCTTCCTCTGCAGTCTGTATACACTTTAGAACAGAGGCTATCTCTAGCAATCTCTATCTGCAGGACAAAGGGCAGCGAAGCCCAGATTTTAGCTTTGTCCTCTGGAAACTATTTTCAAAATGGCTTTGTGGCATCTCTATAGACCTGCGTTTCAGTGCCAAGAGTCAAAGATAAAAATAAATGTTGTGGTCTCATTTTAGTCCTGTTTCTGTCCAGGCTTTGCTAACACATGCTTGTAGTTGGAAAGCAGGGGATTCTGCGGTCAGGATAGAACTGGAATGTTTCTGGGAGGTATGTACGGAATTACAAAAGCTGAAATTATTATTTTCCTCTTGCTCAAACTGAAAATTTAAAAACAAAAGACTCAAGCTACTTGTGAGGCATCATGGCTATGCTTTTTGCTGGAGAATAAAGGATGTCCTCTTTCTTTTTGATAAGATAGGCTTCGTTCCTCCTTCTTGCTGAAATTGTAGTGGAATGCAGGAGTCCAGGAAGGGACTAAAATCTTGGGGTGGTAGGTGGTGCACAAATGTGGAATTAAGATGGGGTTTGTGCATCTCGGGTGCCTACAAGCCTAGTGCAGAAGGGATAACAACAAAGCTGTGCTGTTTAGCAGCAAAAGCAGCGATCATGGCAAATCAGCCGTATAAGCATTGTTTCACCCAATAGTATGGTTTCTATTTTTCCCTAGATAGAGGACAAAATAGTTCAGAGGCCTCCTTCTGTCAGTATCCTTCTGGTATTCCTGCAGGGCAGAGATGTAACATGCAAGGTGAACTAGAGCAGAGAGACAGAGCTGTGTGTCATTGGTACACTGCAGTTCCTCTCTGTGCACACGTGCAATCATCCCACGGAGCTCTTCATCAACACACTGGTCTTCCTGCTCTGTTGAGAACTGTTTTTACAGGATCTGCTGGGAGCTGCCATTGAAGAGTAGAGTTATTTTCTTGGATATTGGTGGTTTGCATGTCAAGTAAACAAGTGTAAAGTCTCACGTAGGTGGAAGTTTTTATTTTAGACAGAATATGGCTTTGGAAATCTCAGAAGGAAAAATCAAAAAGCTTCCTGGGTAAAAAGGAGTCTTCCATCTGATGTGAAGTATTGCTGAATGTTCTGATATTAGGTCTATGCTCAATGCTTTCATAGATTTAAGAAATCAACTGCAACAAAAAAACCCAAAACACTCTCAGAATGAAAAATTGTAAGTGTGCATGCAAGATGGCTCTGATACGATCTACCTCCAATTCTTGTTTCACTTGGGCTTTTTCTTTTTGTTTGCAGAGACTGGCCGGATGAGATGACAGCTTTTTCTGAGGTTAATAGTTTTCACTAACAAGGAAAGGGGAAGGGAATAATTCTCTGCAATAATATTGACTTCTTATGTGATCTTGGGTAAGTCACTGGACTATTGTGTGCTCAGCTTCCTCAAGAAGAGAACAATACTATTTCTGTGCCTTGCACAGGTGTTATGACTGTTGGTGTGAATAAAGGATATTTTGTTTTTCATGGGTTGAACCAGCACAGAATGTTTTTAGTTCTCTTTTAAAAAAAAAAAGAATGTTTCCAATCAATCAGTGTGCTTTGTCCAGCATATACTGAGTTGTCTCGTTATGCTTTATAAGTTATCTTTTTTTTTTTTTTTTAAATTTTAGGGCAAGTTTTAAATGAAAGCTGCCCTTCTGGGAAGAACAATTTTCTTTAGAAAATGTTAAAGTAAAATGTTTTTTACATTTCAGACAGTGAAACTCATAGCATTTCTGAAATAGCTCTGTCAGAAAAAAACCCTACTGTTTGACATGTTCAATTACCTCCTGCTCCACCCCCCTATTTTTTTCACCTGAACCTCTGTGTGTGAGTTTATTATAACAGTAAAAATCTTTGAAAGATGTAGTGTCCAACTTACAGACCAAGGTGCATAAAAGAAAGCTGAGGTGACTTTAAAGTACCTTTGCAGCCTTTGGACTCCAGCCTGATTTATAGATATTCGTATTTATGTGTCTCCTCTCCTGGGTCTTCCCAAGGAGTCACAGAAGTGACCAAATTTCTTCCGTGTTAAATGCCAGTGCTGAAACTTTTTCCTAGAGTCCTGGCCTCGGTGCATGTTATTCTCCCAATGTATATATAGGGCACCTCAGAAGGCAACAGTTGAGCCCTTTTTACTGTAATGTTTGGCTGTGGCCTTGCAGAGACTGCCTGTGCTGTCCCTTAGCGCAGATCACCGCCTGCCACAGCCCCAACCCCCAGCAGTGCCTGCACCACCGGCTTTTCTAAAAGCCTGTCGATGCCTTGATTCGGAGTTATGGTTAGGCTGCAGTCAGCTATTTGGACAAAAATACTTACCTTCTTGATCAAGGCATGAATGCTAATAAAGGCTGGCCTGATAAGAATTACTTAGTGCTTGCATGATTTTCTGAATGCTTTGAAAACAGCTTTTCCAAATTCCAAATGCAAATTTTCAGTGCCTGCACCACCGGCTTTTCTAAAAGCCTGTCGATGCCTTGATTCGGAGTTATGGTTAGGCTGCAATTTGGAATTTGGACAAAAATACTTACCTTCTTGATCAAGGCATGAAAAAGGCTGGCCTGATAAGAATTACTTAGTGCTTGCATGATTTTCTGAATGCTTTGAAAACCTTTTCCAAATTTCTGAATGCTTTGAAAACAGCTTTTCCAAATTCCAAATGCAAATTTTTATGGAGGAATAAGCACACTTATTTCATCAGGTCTTTAAGAAAACCAAAACCAAAACCTCATTCAGAGATTCATCACTTGTCTACCCTCTTTCTTCCTGAAAAGGGACTGAAGAAATATTTTTTATGTTAATTAGCTACCTGCTGAAACTTGTTATAACAGGACAGAAAGCAAACTTCCCTTTTGGTGAGCAATTCTGTCATTGCACATTTAATACTGAACTACATTTTATAAATACGAAAAAACTCCAGACTGCTTAAAACATAATTATTAACGTAACAAAGCAAGGCAAGAACAGCATCCAAAGAATTCATGTTTGAAGTAACAGATAATCCTGTAATTGCTACTTCTTGGTAAAATTCTGAGTATGTGAGAGGGAGCCTTTATTTTAAAATGGCACATACACATCAAAGATGCTTTCCTTGTCTCTTATACAGTAGCTTTCTTTCAAGTAAAGAAACACCCACACAGAAAGGGAAAAAACGGTTCTATTGTGCTCTAAAGTCAGTTAATTTCTACTCAAAAGTAAATGCTGGTTTTTGGCAGCCCACGGATGGAAATGTGTTTAACGCTGTGAAGGTGAATTGCCGCTACAGCAAGGACTGGAAGCGGATGTCAGCATGAGGGAATTATTGTCTGTTTTCTGTGAGTGGTTCTTTGCTAAAGGATTTTGGACTAGACATTGCCAAAGCTTAGAGCAACGTTTGTTTCCTTTAGTTGCTGATCTTCATAAAAGCATCATGCAAAGAAAATTTGCCTTAGTATGGATGTGAGCATATTGCAGGTTTCAGCATTCAAACTGGAATCCCGACTCCCACATGCACGGAGGCTGTTAGTAGAGCAGTCCGCTTAGCTTTCCTAAGAGTAGTGACTTTGCTATTTTGAGCTTATCAGAGAGGTAGAAGATGTCAAGAAGAAGAAGCTGTTGTGAGGATTTTTCTTCCACTGTGATTAGCCAAGACTTGAACATCACTTGTACTGCAACTAATGTCTTAGAGATTAAGCAACCACATTTTAATAGAAATCAATCTACCGACACATGCAATATAATGGAAGATAGCCTATCTACATGTTTTTGAGTTCTTCTATATAATTCCACTGCAGGGTATGGAACTGCCTTTTCATCTCTTCAAAATTTTAAAAAATATACATGTGTTCTCTTCCTCTGAATTTCCATAGGACTTTTCTTTAAAGTGATTGGCAGGAGCTGGTGAAGATTTGGTGAAGCCCTGATTCAGAACCGTGCTTACTTTTAACATAAGTTTCATTGTTGTTTCTCCTAAAGAGCCTTTTCTGAATTCCTGAGAAAGGTCTGGCAGAACTGTGGTGGTGACCTCCCTTCTTGCAGTTGATGTTACATATAAATCTCTTGTATACCAATGTTTGTTTCTTCTACTGCCCACCTCCTTTTGTCTTGCAACTTGAAGATTGTCACGGCATGGATTGCCTCTTGTTTAATGTGTATCACCACACGACCAGGTTGATGTGCCTGCCTGCTACTACAGTATAGATGGCAGTAAATGACACATTTTAATCCCAAAGATAGGGCCCATTTCATTTCAAAAGGTGGCCGGTTTGCATGTGCTGGGCATGGATCCCAGCACTTCATGGCCTTGAAGGAGTTATTCTCTTCTTTTCCAACAGGTGCTAAAAACGATGTCACCGGAATGGAGCACTGAGGTGTGAGTGAAATGTTTGGTCAGTTGTCTCCCCGACCGGCTAAAACATATTTCCAGACTGTCTTTTTCATTAGTCATTTCCAGAAAAGAGGGAACAATGGGCTCCCTATGGCCAGACCAGAAGGGGCACCTTCTTCTCCTGCAGCACCACCAAGTGATTGGAAGCAGGAGCCGCTCAGAGACGATGGAGACACTGGAGATGAACACAAGCCTCTTCTAGCAAATCACAGGCCACAGTAAGCTGCAAAACCTTGAAGGACAGTAAGTAACTAAATAAACCCAGTTGATTGTGTATATCTAATCTGGATATAAAGACACTCCAGGAGGGGGTTTAAAAGCAAGCAGTATAACTGGCATAACTCATCCTGTTAAAATCAAGAGGAGTTTTATCATGGGTTTATAATGGCAGCGAAGCTCAGCCAGAGCTGGGGACTATGGAACAGGATCCCACTAAACAGTGAATCAGAAGACCAGTGTTTCTTAGCGATGGTTTTCTTGTGGTTATAAACCTTGTTACCAACAAGTGAGGCTCTTTCCAAACTGGAGTTTGTTCTTTGAGCCAGATTTCTGTGACTCTTTCTTCCCAAGCTGTTCACGCTGTCATATGTGCCGTCAGAGTGCACTGCTGGGTAGTTAGCAAAAACCTTTTTCAAGGAAAGGCGTATGCTTGTGAAAATTTGAGTGTGACCCCATGCTTCAAACACACAGTCCTGTTGTCATAAATATCAGCATTAGGGAAACACAGGGATTTAGAAAGGGAACACAGAGAAATATTTATTTCGCTGTAAAAAGTGACCTTGGAAATGTGCATATCAATTAACCAGCATCTGCCAAGAAGTTATTCTACAAACAGAAAACTAAAGAGCTTGCAGAAAAGTACTTTTTTCTTTCTGAAAGGGATGGCTGGCTGCCCACATGAATGCTATATCTCCACCAAAAATGTGTATTTTTTTAAATCTCTTATCAGATAGACCAAGATGAAATTAGTCTTGAGTAAAAATGCTGTTGAGAGCCAAGGAGAATTGGGAATAAGAAACTCCACAGTTACAAATGCTAGTTTAGTTCCTTTCACGTGAGCCTGCTGAGAAAGAGCAGAGCCCTTGTCCCCCTGAAATGTTTTCATAACCCTTCCAATATCCAGCTCTGAGTGAGAAAAGGCTGTGGACATTCACTGCGTGTCAAGTGCAAGAGAGAGACGAAAGGTCTGAAGGATCAGGGCTCATCCTGGAGCAACTAACCCAGAGCTTTGGGTGGTAATAGCGCTGCCCCTAGACAGAATGAGCCTATATGCACTGAATAATTAGATGTGGTTATCTTCAGTGGTTTGGTTCTGTATGTCTTTTTGTTATAGCTTAGTTGAGCTTTCTGATAGAAATAAATTTTAGGAATTTGGTACACCAGAGGAAAAAAAAAAGGGAGGGGGAGGGGACAGTCCTGGGGGTGGTGGCTGCCCCCAGGAAGCAGAAAAGGGAGGGAGAGACATTAAAGGGAATCGTGATGTTTCAGTTGGCTTATGTGATTTTTTGGTCTATCCATTTTAAGCAAAGCCAACGATTCCTAAGGGCCAAACTATACTGTTACTTACACAACCAAAAGGACTTAGCTTATGTACATAGCTTACTTTTTTCCCTTCAAACATTAAACATTGTCCTTAATCTGTTTCTCAGGAAAGGAAGGAGGAAATCTCCAGCATTTATTAAATCACTAAATGGGATAACATTGTCTCCATTCTGAGGGATGCTAACTACTTATCCTTGTTTGCTGAGCACAGGTTGATGGCTTGTGACCACAGGACACAATTTAATAGATTGAACTGTGTCAGTCATCACGGTAACTAGGCCAAGCACAACTTCCACCTTATTTTCACACAGAGTTCTGTCTTAATTTCTTTTTATGTGAAGGACCCACAGAAGCTGGAAAACATGTTGGATTCTGTTGATTTTACTTGTATTTCTCGTTTAGCCTCAATATGCTGCAAAACAGCTGTATGTCACCAACTTCAGTCCATTCACATTTTTAACCCCAAAGTGTCCTTTGCCAAGTAGGATTGCTCATAAGCTGGCTTGTGCTTATAGTTGATAACTGACTCTGTCACATTCTCATAATATTTGCCTGATCAGGTTAAAGATTTGGCAAAACAAATATTTGTCTGATCAATTTAAAGGGAAAAAACCAAATACCACTCATAAACAAATCTTAAAGTCTTGCCTGAATCCTCAGTTGTAAAACCTATGTATTATTAGCTTGGTGCAATTTGCAGTATGTACCTATCTATGTATTTGGGGGCTTAGTGTAAAATAGATTGAACTGGAAATGTGCAGGTTAAATCAGCTGTGGAAATTGCAGCAGGAAAGTGGTAGGAGGTAGGAACTTATCATAGGCATGACATTTTACATGAGCCATTTTAATTATTTCAAATCAAACTGCACATCATATTGCAATTTTTAATGTCTTTTATTTACACAGCCCCTCAGCTAAACTTACAGATTTGTTGTCTGTACTGTGCTGGCAAGGACACTGAGGCATAAGGAGATGTAGGAAAATTGTCCACAGTCTTGCAGTGGTCTCTAGCAAGAACTTTGAGGGGTATGATGCTGCCCCTTCTTTTTTTCCCCATGAAGAGGGAGACCATAAAGGCTCGGGTCCACAGTCCTCAATGCAGAGCTGTTTCATTTCTAAGGTGAATGATTACCTTAGGGTCAGTGTAACACTGGTAACCTTATTTATGCTGGTTAGTACCTAATTTCATATACCGTCGTACTGAATATAGAGGGATAGCCTACAAAACATGGGGTATCCAACAGATACCCTCAGATGTGAGGTTCTGATCTGTACCCTTTCCTAGCCTGTAATCCTCATTTGGGGAAGTGTATGCTTGTACCTGAGATTTGAATGTGAACACAGAAAGCAAGTTATGGACTGCTTACATATGGGTTTTGCTTTTGGTCCATCCAAAATCGCTGACAGGATGATCTTAGGGTCCTGTATTACTGGTATGGTGGATGCCAGTTTGATTCTCTCTGAGCATACGCTATTAGAGCCATAGGTAATGCCCAGACTCCCTGTAATGCAGTTTGCGTTCACAAACTCTGGTCTCTGTTTTGCTACAGCCTATGGGAGTCTTTGCTGGTGTAACTCGCACTTTGCAGAGCTCTCTGTTGGAGCTGGCAGTGATATGGTGGCATTATAAAGCCACGATCAGCAAAGAAAACCTTTATTTGCCTCATTATCCAAAAGGGAAAACCACAGTGAAAGGCTAAAAACCTGCAGTTACTTTATGACGCCAACATCTGCATCATTTTACAGAGAACTTATTGCAGATGGAACAAATATATCTTTGCTGTAAAAGAAAAGGAGTGCAATGAGATGAAGATTTCCTTGAAGACTTCTAAGCCATGAAAGTTAGAGCCATTCTACAGGAATGGCTTACGCACAGTACAAGTGCTGTTCTGCTGCAGAGATTAATGCTACTTGGCTTCATCAGCAACTTCCTGGCCCGCAAATTACACCTGTTGAATTGCTAGGTTTTTTTCTCCTTGCTTCATTTTTCAGGTGGAGCTTTGGGTTTGCAAAGACGCAAACAAACACCCCTTTGCTTTTTTGCTTCTTTTTTCATGCCGGACAGCTTTCTGTCTGGTGTTCTAGCTGGGTGATAGGAAAGGCAGTAAGAATACTATGCATTTAGCTGCATACTAGCCAGGCATGAGAAAGCATGTAGGAAGAGCTTTAGCTGACTTTTGTACACAGTTAAATATGGATGTCGCTTTCTCAAAAACAAAGAAAACAACCAGACCAAAATATTTCTGGCCTTGAATCCTACTCATTAGCACAAAACATGAGCTCTGAAAACTAGGATGAACTTCATAGAGACTTTTGATGGAAGTCAATAGTCTTTGTAAGGAGCGGAAAGGCTTTTTGTGACCTTGTCTTTCTTTCCTGACTCACATGTCTTGTTAGGATTAGGGAATTCATTTGAATTATAGTTAGTTATGGAATGGTTAATGGTGTTCTAAGATATGGAGTAAACTTGACCTGAGATCCTAAATTCATTGTAAAGCTGGTAGCCAGAACTACTTTTCTAATCTTGTGTTCTCCTTTTTAAACAAATTCTGTCCATGCAACTAATTTCTTTAGAGATATGTAATAAAACTAGGAAGATGCTTGGATCTTGGTCCTGTGAACAGAACTCAGTTTGTGCCTGCACAATTAGTTCTTTTATTTCAAAATCCATGTTCTTACAGGCTTCACTTCCTCACTGCTCAGCTTAGAATTGGATGGAAGTGTCTGCATATGTAATACTGTAGATTGTGTTTGCCAGAAGACTTGATAGCTAAATTCCTGGCCATTTTGTCTGTTCATCTTCCAAGACAGGGTGATTTCTCACAACAGAACACTGCTGTGTCTTCTTGTGTTTTGGAAAATGACCCATATGATAGCACAAATATCTCCAGTCTAGCTCAACCAACTGGTTTAGGTACTAATAAAAATTTGATTATGCCAACATAGAGTACATGGTCTGAGCAATGCATGTTTACCACTTCCCTGGGATATTTTTCTGCCGGTACTGCCATACCACGATCCCTCCACAGCCGTTTAGGAACGTTTCCATCATGGTGCTGCAGTCACAACAGTAACCGCAACTTAGATCTATCCTTGAATCTGTCTCTGTCTTTTGTCTCCCTGTTTCCATTTCTACGTGTTTTAATATGTGAGGTTAAAATAAAAATTTTTCTGGAATAGATGGCAAATAATTGGTTTCAGCTTCTTTCCTGTTTCCTTTCCCCACTCAACCCACCTGGGCCTATGTTTATTGAACTCCATACATTGTCAAGACAGTATTTGTAGATGGAATTTAACTGTAGGTGAGCGGTACAAATGTAATAATATTACACAACTCTTGTTTAATTTTGAAGGCTCCATCCTCAGCAACAGCGCTTATAATGGACGGTTCAAGCCGAATTATCCATTATTGCTCCCAAAGTTTACAATTAAACTATCGATCAAAGCTGGCAGAAAATTCTCAAGCAGGCTGGGTGTGCACCAGGCTTGTTTTAGATGCAGGCTGAGGGAGAGAAACCCAGAAGCAGCCTTCAGCTAATCCTCTTAGTGCTAACTGTCCTGGATGCAGCAGTGATTATGTATCGTGCTTATACAGTTTTAATAGTGCAGGTCCTATGCAATTTGCAACCTCTATTTCTGCCCAGAAAGATTGGAGCTTAACAGGTTTGGATCCACAGGGAACCGGCTTCGGCTTTTAGGCTTCTTCAGACACTGCAGAATGCATCTTTTCTGGGGAATTCCACAATAAAATGACTGTTATTTATCATTACAAACCTCTTTATCATTTAGTCAATAAAAGGCCTCTCTCTCTCACTTTTTTTTTCCATGGTGTGCTAAGAGTCAGAAATCTGTATTAGTCTCCCCTGGCCTGAAGGCAAGAGATGTCAAATGCTAAATCATGATCTGCCCTGGCTTTCTGGCTAAATTGTGTATGAAGGCCTGAGGCAAAAAGGTGCACATGCTCATTATTTGAAACAGAATGATTTTTTCCCCTTTCTTTCCTTTTTTTAAAAATACATATTGAGACATATATGGTAACACACATACAGTAAGCTTCTGAAAAGTATCAAACCTGAAACAAACCAGCCAGAGCTAAATATGTCATATATATATATGCTTGCAGATTGGGAAATAGAAAAGGGATTGTCAAGAAAAATCAGATGATCTTCCCCTTTTGAACTTTTTGTTAGCAGTGGGGAAAAAAGTGTTAGGAGTTGACAGCAAGGTGACAGATGTGGTAAATAATGCATCTGGTGAATTCACCCCAGTTTTTTTGGTGGGGGGAGGAGACATTTGAAATGAATCTTAGTTTGAAATTGGTCAGAAAACCTGCGTGGAAACATATATTAAAGCCTGTGATTGTTTTGCAAACTGTTTTGAGTGTGTGTTCATCTACTTATTTGTTTGCAGTTTGTGATAGATCACCTCCCTCACAGGGCATTGTTCCTACCCCGGGTTGGCTAAGAGACTTTTGCAAAGAGATTTTAGGACAATCATCCCTTGGGCAAATTTTTGTGTGAACACATTTACATATATATTTCAAAGTCTCTCACTTTTGTAAGTATTCTTGTAAGGGAGGTATCATGCATACCAAAATATTGGTGGGAAACTTATTTAAAGGGTCGTGCTTGCCTTTGAAGCAAATTTATTTATTTTTTAATTTATTTTGACACTAGGGAAATGTTCAAGAATATTGTTTTACAGTATTTGTTCAGCAGAAGGTGACAAGGAGCTTCTATAAAAGCATATTAAACTGCACTATTTCCACACTGTGGACTAGAGTTTCAAAAGCTGCAGTGAAACTTGGAGAGCTACTCTGGAGAATCCAAACAACGTATGTATTATTTTTAGTGTTCAGTATTTTCTATGTTTAACGATAAAACATGCTACATATTTATGCTGACTCTCTGGTCTCTTAATGTAAGCAGAAAGGGGCCACAGCTTGGAGAAGAAAAAGGACTCATGTAGCAAAGCCATTATGTTCAGCCGGCCAAATTTTTGACGTTGCAATTTTGCTGTTGATTCCATAAAACTGGATTTATTGAAATGCTTCGTTGCTGGTTACAAATGTTGGGAATGAGCTGAGGCTGCTTGAATTCAGATATTCTATTTCTGAAGGTTTCAGGGAAGTGATCTGATTGGATCAAACTTTTAAGGGAAGACCCCTCAATGGGATGACATGTCACTGGCTGATACCTTCACCGAAAAAGCAAACTCTGCGAGATCAACATCTTCTGAGCAGTTAAATTTCCAGTTCTTAATAGAGGGCTTTATTTTTTGATACATGCTAAATACAAATCTGTTTGGTTTAAAATGTCACTGATTTATTAGAGCTGTGCTAATATGTATTTTTTAGTTATGACTGAAATGGTCTGTATTGTCAGTGTGATTTTTCCAAATTTAAAATAATGCACTTTGAGAATCCTTATAACCTGGTCTTTGTAGTCAGATAAAAAATGAGGCTGCTCTGTACACATCACTGGTTCTGTATTTCTCCCACAGAAAATGATGTCCTGTTGAAATTATTTGAGCTCTTTCCCCAGCTGTCACAAATATGAGAGTGAAATTAAGAAAAGGGCTATGGTTTTTGAAACCTAACACGGTCCCTGCTAGTTTGTAAAGTTCAATTAAAACCATCTTTTTTAATTTAACATGCAAAAATTGTGCATGAGATTGATCAGACCAAAAGTGAGTGAAATAATTTGATGTTTTCATGTTTGTCATATAAAAAACCCAACAGACTAATTAAAACAGAAATGCCACACATGAACTTTTCTGCAATTTCACTTTTCCCTTCACATTACGATAGAGCTTACTAGAAAAGCACAGCCTTTGTCTCTCTGCTGCATATGTTTAAATTAAATCCTCCGCGGCAAAGAAGCTGATTTTACAGGGACGCAGCTTGATATATTGAAGCGCTATGGTTTCTTCATAAATGCAGAGGCTGGTGCTATATCCCATCTCATTCATCTGTGGATTTCATCCTGAGTTCAGGTATGAGTGAATGACCAGCCATACTCAAATCAATGCATAGATGGACTGGTGAGCCTTCCCGTGCTCTGTTTCTGCATACTCTCTTCTGATGCATGCAAGCAAAACCTCTGGCATGGCTGAGGGTAACAGTAGCTTTATTCTCTGAAGCTTCAAGGTACGGTATTCCTGCATTTCCCTTGACAGTCTGCCATCATTCAGGGCTGGAGAGTGTGTGGCTTGTGGAAGAGAGAAGGATCACATGTACCATGTGTTGAGCACCTCACTTATTTGGTCAGGTTTTGGCATCCCACTGTTGGCAATGAGTTTGGAGAACTGAAGTCCCAAGGTGGAGATCCTTCCCTCAGCTGAGTTCGGCAGGTCACACGCACTCTCAGCAGGTGTGGTGTAAATCTAGAGCTGTTCCTCTGAAAACAAAGGAGTTGCACAAGGGTATCCTGGAGTGAGTAAAGCTTTGCTTGTGTTAAGACTTGTACATAGGACTTCTTGCCTTGAGGAGCAATAGGCCCACTGAGCCAAAGCAATAGAAAATAATAAGCCTAATAAGCCTGTGTAATAATATGCATTCTTCTTGAGATTTTGTGTAACAGAAGAGTGTCAACATTAAGACTCTTGCAATTTAAAAACAGTTTAATGTTATTGTTATTACTCCTGCTAAGGAAAAGGAGTCCTATGAAACCTGTTCTTATTAAGTACAAAACTTCGGAAGTGTTAAGTGGAGTCGTATAAGCTTTAACAGAATCTGCTTACTTCTACTGTTTAAGCACAAGACATTCCAATGTTCGTTCTTTCATTCTGTATACAGTTTTCCATATTTTGCAAAGTTTGACTTCTCTGCTGCCTTTGTGCTTCTAAGATATCACATGCCCTTTTCCTATGTACACTCTGAGTTTTCAGTAGAGTTCTTCCTGAATGTCAAGGAAATGCAGAATTTCAGAGTAATATTTGTTTGCTAAATGTTATTGCAGAACTCTCGTGGCTGTTCACGTTGCTTCTTTTTTTTTTTCTTTTTTTTTCTTTTGTGTTATTTTTCTTTAAAACTGAATCCAGTGGGACTGTATATTGTGTATTAAGTTTATTTAGTGCAATACGTCCTGATTCTCCTTTCACTGTGGCTGTAACTCAAAGTAACTCCACTGAAATCATTGCAGTTTCACTAACATAAAGCTGAGAATCAGACCCATAAATTCTTTATTCGTTACACAAGAGCAGAAAGCACTTGGGACTGATAGACTTT
The DNA here is from genome assembly GCF_000699145.1 of Aptenodytes forsteri. Lineage (NCBI taxonomy): Eukaryota > Metazoa > Chordata > Aves > Sphenisciformes > Spheniscidae > Aptenodytes > Aptenodytes forsteri. The sequence goes on along the minus strand of NW_008795259.1, from coordinate 660,596 downwards.
TAATTGTTGTCTCCCTTCCACTTAATCATGGCCTAACTTTCTTTAAAAGCATTTTAAAATTTAAAAACAGAGAAAAAAATCTAGTAGTATACTTCCAAGATTAGACCTTGTATTGACAGCTTTGTCATACTGTGAAATTTTATTCCTAGTTAGAAATCATAAAAATACGATTTGTAATGGAAAAGCTAACCAACACATAAATGTAGCTGTAAGAAGTGAGAGTCACATTCTTACAGTCTTGAACTCCCTACATGATTCTGAAATCATATATTTAATTAGAACATACAACAGAACTCTCGTGGCTGTTCACGTTTCTTCTTTTTTTTTTTCTTTTTTTTTCTTTTGTGTTATTTTTCTTTAAAACTGAATCCAGTGGGACTGTATATTGTGTATTAAGTTTATTTAGTGCAATACGTCCTGATTCTCCTTTCACTGTGGCTGTAACTCAAAGTAACTCCACTGAAATCATTGCAGTTTCACTAACATAAAGCTGAGAATCAGACCCATAAATTCTTTATTCGTTACACAAGAGCAGAAAGCACTTGGGACTGATAGACTTTTAATTGTTGTCTCCCTTCCACTTAATCATGGCCTAACTTTCTTTAAAAGCATTTTAAAATTTAAAAACAGAGAAAAAAATCTAGTAGTATACTTCCAAGATTAGACCTTGTATTGACAGCTTTGTCATACTGTGAAATTTTATTCCTAGTTAGAAATCATAAAAATACGATTTGTAATGGAAAAGCTAACCAACACATAAATGTAGCTGTAAGAAGTGAGAGTCACATTCTTACAGTCTTGAACTCCCTACATGATTCTGAAATCATATATTTAATTAGAACATATAATTATAGCTGTTTTCTCTTTTTTTTTTTTTTGCTTCAGCCTAGCAAAGTGCAGGAAGCTAATATCACTGTCTGTGTCCTCCAAACTGAAGCTGCCTTCAAAAAAAGCGGTACTTCAATGAAGTAGGCTGTTTTCATACTTTTAATGATGTTTGTTTTAATTTAGCTGTAAGTTCATGCTTCTTTAGGATTCATCTGAATCTTATCCCCCAGCTATATGTGTAATTCAGGCTTCCTGTTTTAAGGTCATTCCTAACTCAGAAAATTGTCATTATATTGGATATAAATATAAGGAGAGATTTTAAAATGTTCATGAGCTTAGTATAGTTCTTCTTATTTAAAAAGCCAACTTCTGTGTACTTCCCATGTGGGATCTCTGAATAAATTTTGTGTTAATATCTTTATACAACTCATAGCAATAGCCTGAGTCAAACACAATATGCCAACCATTCCTTTTTTTTTTTCTCATGGATTTTCTTTGTTCATCTGAATAATATATTTATTTTAACTTCCTAATTTATAGTTCCTACAGCATGTGCACATTAAAGCACAATATATGAAACTAATAAATAAACCGCACCCTAACTTTTAGATCAGCAAAACTCTATCAGTTGTAAATAGAAGCAGTATTAGGGTGGGAACGCTTTGAGATTTTATTGTTTAACGGTAGTCTCTGAAGGATTTGAAACCACTCAGTCAGTTCCACAGGTGGGATCCCCAGGACCTGAATCAGTCAGGTACCAAATGTCCTTCACTGCTGTTGTGTTAGATGTTGGCTGCATTTACATGGCTAATCACGCTCCAGACACATCTACCATCTGCATTCTTGACATGTAGGAGCATGCTGGGGTCTAGATTTAAGATGAGCTGTAGAGCAGCAAGGATGGGAAATGTGACAGGCCACAAAGCTTGTGGTGCTCAGAGTCACTTTTAAACCTGCTCTTCACTTTGCAGCACAGACATGGCCTGGGTGTTCAGCGTGCTGTATAACATGCACAGATGACAGCCTGAGGACTGCATACAGCACCTGACATAATGTCAATAGCCAATCTGTGGTTAGTTACTAAGTCATAACTATAATTTAAGGCCACTTGCTCTGGTGGACTTCTCTGCTTGTCTTCACTTGTGCCATCTGCTCTAAAACTGGAATCGAGATGACAAAGGCTTAGCTTGTTGTAAGGACAGTAGTTGGCTTTGAGGGTGGGCACCCAGCTCAGTTTTCCTTGCAAAGGGCTGTGGAAACTTCTTGGTCTCAGCCTGAGAAGAGGAGAGGACAGACAGGTGAGAAGAAGGGGGAGGGCAAAGCTGGTTTGGGTACCAGGAGGCAGCAGGAAGGCATTTTTTTAAAAGCTGATCCACTGGCACCATTGAAACCATCTCTGGCACATCTTTTTTTGCAGTGGAGGAGCAGTTTGTCCTCTTAACTCCTCACCTTCTGTCTTCTCCTTCCATAATCCTAGATTATGTGTTGTCTGAGACTGGGACTCTCTCTTTCCTTTGTTTGTAAAGCACACAGCTGACATGGCTATTCTCCCTGTTGTAGCCTGCTAAGTACCGCTGGATTACAAATAGCGAGAAGCAGAAAGAATAGACAGTTATCGACAGTGTGCTTATAGGGCCACTGGCAGACTTGCTTCCTGCCATTTAGGTAATGGAATCGCAATTTCAAAACAAAATATTATTTTCTGTAAGGCAGCATTTCTTTTCAGAATCCTTGGCACACAGTGGCCTGAATACTGCAGTCCTAGTTCTGACAAAACTCCAACAGACATCAAAGTTACTTTTTCCTTGATTCAGGTCTGCAGCATTGTGCTTTTAAGTACAAACATGTCATATGTACGTGGCCTAATTCCCAGAAGTGCTGAGCAGACCCATAGTATGTTGCCAACAAAGGGAGTGGAGAGAACTAGACAGCTTGAAATATAATAGTTAATGCAATTATTAATGTTGCTTTCATAATTACGTTTATAACAGCATCATCATGACGTGACGTGTTGATTAGTATCCTGGGCAGCTCATATAACTAAACAGAGCATAGGGAATTACTTATGGCAATACCGTGCTACTGTTTTTGGCACATTTCTGTTCACACCTGTTTGATGGATTGGGAGGTGACCACAGTGTGAGAACTGATGAAGAGGCAATGGCTTCCTTCCTTTGCATGCTGGCGTGAGCCTGTGTCTGCAAAGTGAATTTGCCACTGCAGCATAAGTGCGGTGCGTGGCTGGGCCTGGCGCTTACTACCGAGCGTTGCCGAAAGGGTGCCTGATCTTCTTGGTGTGAAAGCACCCATACATCTGTTTCTTTTTGCCGTAGATGTCTGCAAAGTTGGTAATAAGTCACTGCCACATATTTGTAGTCAGCAGCAGACTGCATCTGGAATGCACTGTAACACTTGGTCTGTCAAAGTATTAAATGTGAGCAAATGCCCCACATCACTCAAAAGGGGGAACTTGTGCATTGTCTCTGGTCCAGACTTTAGCTGTCCGATCATAAGCAAACGGCTTACTTTCTCTTTTGCCACATGCCAAATTACAATTGTATTGGGAAATATTGGCAGGACTTTGTAGAATATGTAAAGTACTTTGAACGTAAAGCTTAAATATTACAGTCATTAGAGAGTATTGACGAATGTTGTCTTTGGGCAACATGCATTTTCAATGAAGTTCTATGACAAAGACAGACAACAGTCACATAAGTCTCTGCTAGTTCAGCCAAAAAACTGTTTCTGCTAGGGAAAAGGAGTGACAATGTCTTTTTAGGCTGAAGATTAGAAGAAGAAATCTGTTTTTGGAGATGGTCTGGCATATACAAACAAGACATTCTTATGAATAGGTCAGACCTTAAGACCATCGACTCGGTAGCCTATCTTTACTAGTGGCTAGTACCAGATGATTCAGAGGTGTAAGAACTCTCATCCAATGGCATGTAGTTTATCAAACAAAAAAATAAATGACGCGATCCAAAAGCTTAGTTTTACCTTTGTAATACTTTCCATCTTGCCAATCTCCTTTCAGCTGTGTCATAAGATGTATGCCATCTACAAGACGTTCTTGGGGTTTTGGAGAGAGTTCAAAGAACTGTGGCAAACTAATCAAGTGTCTAATCTGCATTTTATGTGAGCGCTTAAAAAATGGTTCACAAATATAGTAACTGTCTTGTAATAATCCTTACAGGTTTTGATAAAAACATATGTTTTAAGGCACTTCATATATGCGTGTTACGTTTCCTGGCTGTATTCTTCTGAACCACATCGAAATATAAAGTGTTGACACCTCCCTGATTTACGTTCGACTTTTTACACTCATGGGTATTTGAATTCGTACGGCTGTTTCAATTTTCTGATGTTTTCCTTCATGGTAAATTTGCATTCCTTTTCTGGAATATTCCTTCACATTGTCACTCATGAAATGTCTGCTATGTAATATTTATAACACAAGCACAGACACTTGTGCTAGTCTGCCAGCTTTATTGAGCTGACTTGACCCTCTCATTGCTAGGTGTCAGTATAAAAGTACACTTATTATTACACTTTATTGCACCAACAAAGACAAAGGTAATAAATTAATATTTTAGACTGAATTGTCTCTACCTTTGTAGGAAGATCTACTCTACAGTGTGTATACTTCACCTCAAAAAAAATGCATATATATTAGTTTGTGGTAATGGTACAGAATAAAATTTATTCTATGATTTTGAGAAATTATGGTTTAATTAAATTGATCTACTGAATGCTTGAAGGTAGCTTGTATGAAATTTATATATAGAATACACTGTAAGATTCAGTTGTCATCATTAAAAGTATATTATTGCTTTGGATAAATGTGATCCAGTAATGTCTTTGATTTCTTCTAGCATCATTATTCTTTAAAAAATTAAATCTGTTATTTTGAGGGAATCTTTCCTACTGTTTAGCAGATTAATGATCTTTATCATTCATGACATTATCAGTTCTGCATGCAATAGATAACATTTGTATAGATTTCTATACTAATATTGTACATCACTGGTGACTGACAGTACAACTCACGCACTTAATTTTTTGCAGCCTGATTCACAGATATCTTACCTGATAGCATTCTGATTTCTAAGTGCTCTTTTTTTATCTAAAATCTTTTTTTCCCCATACTGTTCTTTGCAAAAGAATACCAACAGCACAATCCCTACCACTTACAGAATATGATCTCTGGTATTTTTACCTTTTTTTTCCTGGACTACTTGTGACAGAGACAGTTTTTCACATTTAGCTATAGTTTCACATTTAGAGATAGCTGTATACCATCCTCTGTGAAACTAAGGATGGTATACATCCTTATGTATAGGATATATAAGGAAAAAACGCTGTGCTAATCTGAACTTCAGCGACAAGCCCAAGTGAAGGTTCATTTTGTTTGACTGTTCTTTTGGGTGGTTTTGGGGGTTTTTTTGGAGGGTGTGTGAAGCTGGATCAGAATTTTCTTAAAATCTTTAAAATAAAGTTATGGTGTAAAGAATTGCTAGGCAAGTTCACTATAGCTTTTTTTTTAAAGAAATGAAGTTTAGTACTACATAAAGCACACAGTGCTCTGTATGCATGTGTAGTTGTATCACCTTAAAATTGTTAGAAAATTAAATACTGTTGAACTTGTATGAGACCTCCAGAGGGAAAACAAGTCTTGCAGAGAATGCTCCCACTGGCTGAAGACTTGTCACTCTTCCTTCTGATGGGTAAAATGCTAGGTCTGTAGTGGCCCTGCTCATTGAAGTAAATGGGAAGTTTATTTCAAAGCCTCCCCAGCTTTCAGAAGATTCTTAGTCTTTCATTAGTCCAGTTTTTGCTGAGGGTGAAGGCAGCAAGTCCCATCTAGGACCGTGGTCCAACAGAGTGGGCTGTGCCTGTCTCCTCAGTCATACTGGCAGTAAAACTGCTGTAAAAACTGCGTTCAGATGGAAATCAAACAGGCTGCATTCTCAGTAATTAGTTGTTAGAAAACATTAAGAAGATTCTGGGGGCTGAATCAATTAAATTGTTTTTTTGGCTTTTTTCTTCAACTTGGAATCATTAAAAAAAAAAAAAAAAGGTTTGTTTTATGGTGTGTCATGATAACCATGAATAGGTTTCTGCTGCTTCTCTGTGGTACTGTCTCTGGATATCTGGATTTCCTCCAACCATACTTCATTTTTTTTGTTTCTAACATCCACTCATCATGCACTTCACTAACATGTTGAATCTCTGCCTGCTTTTAAAGTCCTTTTACTTCCTTTGTTAATTTGCCTATTTGTCCTGTGCCTTCTGGAGTTATCTCCCTCCTCTTGTCCTAAATCGGTCCCTTTTTTATTATGCAGTTACCTCAAGTCTTGATTCTGCTTTGTTACAGTCTTCCAGCTTCAGTTTAGCTTCCATTTTTTCCTTCACTATGTCATTGTTCTGCATGTGTAAAAGTTGGCATGTATTCCAGACTTCATTGCTAGTAAATTCTTAGATATTTTTCTCTTCTCTGATTTAAGTCATAAGATTAGTCAGCTTCTACTGTTTAAGTCTTGTTTTCCTGCATGGCTGTGGCTCACGAGTGGTTCTAACTGAGGTTTTTCTTCTGTCTTGCCTGCAAATCTGTTTTGTCTGCAGGGATGACCTCTTTTTCTTGATTCTAGGCTACTTGAGATAAACATTGTCCTTTATAGTAACAAATGAAGAAAGAAAAAGGGTAAAAAGATAGGCTTTATACTCTTTTCCTATTACCAGAGGTAAATGGAGCCCAATTTTAAATCTTAAGGCTTGTCCTGTTCAGCCTGCAGTTTTCTGCATACTCTTAGCATCCACATACCTTCTACTTTTTTTCCATGCCTAGGAAACTCTTAAATGTGCAATTTCTGTAATTTGCCCAGTGTCCAATATAGCTGAGAGCTATATTGCAAAGCTTTCTTCATTACTACTGCTGCAGAATTTAAATTTGAATCCTATAACTGTAAGGGTAATTTGTGGCTTTGCCATTAGCTTTTCTTTTTTATAGATGGTGAATCCTAAATGCCATGTGCCTCCCTAACTGTGTGATGCAAAATAGTGTGCCATTGTAGTTCTAGTCCTAAATCCATTCAGCTTCTGAGTCTTTGTGAAGAACTTCGTGGAGGTAAAGATTGGGATTATGAGTCATAAAAATGCCATTTTATTTTCTGTATATATTGTGGTCAAGGAAGAACCAAAGTAATGTTTATAAAAGAACACCCTGGGAAAAGTCATATTGATTTTATCTAGCCTACCCCTGCTTTTTCATTTTTAATCTTAGTACTTTCTCTGCTAGACATGAATTTTTCCTCTTTTAGTGTTTTCAGTAGCTTAAATTTACTCACCTTTGGTCACATCAAAGATGGTTGCCACAACTGCTCTCTTAGGTTCCTGGACCTCCATGAAGATACTCGCTGTCATTCCTATAAAGGGGAAGAATAGAAAAATCAATTTTAGTTTGATGGCAAGTGGAAAAAATACATTTTTCTCCCGCATTCTACTTTCAGGATGTTTTATTCACCTTGCATTTTTAGAGGTAGTGCTGTCTGACTTCTGAGTCTTGTGATTCTCTTTAGAACTTACTTCATGCTTGCAGTGCTCTTAATTTCTTTTCCTTAAGGTTTTGTTCATATTTCCTCAAAAAAGAACTAAAAGCAATGATGGGTGTGTGCCATGGCAGTAAATGTTTGCTGAGACATGGATATCAATCATATTTATTTCAACAGCTTCATTAGAAATTTCATTTCAACTTCTACATGATTAAGCCATACACTTGATCACGATGATCCTGGATTTTCATGGCTTCATGTTTTAATATTGTTTAAGACTGAAGTGTGAAATGGAGTTAATGCATTCCCAACCTGCAAGAGTCACCTCTTGTTTTCCTCTCCTGGTTGACAGAACATATATTCAGGAAAAGTAAAGGAAGTTAGTGCATATGTGGATAAAGCACATGAAGTTAGTCCATCAGTTTCTGCAGTGAGGGGCTGTGCCACTGTTACCAGTGAGGCTTCAAGAGGGATAACAGAATCTCATTTTCTTTTTTTCCCCTATAACCTCCTTTCTTTACCTATGTGCAATGTGTGAATGAAAGAAGGGAGAAGAAAGATTTTTCTAAATGTCAACTACCAGGAAAGGAAACTGAACGTAAGTCATCTATGTGTTTTTGGGAAAAGTAATTTTACTGTATATAATGTGTGTATATATTTATATAATTATATAAATAAACTTAGGTGTTAGCAATAATCAATGTGCACATACAAGGCCATATTTTTTTAACATAGGATCAGTCATGATTATAACTATCTTGTTGTTTTTTCTACAAACATAAAAATCTGGAATATGGAAAAGATGACCTTTTTAGAATAAACTGACCATATTCAGATTTATTTTTATTTCTGACCACAATTTTTCTAAATTTTTTTCTAGTTTTCAGGGGTGCACGTGTGTCTAAGGAAAACATAAGCCTCTTCTACGTTTTTGAGTCTGAAACACATTTTTTGCGCTAATATGTGGATGGGTATCTTTCAATTACCTTTCTCGTGCAAAGTGAGTGCTACTCTAATGCACTGGGATTCCCCTTGTAGCAACTTTCCACTTTCAAGTTCCAGCTAGTGGGTCCTCCAAAAATGTACACATATCAATGTGTGTGAGAGAAAACGCCAGGGTGTTATGGTTTTGGCTGAACATACTGTATAAAATTATTATGTTACCCCAGTATTCAGACATGTTCTGGTCCACCAGCAGCTTGGGAATATTTAGTCGTAGGGTTGAAGCTCAGGTCTCTAATTAGCAGAAAGACACTTTTGCATGAGACGTTTTGTAACTCAAATGTGGGCTCAAGCTTTTTCAGATGTTACAAGATTCCAGCCCGTCAGTGTTGTGTGACGTTACCCTGGAACATAAAACAAAAGCTGGATCTAACTAGCACGGCTCCTCAATCTATTGTTGATGTTGTTTTGCTGTTTATACAGAACACCAGGTCTCTGGATAATGAGGATGATGGAGAGATGATAGCTTGATTATCCCGCTGCTGTGCTTTTGCTGGGAACTGATGAATCCTTCATGCTTTTTACTATCTCAGGCCAGCGTTGCTGGGGAGGATGAGAAAAAGTCGTAAAGATGACATGTTTGCTGTCCTGTTCCCTGATGGGGCTCCAATGTATTACCTGGATCTAATTATCTCATCTCCAGTTGACAGAGAGGCTTCCATGGCATGCTTTCCATCACTGGGAGCCTCCGCCAAGCTTCCAGTGGGCTGTCTAATAGCTTGATATATTTTTGGACCTCCTGCTCATTGGATGAACAAGCTGAAGTAAATCATGTGTTGACCTCAAAGCATTTATAAACTGTAGAACATTATATTCTCATCAGAGCCATAGGGGCAGTAAACTATAGTTTCTCTGCTGTGAAACATGGTTTTGGTTATGCACTGTGTTACTAGGGTTGTACTTAAACAATAATATATCATTTGTGGCACATGTCGCCTTCTTTATTGAAAGGCAAAACAAAGAGTTGAGGACAAAAATCATTACTACTTTAGCAATTTTTCACAAAATGCTTTTGTTTTGTACTTGACACACAGATGGGACATTGTACTGCAGTGCAAATGATGTATAGCAGCATGACAAATTTCATTTCCTTTATAAAACAAGAATCAGAATAGTGGATGAATTTGGGGTAATGGTGTTAACTTTTTTTGTTAGTGTTAAAAATAAAATAAGAAATGGAATAAATACAAAATAATAACAAAATAACAAAAAAAACCCCAGATCAACTCCGAGGAAAAAAATTCCTATTTGAGCCCTTTAATTGTCTTGGCAGATATTGATTAAAGTGCTTAAACAAAAATATTGAAAACAATAAACTCACTTGTGTTAGAGCTTTTGTATCACCTTGATAGTGATAATCCATGACTGAGGAAGAAATTAACACAAGGTGTTACACAGAAGCTGGACTAAGGAAACAATAGAAGATCAATTCTGGGGAAAGCAAACTGTATTAGCCTGCTTTCAATCACAGACTCTTTGGTGTTTCAGCCATGTTGAAATATAAATGCTACTTCTCAGCCTTGTTGTTTCAGTTTAAGTCTATATCACTGTGGTATATTACTGTCTGTTACGTCACACTGTGAAAGATGTCTGGTTCTTGGGGAAATGTTTTGGACTTGGTTTTGTTAGCGTGGCATAGCTTTGCCTTTTCCTTTTATTGTGGATTTGAAGGAAACATGCCCAAAATCTTTACTCTGTATCCAACCACTGAATTCTACGTAATGTTTCCCTGTTATTAATCTTTAATAAGAAAACAAGAATTGAATGGCTGTAACATGAGAGAATCCCAACCATGCACAAGCACAAAGATCCCATATTGTGAAGTGTTGTACACACATGAAACAGAGCATAAGTGAACAAGAAAATTTCCACTGGTTTCCCAAAACTTTGTGTGAAAGCGTTTCATCTCAGTCTTGTTTCAGGTGCAGCTGCAATTCAGTCCCATGGTCCTACAACACATCAAAACTATTTTTGTTTAAGCAGGCGCTGAGTTTTGCCATTTTCACAATAGCAAAAGCTAAGGAACTGTTTTAACTATTTGGCTTTGTTACTGCAGAAATCCTCAGTCTGGACTGCTGTATCTAGATTTTAAACAATTAAAAGTTTGAGGTTGTTCACACTTACCAGTCTGGAGATCGTGCGTTAGAAAGATAAGGTCTGTCTGTAAAGTATGAGTCTGAACAAGAGCTGGGCTTTGAAGTCCTCTTTCCTCTCTGCTACCAAAATTCTGAAATATTATGAATTTCTGTGAAGCAGGTGAGGAAAAGATATCCATGCTAGATAAGAGGACACAAACTAGGAAATTGTTTTATGAGCAAAGAACTTGTGAAATCTGTGGTTAACTCCTGTGTGGACTCTCTGGTATCTAACAGTGCAGTTGCTAATGCTGCTGTCTTTACCTTAGTTAAGGCACTTACTTGGTCTCTTTCCTCTATCCATTTACCCCTTTCCATTAAATTTATTTGAATTCCTTATGTGTGGTCCTCTAATACATTCAAGTATCTATTCTTTCTGGCAAATTTGGTTGGAATGAGCCTGCAGCATCCAAAGTTTTGGAGACTCAGACATACACACAAAGGAAGAATTGTATATGCATGATTTACCCAGTCTAAAAGAATGTACTGTGTTTGTACAAATAGAACCAGGGGCTGCAGAGAGGTGTGTTGTAATAACTAAGGAGCAATTTGTGAAGAAATACTAATTACATAAACCTTAGTTTCCATCAGTGTCTTGCTCCATCTTTTCCCCAATGTTACTGTGTTATGAACTGTGGTCACAAAGCTGGAGTAAAATGATGGTGCCTGCCTTCCGTGCAAATTCACATTGCAAATCCAGTATGATGCCATTTAATTTGGCTACAAGCTTAGATGTGAACTGTAATGATTTGCAGTATTTTTATTGTTTTGTCATTAAGGGTATTTCCTTCTTTTATCTCTTCCTGTCTGTCTCTACTTAGGTCATACAGAGCTTGAATCTTATCCTCAGCTGGTCTAAGTCAACACAGCTTTGCTGACATCAACAGAGCTACAGTTGCTTACATAAACTAAGGATATGGCCATGTATCAGGGTGAGTCTAGGAAATGACAGCCTCCTTGCAGGGAAGTATCCAGGCTGGAGGACTTGTCCTGAAGTTAATAATTTCTGCTTGGCTTTGTAGCCCTGATAATATATTTTTTTTCTCCAAATGGTCTTCTCTTATGTTGGATAAAGCTGCTGAATTCATATTTACCAAGCTCTACTGAGATATTTTTACCCTAGTCTCCTTGTTAGCCAGCATGCTGTGTCCAGGTTCTCCCAGGGCAGCAAGGTGCACATTACCCCTGCGGCCTGGCCTTGTACTATATTCAGTCCCTGAAAATCTAGAGGGAGGTGAGATATATGAAAGAGGAATGCAGGCATCATCACACACAGGCGTAGTCTGGGCAGACTGTATTTACAACCCAGATATTACCTGGATCTGATAATTAAATAGCCCTTGTGTAGGATATGCATTTAGAAATCCTTCCTTACATACTAGGCAATAATAGCTTGAATATAGAAGATTTATTCCCCTGGATTGTAGGAAGCACGATTTTTCAGCATTTGTCTAACTGAACACTGCTTAACCTTTTCTTTGTCAAAACCAGCTTCCTGGATGTCTTCTGTGTCTGCCTGTAGCACCTTCCCCTCTAGCAAGATGGAAGACGTCTGACAAAAAGAAATCCCAGATGGAGAAACCTTGGTCCCTCTGCTGTTGCAGGTAGAAGCTATGAAAATGTTGTGCCATTAGGACATCCTAAAATCTAGAGAGACTCCTGGGATACTGTTTCTTCTGTCTTCTGCTAGCTTTCTGTGGGTAGCGGCTTTTGTTCTCCTTATGCAAACATCTAAACTAAATGAGATCAGCCTTTTCATGGACTGGGCTGCAGGATTTTTCCACAAAACTGCTATTTTCTCCTTGATTTAAAAATTTTACTTACTTAGATTTTTTTTTTTTTTTATTTATTTTAGTACTCATAACTCTGACTGTTACATTGAAGTATCTTGTTAATGTGCTCTCTGTTTTTGTTTTTTGGTGGTGCTCATCCATTCCTGTCAGGGAACTTCGGGTAACGGAAACCTCAGACAAAGAAAAATTAGATTTCCTATAATTGTATAGTTGACAGCAGTTGGAGTGGTTGTAATCACATACATTAGCTGCTAAAATGCCTATCGGGGGTTTCAATTAGAAGGAGAATTCTGACAATAGTGTTGAGAAGGTGAGATCCCAAGGAGCTCAAAGGATAGAGAAGAAGCTAGTAGTAATTATATTTTGGACCTGGAGAAAGAGAAGGTGTCAGGCAAACAAATATGCTTCGCAGAAGCTATATCTGCTTTCTGTACGAAGATGGAACAAGTTGAGACCAAGCCCTGTGATAACCATAAACTGCCAGCTGTGGCAAAAACCATATGAATTACAACTTGCTATGGCTCGTTGTATGTTGATGCATGGATAATAATTTAATGAGAACCAGTCTTCATTTGTTTTCCTTTTGATATACAGCTGCAAGTCTAAGCCAGGCTTGACTGCATAGGACATGCTAATATCCATCTATGCTCTAGGAATGACTACACAGCAGTGAACCCTGAGCTGGCCCAGCTTCAAAATGAGCAGCATGCCAAGAGTGAGGTATATCTTTCCTTTCAATGACATAAAAATGTGACTGGAAATTTCATTCAGTTTGGGCATCTGTGCCATGCCCTCCCCCTCTCCTTCATCGATCAGTCACAATGCGTGTTTATTTGTGTGACAGTGAAGCAATCTGAAAGCAGACAACTTGGAAACATGCTTAACACATCAAATCTCCTGAAAGTCTTTCAGAGTTGCTTCACCCATCTGTATTAATTCTTGTGTAATACTTGGAGTCACTGTGTAAAGGACACGTAAAATGCTACAGAAAGGAGGTTTCAGAGAGCTGTTAAGATTTTACTTGTGCTGGCTACCTTGGGCACACTCAAGTCAGATGTTGAGTCAGTTGTCCATAGCAGTGAATCCTTAGCATGGCACTGTCATTGTTTTCACAGAACCTAAGGCGTGGGTGATACAGACATTGCTGAGTTTACATGCCATCCCTTCCAAATGTCTGTCTGTCTGCTCTGCAGTACTATGGCTGCAGTCCCACCAGGGAGGGTCCTTGAGGAAGATCAGCAGCACCTAGAGTTACTGTGCTGGAGAGGTTTGAAGGCTGGCACTCTGTGAGAATAGGTTGGGGAGGGAGGATCCTGAGGGACAGTGAAAAGACAGCTTATATGAGCCTTCAAGGCCATCTCCTTTCTGGACAAGGGATGCCGGTGTCAGGCACTGGGCTGGTCTTCCCAAAGACCACACACACTGTTGTGTGTGTGCGGCCTGCTTGGGTTTTACCTTAAAGAGAAAGGAACACCACAATGGGAAATTACAAATGTCCTCACACAAGCACGCAAGGGAGGCCTATAAGCCTGATTCTAGCACCTTTTGTCCCTCTCAACTCCACAACAGGCCTGCTGGCTAGGTCTTTATGTGAGCTTCTACCATCCGGCCCACTTAACCTTCCAGCCCTTGTGGGCATTTTGTGTAATGTATGGCCCCTTCAGGCTTCGAATTGCTTTTTCTACCCCAATACTTTTTTCACGTCATTTTCCTGCTGCTGCTTGAGGTTTTCCTTTGAAAATGAGTTGGTATGTTATGGAAGGCAGGGTGAGAGGGAGATGAAAACTTAGTTTCTTGGCTTTTTTTTTTTTAAGTCAAGTAATAATTACTTTCCACTAATAAGCTCTACCAGGCAGTGAATTCTCAAACCACTTACCTAATATGATCATAGAATCATAGAATCATTAAGGTTGGAAAAGACCTCTAAGATCATCAAGTCCAACTGTCGACCCAACACCACCATGCCCACTAAACCATGTCCCTAAGCGCCACATCTACACGTCTTTTAAATACTTCCAGGGATGGGGACTCA
>NW_008795259.1:621086-646008 GCF_000699145.1 Aptenodytes forsteri | reverse complement strand
CGTCCTTCTTGTAGTGAGGGGCCCAAAACTGAACACAGTATTCGAGGTGCGACCTCACCAGTGCCGAGTACAGGGACACGATCACTTCCCTAATGATAGCCCAATACTAATTTGTAGCCAACGGTTATTTATTGTATGCTCGTTATGAAAGTATCTTGCATACTATCTCACCAAAACGCTTCCATCCCTCCAGGTCAGCTGTCTGTGACATCCCGATCCAGTGTGCAATGATGAAAATCAGGTATGAGTTACTACCATAGTGCAATGAAAAGATGGTTTAACTAGAGAAATAATTTGAAAGTAAGGTGAATGAGATTTGGATTTTACAGGTCAAAAGGATTTTGAATGTCTTTTTATTATGCTGTGTGCAGTACTGCAAATGTTCTTGACTGGAGATGCAAATAATATGTAAAGTTGGGGTTGTGCGTCCTGGTTTTCCAACAAAAGCAATGGGTACACTTAGAAATTCAGTAATTTAACGTCTGGATTACTTCATCTGTGTTTGCTCATTGCTTTATGAATGCAGATGTTGTTAAAGATATGGTGCTAAGAAAAGAACCCTTTGTCACTACCTGCTGTACACAGTACAATTTAAATGACATAGTGGGAAAAGCGTATCAGGTTTCATATATAGAAAGGTTGGGATAGTGCCACTCCTTTTCAGGTGGGAGAATCAGATCATGGTCATCTTAAATTCAGTAGCAGTTTTACTGAGTTAAGTCATTCCAGGATTGGGCCTGAAGTGACCTGTTCCTCTAGTTCCTTTGAAGTTTGTAACAATGAACAGTCTGCCCAACATTGTGCTATTACGGGAGCTTATTCCAAAAATTAAAGCGTTATGAAACATACCCTTGTATCTTCTACCTGCACCTCATATAAAATTAATTTGGATTTTAAGCCAAAGTAAACAGACATGTTTCACAATGTCATAAAAATCATCATACGTTAACATCTTTTTTTACTGCTATTAAGTTTTATCTCACATGTAAGTTCTCTCCCCGCTCCTTGACTTTCATTTGCAACGTCTGTTTAGGCTACCAGCATCTGGGGAAATTTATGTCTTCTGTATATATAAAAAGCATAATGTGATCTACAGGCACACAGTACATACAACAGTATCTGTAAATGCCTGCTGAGGTGGTGTCTTTGGCTGGAATTAGGGTTCATTTACAATAAACTAAAAATAGCCAGCCTCTGCCCTATGGAGCTAGTATTAAAGGATTTTGATGAAGCCAGGCGGGAGGGAAGGGGGGAAGATTCAGAGAGCAAGGGAGCAGTACCAGGGAGAGTGTCAGCACGTGCCAGGAAGCGAAGCAGTCGCTCTAGTCCAGCCATGCAGATGCACGGGAGTGAACGGCCATGTGTGCCCACACCTTATATTTCAGCCCTCAGGGTAGACAGCAGGAGTATTCTGGTCAATCTTAACTGCCGAGTCACAGTCCATCAAGTTAGCTGTAAAAACTTCTGTTTCAATTAAATATAAGCTCATTGTATTTTCACACAACAGTTAATAAAATAAAACTCATTAGGAATATAGCATTTAGACTAGAGCAAGTGATATTTTTTTAAATGTCACACTGAAAACCACATTTCCTTTAATCAGCATCTGCTCTGTGTTAGACTGCCTATAAAATCCGGTGTACTGTTGACAATAGGGAAAGATGAAAACAAACAAACAGGAAAACTACAAAAGACATGGTATTAACATCAAAGTGCAATAATCCTTCTCTTTCCTTGGCATTTGAAAAATGTTTTTATTTTTGACCCTAAACAATTTAACTTTCTTTCCACCAATTTTGAATTTGGACAACAAGGGTGGAGGGGTGATGGAAGAAAAGTAGGGCATGACATGTCAATTGAAACATGAGATTAGGAGGCAAAAAAAGACGAGGATAATAAACCAGTTTGAATACATTAAAGATTTTTTTGAAAGCAGATCAGTTCCATCTTTTTGGAACACTGATTGTACAGAAACACTTGCAGGGATGGAAGTAATGACATCTCCGTGTAGTTTGTACTTTCACAAATAACATCAGTGTTTCTGTAGGAACTTAAAGATAAGTATTTAATACGAAGAAATGTGTGAGAAAATTGTGAGAGTACACTATGAAAAAAGGAAAGAATAGGCTCTGTGTGGGTTTTTTCCTTATCTAAATATATAACTATAGTTTATTATTTGGTAAATATTAAATGTTGGGATAAAACTTGTGTAGGTGACTGAGTGTTACAATGGGCTAAATGCAAATCATCATGAGTCGATTGTATTTAGGCAGCAAACTGCTAAATACCTGGGTGAAAGAAGGGAGGGGACTTCCTTAATCATTAAACTAGTCCTTGAATATGGAGGATAATCACATCATCTCTAATCCCATTCATAAACACATCATGCTCCAGAGTTAAAAACATTGTGGTTTTGTCCCCCCCTATTCCTATTAGGAAATATTTCACTGCTCTGATGGTTAGAAATCCTCTTGTAATTTCCAGCGTAATTGTGGCTGGTTTATACCTATTTGTTTTGTGTCAGCGCTGTCCTTCAATGTGAATAGCTTTTTTCCTCCCTGCTGCTTACCCCCTGATACATTTATAGACGGCAATCATGGCACCTCTTAGCCTTTGTTCTGCTCTGTTAGATATGCAGTGCTCTGTTGGTCTCCTCTAATAAAATAGGTGCTCCTTTCCTTCAATTGTTTCTGTTCAGTACCTACTCTTTAAACTAATCGATCTTAAACATGTTTGACCAAAATGGGACTTCGTGGTCTGTATGAGTCTTCCTGCACAAATGCTTGAACAAGGGCTGTTGATTTTTTTTCTACTTTTTGAAATACTGAACCTGATGCACCCTGGGATAATACTTACTGCTTTCAAGGACTCAGTGGTGACTAGTAGTCATCCTGAAATTGGTTACTGCAACTGTTTCTTTCTCCTTCTTCATCTCCTCCACCTGATGATCCCATAGTTTATGGGAAGAATCTTCATCAGTATTTCCTAAAGGATAGCAAACACATTTCTTCTGATGTAAGTTCAGCACCTAAGTAGCAGGCCAGGCCTGGTGTCCAGGTCCCTATCTTAGGATGGCACCACTTGTCTTCTGGAGTTGCCCATTGCATTGCTTTCTTTGTTGGCTGAGGTACTAAACTTTTAGATGTCAATCAGTAAGGTGGGACGAATGCTGTGAAGGTGCACACCACTGCCATTTGAGCTGGTATCGCATTTATGCTGGTCATCAGTATTAAACAGTCTTCTTCTGTGTGACCACCTCTTCTGTGACAAACACGGCCTCCCGACTGTGTTATCAGCAGATTCGTTAATGTTTTCCTAATTACTGATCACTAGAGTTATTCCAACTGCTGAAGGCCCTGCATGAAATACAGGTCCTATATAATAAGATGTACAATTTCAACCCTGAGCTAAAGCCTATGGACTTGAGAAAAAACTCCCAGTGGCAAAAGACGCCAGGTTTGGTTTTGCCGACAGCACCGCAAAATAGTAGACTTACCAAAAAGAGGCTTTCTATTGTTAGTTTTTGATTTTGACAATGTGCCTGTTAGTGTTTTAACAAGAAATCCCCACAAAAAGCTCACCCGTATCATAGGTGAAAAGTCTTTTTGAGAGCAAGAATTAAGGACTAGTGCAGCTATCTATTTGTTTTCTATTTTAAACCCAAATGGACTATATCAGACTTTTCAGATTATGCCTATGGGAATAGCAGAGGCCACAAGACTTGGCAGACAAATCTATATCTAAAGTGCATTTGTTGGAAATGTTTATGCTGGTTTTCTCTGAAGTAAATGTTGTCTATTGATACTAGGATGTTCAAATTGTATAATTTGAAGTAGGAGATAAGAACAAAATTTCAAGCAGAGGCCGTAGGAGGAAAAAATTCTTTAATTCCCCATTATTTGATTCTATTGTATTTATTACAAACTGTTAAAATGCTGTTCCTAAGGGAGAAGCAATTGCTAACTAGTACATATTTACAATGGATACAAATCAGGTAGCAGAGGATGCCGCTGCTTTTCTGATGACCACTTGTTGGCAGCGTGTACCAGAGGATTGTGCCTGTGTTAGTACCTTGCTAACGCCCACTAAAACTGCTGTCTGGGTGGTAACACTCTGATTGGACATTTTATTTTATTTACTATAAGGAACATAGAAAAGCACTTGAGAGCTCTTAAGCGGTCCTGAGAGCTCTTATGAGCAGTCTCAGAAGTGGTTGCAA
This sequence comes from Aptenodytes forsteri, assembly GCF_000699145.1. Classification (NCBI taxonomy): domain Eukaryota; kingdom Metazoa; phylum Chordata; class Aves; order Sphenisciformes; family Spheniscidae; genus Aptenodytes; species Aptenodytes forsteri. The sequence goes on along the minus strand of NW_008795259.1, from coordinate 641,789 downwards.
ATGTCATATGAATGCTCACCTGCATAGTTCACACATCCTTGTGTGTATGAGGAGTATGAATGACTGCAGGCCTACACACACCACTCATCTTGGTATGCCTGGTGGCATGCTGAACCGGACACAGGAATACCAGAGCGTGTGAGGACTTGTTGCCCCATCACATCTCAGCCCTACCTGCATGTTCTCTGTACAAACAGCAAATCTGACCTGAAAAAGGGTGTTGCTTTGAGTGGGGTTTGGGCCAGATGCCCTCCAGAAGTCCCTTCCAACCTGAATTATAATTCTATACATCTAGTTATTGCTGGATTTCTTTTACCTTCCTCTGAAGCACCTTGATGCTGTTTACTAAGGCAGAATATTGGACAAATAGGTTTGAAATATCATCCATCCTGGCAAGTCCTGTATTCCATGTGCAAACAGGATTTATTAGAAACTCAATACATATTGAATGTAGGTCTTTAGGGATCTCTTATTTACTTTGGGCAGGTAAATATTGAATTGTCTTGAAAGGTATTTGACTCCATTTTGGAACATAAAACAGAGTAGGTTAATAGAACAAAGGGAAGAAATCAACACCAGTGGTAAACAGTAACACACGTTACTGTATATCCCCTTCTGACTTTGCAAGTGGTGCATGTTTTGCATAGTTATACAAAGCAAACTTTGCAGTATCACAAGCCTCAGAGAGGTGAACAGGAGTTGGGAGGGTGCTTTTGTAATCTTGTCAAACTTCTTTGTGAGTTCTTTTCCCTGCCAGTTATTTCAGGTTTTTTTCTTTTCTTTTTGGAAAGAGTCTGCTAGTTTGGCCTCCTTTTTTTTCTCAGTTACACTCTAGATGAAATCCTGACTGTTGCAACTTTCATTGCCAATGTAAAATATCATTGTGAGGCTGATGCATTCTGCAGGGTTTCCTGCAAGCTACTCCAATGTAAGTAACAGGAGGAACGGGACTGTGAGGGGTGTTATAGAGTACAGCTGCTCCACACCATGGCTGGAGCCAGTGGAACCAAGGTTTCATCCTGGTGGTGCAGTGAGTTGTCTCTTTCACCCACTAGAGACACATTAATGACATGCTCATGGGAATAGCAATGCTTGTATATGTGAATGATTGGCTGAAGCAGCATCTGTAAGAAATCTGTTTTCAAAATGGGATGATTTCTTGGTGATAGTTCTTAAAACCTTATCCATGAGTTTTGGGGCTCTCTTGAGGAAAAAAAACGATGAAATTTCACACCCCCTTACATAATTTTTAATAAGTATCCCAGTGTCCTGTGCCATATAAATATCTTTCTGAGAATACCTATCCTTGTTGTTAATATCATTAGAGGACTAGAACAGCCTCTCACAAACTTTTTTTCAATTAATACTTCCATTTTAGTTCAAGATAATACATGCTGCAATTGCTGAAGATTTTAAATTTTTATTGCATCTAAAGTAGATAAAAAGAATATGGATTTTTTTTTGATACAGTGAGAAATGTTCTTTCTACAAGTCTGTAAGTCAGCAGAAATTGGTGTAGGAAGAATTCCAACTCACACTTTTCTTTCAGACCTTGAGATTTGCAAGCAAGTTTATACAATCAGTACCATCCTATGCAATATGTAAGATTACTTTTTAAGGTAGAAACTAATGGTACTATTGCTGACAAGATAAATATCACTCCATATGAAACTGTACATATCAGTTGTCCTGCGGTCTTTGTTTTTTATCTAAACCTTTTTTTTTTTTAAAATAAACACTGCTTATTTAAAAATGTACACAGGAAGGCAATACTTGTTTTTACTGATTAAAATGTGTAGACTGTCTTTTTAGCCTCCCTGACAGTGCCGTTCTTTGCTCTCTCATCACAGCACAAAGAAACACTGTTATTTACCCTGGGAAACAGGTGACTGAACTTATAAAAATCACTACAGGACAAGATGTATTGAGGCCTGGCACAGAATGACAAATTCTGGCGGGGTTTGCCAAGAAGAGACATATTGATTTTTAAATGATTAATAAGGAGAATATAATTGTATTTCATTAAGATGGATGGGATTTCATTTAGTCTGTCTTCTCCTTTTCCACTTCAGATGCGAAAGGAAATCAAGTCATCATCAATGGCACCTTGTGTTAGCCTGCCATGGAAACGAGGTCATTGATTGAGTAAAAGAAGTTTCTGAGAGGCTAGCCTAGTCTTTAATGGAGTTGCTAGCATAGATAACATGGCAAAGATAACAGCACTAAGTTTCTCTCACTATTTTGAGAACAACCAGGACTAGGAAGACATTGATAACATCTTTGTTCTGGACTTTGAAGTTTTTCAAGTTGCGTATTATCCCAAGTAAATTGAGTTGGGCATACAAATACATGGGATTTCTCATTTGTTTTATGAAGTCATTTGAAGCCATTCCATTGTCTAAGCCCGAGGGACCGATAGGCTGAAAAAGGGAGGAGTTCAAAATCCTATAATCCTGATGCGTTCTTGGTATCCTCATCAAGAAGATCAGTGTGTTCTCAATAAGTATGTAATTAACTTTTCTGTGGATTTCTATGGATTTTAGGATTGTGGTTAAATTAAACCTCTACTTCCATCGCCTCCTGAAATTGAGGACTTTGTGAAGGAAGATGTTCTATTTTAGATCATCTTTTCAAACTTTTCAAGCAATAGCTTAACAAATAGAAGATGAAGGACTTTCCTCTCTCATTTTCCAGCACATGTGCCCAGGGTGCTAACTCACATTATTTCTGACAGGCTGTTGCTTTTACTTTTCCTGTATACATCTTCCTTCTTTCCAGAAGTTTTTGCTCTAGTTGTAGGGATTATTCAACTGCTGACATGGCAGTGGCTAAACTGCTTGAGTACAGCATGTTAAGTAAACTGATTTTCATTACATTGCCAGTTTCTATTTTCCAGCATTTCAGTAGCTCTTGTATGATCAATTGCATTGTTCCTGCAGTTGGGGAGTTTTCAGTCAGAGCCACCAGATAAAATATTGACAAGATTTTAGTGATGGGTGAGCCTAAATGAGAGATACTGGGTATTAATTAGCAAAAGGTGAAAGAATGTATTAGTTAAGGAATTAATAGGGAATGTAAGGAAGATAAAATGAAGCATTAAGAACAATTAAAGATGATGTCAAATTCATACAAGGAATGCTTGGTCCTACTAAGTTAACAAATATATTACAGTGCAATGCTGAATTTTCATATTATTTTGGATTCAGTTAAAGACATGAAGGACATCATTCTAATTCTGCAGGTGGAGGAAGTTGGGTTTTTCGGTTCAACCAATATAATGATGGACAGAGATGGAGGGGTACAGCCATGGATGATTAATTAAAAACTGATAAAAAATTTATTTGGGATTGGCCAGGTGAAGAACAGATTTTCAGGTATCATAGGTGAGTTAATTATGTTATCTCAGAGCGACTACTCATGCTTTCAGGCACTGTAAACTGCAGTTTAAAACCACAGTTGAAAACATGCAGCATGTTATAAAGTCCATTTTTCAGGGAAGAAAACTGAGACAGTGAGGTGGAGTGAATTATGTTCTGAAGCAGGTCAGGAAGGTTCCGTGAGTTTGTTCCTTAAGCTAGACATTCATTTACTGTAAGACTTTGAACAAATCACTTAGGAGTCATGCTAGAATGGAGATGTTGGTACTTATTTACATGCTTCCTGTGAGAATTAAACGAGTTTGTACGGTTTCCTGTAAGAGCCAGTTCCTCCATGCTTCCTGTGAGAATTAAACGAGTTTGTTTGTACGGTTTCCTGTAAGAGTCAGTTCCTCTATCCTCCCTGCAATGTGGAGACACAAAAGTATGCATATATGCATAGCTGACAATGGAGAACGAGGGGAACTTCTGTTTTGCATATACTAGGCTTCTTGCTTCCACAGAGGCTGAGGAGAGCAAGATATTCTCAGGATATGCCAAATAAGGGGGAACGGGAGGAATCTGGGGTGTAAAATGCAGACCACAAGCTTTTTCTATATCTATGGAGATACAGGTTTTGAAAGAAAGTGAGAAAACTCTGTTAATGAAGCTCTCAGCCTCTGCTGGGGGAGATTGCATAGTGGTCTCATCTTCCCAGTTGAAATATTTACTGTCCCTGAAGCCACAGTTTCAAAGGTAGGCAAAGTTACTTTATCCCTCCCAGCTTGTGATGAACTCAGCTTCCTCCAGATTGCTTGGTGGAGCTGACAGCCCAGGCCTGTGCAACTGAAACTGTCTTCGATGTGCACAGCTGTAAAATGACTCCTATTGCATTTTGTAACACAAACGGTTTCAGCCTCACACCCCCGCATTGGTATGTCCATCTGCTTGCGTTAAGTACCCAGGAGATGACTTTGCTGATATAGAATGTGGTCTGATTCTCTGATGGGGGCATTTGCTAACTTATGTTCTGTTGGATAAAAGGAGATATATACATTTAAAATGTTACTACAGAATATCCTAATTCACTAAGACATGACTTATCCTGACAGGTTTCTAATGAAACATCAGAAAAGGAACAAATCATGGCAACTAGAGAAAGGAATGATAATGTGGTTTTGATCCTGGGGTTGGACTGTGGTGACTACAGCAGATAAGAAATTTTCTAACAAAAATGTCTTTCGAAAGAAAAATGTGGGTTAACAAAACCCCTAATTTTGGGGTAATAAATACATTGTTTTGTTTGAAAGTGTCTCATTTGAAGCAGAAATTCTACTAACAGATACATTCATTCTAAAATAATGCATAAACTGTCTATTAAATGCAGTCTAGGATGCGATGAGGTTTGTATCTGTTTACTGAATCAAGCAGGAAAGGTCCCGGAATCTGGGTCTCCTGTCTTCCGGGTTAGTAGCTATTCTGGGACAATGAAGGTAGTTTCTCACTTGTCTTGCATGAATTTTTGGCAGACTTGAAAAACTTGAAAAGTTTTATTCAAAAAAAGGATGGAATAATTTTTAAGACTCAAAAAACTTGTGGTATGGGAAAAACATCTAAGACCTTGCTTTGCTAAGGATATAATCTCTGGTTTTGCCTCAGATTCTTTGTGATGGTCAGCAAGTCTTCTCTCGCTGTATTAATTCTTTTTCTAAGAAAGATCTGGTACTATTCTCCTACCTCATCTTATCTGTATGGACACTATTCCTATAAAAATTTCTGACCGTATGTTGAATCCAGACCAGTGTTAAAGGTAATCATCACCTAATTTTTTTTGTTCGGTTAAATCGTTTACTCTTGCTTTTCCCCCTTTTCCTCTCTTTCCTTATGAAGTCTATGAATATGCATTCTGGTCTTCTCTATTTTGTTTAGAAATGCCTTGGCAATGTCTGAGATGATTTCTCATGGGCTCTAACATCAAAACTGAAGGGATGAAGAAATTAGATATTTAACAAAGTCTTCATTTGTTCTGTAAAGTTAATTAGTCACTCTTGACCATCAGATTAGATTAAAATTAAATATGGGTATTAACACTTGTTACTTTTGTTAGCTTCATTTCTGACCAGTCACGCTGAAATTATCACTGAAAGTCACAAGTTTATTTAAGTAAAAATTAAGATGCAGAATTAGATTTCTCATTTTTACTAAAATCACAGTATTTTTTTTCAGATCTCAAGTCTGTGACTCCTTTTTTGTTTTGACGGGGTAACGTCTAAATAGGAGGTAGAAATGTAGTACGTACCACAGAAGAATCACACCTTTTTTATCTTATAGTATGTATTAATAGATTTGTTTTCCAAGCATTTCTTAACCTTAATGGTTAATACACTACCCTGACCAAACTTTATTGTCTGCACAAATCACATACATTAGCATTTAGTATTGTATTACTACAATTATCGAATTTTGGAACTAAATCTTGCACTTGTTCTTAACCTTGAGTCATGTGCTGTACCTTAACAAAAAATATCATATCCTTGTTTCTTGCTTGTAACCAACAAGTTAGATCCTTACCTTCTTTCTGGGTGGCCAGATGCCTTCTATTTATCAGCCCGCTCACAGTACAGTGCCCTTACACCAAGCAAACTTCTCAGGTCTAAGATTTTCCTTCCTCGTACTTCTGCCAAGCTAAAAGTCAGGATAAGGTCTCATTTCACTCTATTTAGGAATACACAGTGCAACATCTAACATTTGCCAACTTGATTATCGCTTTCTCTGTTTTCACCTTCAGAGCTTGTGGGATGTTACTATTATTGCACTGGTTATCATGGAGCCCGCTAATTAAGGCATGCTTTCAACTTGCATATGTAATGTAAAACCAAACAAACAAACAGAAGACAAACCAAACAAATCCACTGTTTCAGGTTAGAAATTATTTTCAATGTTTATATTACATTTTTTCTTTGAATGATGCTCTGGTTTCCCCACCATTTTTTCCATCCTCCCTTTCAGTCCATAATTTATTTTTATTGGTTACAGTAAGACTGCAGGCTTTTCTACAGCTGAGCACAGCTGCTAATGTTTTGCTATTGATTCCACATGTTAGCTCAAAAGTGTATAATAATCTGGTTTAATCGTTGCCTTTGGCTTTTCCTCTTCCCACTCTGAGAAGTGCCCTCTGCCTCTGGCCTGGCATGGCCATAACCAGAAACTGATCCTAATTACATCAAACCACTCTTTGCCAAAATGCCCAAATATCCGTAACATGTTTGAATAACAACTGTTGGGAGACATAACTCCATCCAGCTCCCTGGAAAATGCTTCAAATTATCAACTGTAGATGTGCTGACAGGAAGAAAATCTTGTGGGCATGGTAGGAGGCTGAGCTACCTCTGGCCCGAAAGGGAATACCTCAGCAGTACAAGTGTAATGCTATTTAAGTCCCCCCCATCAAATCCCTGCAGCTCTGAGGAAGCTCCAAATTATAACAGGACTCCTAAGGGAACGGCACATAATCAGCCCTGCTGAAAACATTTTGAATAGCGCTAAATAAATCCCAGGTCTAATTATGTTACTGAGACTGCATGGGGACTGCACATCTGGAAGTCCCTCCAAAAAGTCCTGTGGTAGTTGCAGCGAAGCACAGTCAGCTACTCCAGCGTCTGTGGTAGCTCAGCAGCCATCTCCAGGAAGGAGCTGTGAGAGTCCCCTCACAGCGCAGGAGTAGCCCACATTAAATCACCGCTTATTTAATCTGTCAAACTCCTCTCCTTCGGTCTAGGGGGCATCTGCCTGGGCTGGGGTGAGAACCAGAGCTGTGGCATTGGATGGGAACAGCTCACTCACTGCTGCTGGGGTGCGGAGCTTTCAGCTGCTCCCCAAAACAAAGCCAATCCTTTCCCAAGCACTCAGTATATAGAAATGATAGAAGCAACTTGGAGTTTTGTCTGCAAATATAGAGGGTGGTGTTTTGTTGAAGTAAATGAGAGCTTTGCCACTGGCTTCTCCAGGGCTGTGTTTCAACCGCAGTGTTTCATGACACCAGCAAGCATTGGGAGAATTTGCACAAAATGCTCAGCACCCTGCACAATCTTTTCTACAGAAAATGACTGCTTTTTACCTCAGGAGGTGTAGTTCCTTATCCTGACCTGAGTGGCACCTTTCTGAGAAGCCCTTGCCACTACTGTCATGATTTTTAGGTGCAAACACCTACTACCTGGAACAGACCTCACTAGTGGGAGCTGACTCAGACTATATGGCAGGTCTGAAAATAAAGTCTCTCGTTTAGGCTCCTGAATTTTCTGATGCTTCTGTGGTTTTCATCAGTGATCCTGAAGAAAAATACCAGTGGATGTGTATCACCAATAGCTAGAAAAAGCTATTTAAAACTATTTGCATTCCTCTTTGTTATGTTCTGCTTCTGTTATTTGATGAGTTGGCTGTCAGAAAAGAAGATGACATACTAATTATTTTTGTAATTGTTATACCAGTATAGTGCTGATAGTCAATATTACTGTGGTCCGCAGTCAGATTTCTGTCTTGTTACATATTACTATGCATCAGTGATTCTTGATGATATATGAAGTGAGTATTACTGTTTTTTTTAACTTCCCAAGGAGGCTTGGAAGCACCCTGAGAATGTGATTGCTAATTATGCAGACCATGGAGACAAATTCTTTCCTCTTTGCTGAAATGTATCCATTAGAAAACAGTAGAAACCAGAAAATTTTGGGTGGTCAATAGTAGCTCTGTTTAGTGTTTAGAAGAGCTTGTGGAGAGTATTATGTATTGCTAAAACTTACGGGAGAAAAGACATTCAAATTTCTCTGTTCTGTGGGATACATATAGCTATTCTTTGACAAAATGCTCCTTTAATGTTGTGCATAAGAAATCAGGTCCTTCCTTTGAAGTCAGAAGGAAAAAGTAAGAAATTAAATTTTCTGTTCTCTGATTCCCCCCAAATTTATATAATTTATCTTAGAAATTTATTAAAAAGAGGATTTTAGTTTCTCAGGTTTTCTTTTTCCATGTGCGTGTTTTTTGTGGCTCATTGAATGTAAATATATTCCTGTTCCCTTCCTCTAGTCTGTAATTCTGCCCCCAGTATTAAGACTGATTTAACTTTTGTTTCAAAACATCAGAGCTTAGCAAGACTATATAGGTAAATTTCTATGAAAAAATGACCCGGATGTCTTCCCTACTTCTCCTGTCACCATTTTAAGCGATGTTATACTGGTACACATTTGATAACAAAGAGATGGAAATTCTGTTTGTCAAGCTGTGAAAACACCCTAATATGATCAATGTCATTCTTCATTAATTCTGTCTAATTGCATGTTCCATAGCATTAGTACAAACCACTGGCCTCATAGATCACTAAAAGCTGCTTGATTTGTATTCTGTATTCTCCAAAAATATTGCACTGCACAAAATGCATCTTCTCTTTCACCTGTGGAGTGCTGATTCCATGTCACGATCTTCTCCTCCTTGCAGCAGTTCCTGAGCAACAAGTGGAAAAAGCAAGCTGGACCTTTTGAGTCTCACCTTTCCCAAACCTCACTCCAGTCCAGTGACACCTGCAACACCTTTGCCACTGATACTTTCTGCAGTTCTGTTTGAATTGTGTGCCTGACTGAGCAACGAAACTGCTGAGTCCTTCTCAGAAATGAAGTTTCCAAGTGGAAACCACTGAGGCCTTCGCAGTTTCTCTCATGGCTGGTTTTACTGTTGAAAGCCATGTGTTATCACTGTGGTACAGTAGCTCACTAAGGCCCTCGCTAAGTTCAGAGCTGCTCTGTGGTAGTCATTACCCAAATATCCAGTGAGAAGGAGGGCGGCTCGGGTGAAACTAGATGTGCACAGTATCGTCCGAATCTTTCACAGTGCTGCTGACCAGCAAGAGTTATCGTACATGCAGGTATTGCAATGCTCTTAAACCTTTCAAACAAGGGATGGGTAGTGTTTTGGGGCTGTAACTGTGGGTCTGTCTTTCCTTCTCCTTGCAGATGCCCTGTACCACCGCCAAACTGAACCAAGGGAAAGCCATGGGACTGCCCTTGCAGATTGTCTCCTCAGAGAGCCGGACGGAGGCACCAAAACTCTCCTCCTCCTTCAGCTCAGTGGGGCACAGGCTCCTTATCTCCCCAGGCTTTTGCAGAACTGGTGTGTTGGGTGTCATGTGCCATTTCTCTCCTGGCATCTAAAAAGAGTTAGGGGATGGTGACAAGGGTATGGAGCAGCTTCTGCCTGAGGAACTCCGAGGTAAGCCAGGGCGCTTCAGCCCAGGATGGAGAGTGGAGTGCGGAGAGACGTGGGTGAATACAGATCTGCCTAACTTGTGGAAGAGTTAGGAGGTATCAGATGAAGCCAGAGTGGCTGGTTCAGAAAAAACAAAAATCAGCATTTCTTCACAAAAGACAAAGCAATACACTGAAACTGCCTGTCGCAGGGTGCTGCAAATGCTAATGTTAGCATGGGTTCAAGAACTGGGCAAGTTTATAGATGAAAAGCATGATGATTATGGCAGACACAGAAACCTGTTGAATTGCAGATTGATAAAATCTGGGAGAGCATTTGGGGAAAGTACCTTTATATACAGCTTTTCCTATTACATGCTTCCTCAGCATCTACTTTTGGCCATTGTCAGGTACAGGATGCTGGGCTAAACAGACCTGTGGTCTGACCCAGTCTGGCTGCTCTTAGGCTCTTGTGTTACCATGCTTTCGTACAAATATCTTAAATCATAGCAGGTCCACAGGATATCTGTGGAGTTGCTCAGAGAAGAAACCAACAGTGTTTCTTTTCAAAACTGATCTGCTCACCAGTGTGGCTTGTGCCATAAACCAGTTGCTTTTCCAGGCTGACAGCTTCTCACCATTTGCAATGCTCTTACCGGGGTCCAGACTATCAGAAAGGGCCTCATGCTGCTATCCACTTTGTTAAACAGAAGTTGGTTTTATATTTAGTGGTGCACGGAGTGCACAGATGAAACAAATCACTCCTATAAACTCAGCAAGATGAATAGGTCCTGTTGAAAACTAGCAAGGAAAGCTGGATGCAAGATTAATATGCAGTCCCAAGTTATGCTTCCCACAACTTTTATTGATTAGTTGGAAAGTAAAAAAAAACCCCATGATTCCTTATATAAGTCAGACTGAAATTCTTGTGCAACCGTTCTTAAAAGAAGAAAAGAATTTGTCTGGGAGAAGAGCTCTTTGGTTTCTTTTTGAAGGGCAAGAGGTTTAAAAGCTTCCTGTTATCACTTCAGTGTTGTTTACCAACGAATTCTCAAAATAAGCACAGAATTCACAAATAGAAGGGTTGTGCTGCTTAGAGGCTTCTCCATGCTAGAAGGTCAGCCTGGGCAATAGGAAAGGACCTGCGATCTTTTGGTTTCTCCCACTTTTGGCTCTGAGGCTGACTTGTAACTATGAATAGGTGACTCTCGCTGTGCTTATTATAAAGGTGGGACAGTAAACTTCTCTGTTCTGAGAATTTGATAGGGAATTGGCATCAAGAAGTGCTTCAAAGTTCAGGGACTGGGTGAGGGATAGACTGTAAGCATGTAGTGTGCTGTGTGAAGCTTTGCTGTTTGAAGATCATACCTGTGATGGGTTAGACCTTATCGGTCCCTCTGTTTCCCCTCTTTTGTACTTAGAGGAAAAGGGACCGTCTAATCCTACATCATTTCCTCGGCTGCTTTGTAGATGACCTTGTTGAAAAGATGTGCTTTCTGGGTTAGGGGAGCTTCTTATCTATCAGAAATCTTACAGCAGGATGTAAATTATCTAATTTACACAGAACAGAGAACAACAACGTCTTCTCTCCTTTCCCAACGAATAAGAAGTGCAGTTATCATTCATTTGCTGGTCTTAATTATGTTTTTTTCTTTTATTATTATGAGTGCTTTCCAAATCATTACTGCCTCGCTGCAAAGGTAAAGTTCTGACCAAAATATGAATCTATAGCATGTCATCTAAAGGGTGTGAAAAATTATATCCTATAAGGTCCAATGCTTTGTATTGATCTTACAGAAGAGACAAATCTCATGGGTCAAAGTTGAAGTGATATGGACAAGAAAAATCAATAATAATTTTAAAAATAGGCATTTTTTTCCTTTTCTTTTACTAATTCATGAAAATAATACAAAAGCACCATAAGACTTGCACATTATTGATGTTTTACAGATTGCTACTCTTTTTTTTAATTAATTATGTTTTGGAAAATATTTTTTGCCAACATCCAGTTGGCAAAAAGGTATTTTCAAAGCTGAAATCAAGCATTTCATAAAGAATAGATCTGGCTTCTGTTGTGGCATGGCTAGCGCAAGGTTTTCTGCTGCCACAGACCTGCCCATATTTTCTGGATGCTTGTGCTGATTCTTATTTACTGAATCTTAGTCTTTTTAGATGTGGAAAGATCTAGATTTTTCTTTGTTTTACGCAAACAAAAACAGATCCTCTGAGCTGGAATTTTTTGAAAGCTTTCCATCACTGAATTAACGGTAGCAGATTTAGAGTAAAGCTGATTGCTTGGGAAAGCCTGCAGCCACTGAACCTCTTGATCGGGTGTCTTCCCACTGGGTATGGGATAGGAGACATGCTGTCCTATCTGCCCTTAAACAGAGCCAAAGTCTAGGAGAAATCTCCTCAGCTGAAATTATTACAGAGCTTCTCTGACTCTTGTAGGCTGGTTTGGATTTGATCTAGCATTATTTCAGGTTTCAGCAGGAAAATTTCCTGCAGCTTTGCCATGTTACCCCCTCTTTGCCAGCACACAGAAATTTAGTTGAGAGCTGCTTAGCTTTTTTGTTTTTCTTTTAGGAAAACCAGGCTGTTGTGGATTTCTGCCATGTACAAATAAACCTCCTCTACAAATTAAAGAGGTCCCTCAGTAGTGATTTCCATGACACCCACTCATCAGTGTCCACCTTCTTGAATACTTATGTGCTGGCACGATCACATTAGTGTCTCTGTTGATGACTAAAATGGAAGATATCATTCTACAACATATGCAACATATGCATAAATTTCTGTTGGCAGGCACCCTGGAGACTGAGATCATTCTTTTCATAAAAATAAAATGAAATTATAAACCAGATTTGAATTATTTTGTTAAAGAGCTTAGGAAAATGCTTCTTTTCCATCTTCCCTCTTTCACTAAGTACTCCTAGTATTTTGCTTCTTCCTACATCTTGTGTTATGGCCTCTTGCTTGAAGAGGAATAAAAATGGACATAGACCAAAATGACTTTTTCATTGGCAAAATTTTGGCTTGCTGTTAAATATTGTTATTATTTAAAGTCCTCAAAATGTGCTCTGTACTGAATAGACCAGGGGGGAACATATCACCCCTAAGAGTGTTTTTGGCTCCTAAGAACCTATTGCAAAGAGCATGCCTTGCACCTTGTATAGGATAACTTGCTAACTGAAGACCATGTGCGTGGGGCTGGGGACAGGGGAGGAGAATCCCACACACCTAATTATAGCCTTTAGTATTACACAGCACTTAGCAACCATTAAACAAACAATTGTTTCATTTCAAAGCTCTTCTAATTAACCATTAGTCACACACTCTCCCTTGCCCTCTGTTTGCTGTGTTAAAAATCACAACCCTAGAAGAGCTTACTTGAAAGATTCCATAATTAAGCAGCCACTTAGTCCAGGAACGTCAAAATCCTTCTTTCCCAGGGACAGCAGACGTGCCTTTAGGTGAAGGGTTACACCAGTGTGGCCAGTGGCAGAATCCAACCAAAAGTATATATAAAACTCTGTCTACAAGCATTTAAAAAGTGGAGTGGGAAGTGGATGGAAGGAGTGTAACAGAGCAGATTGAAGTGGAGAAAGAAAAACAATAGGTACAAATTTCTACCAGTTTCCTCAGGCATCCATAGCAGCTGCTTAATGATACATGTATCATTATATCTTGGAGTAGTTGGAGGGCAGAAGCAGACTTGATTACACTACAGACAATTGTTTCACAATAATTCTGGACCATTTTTCATTAGCTGTCTCCCCTCACAGCAAAACGAGGGATAATTTTTTTTTTAAAAAATCTTATACCTCTAGAAGGTTGTCCAACAGTTAAAGATTTTTAATAATTCATCATGCGAAACATCTTGAGCTAAATACTAAATTTCCCAGCAATAACAACAAAAGATGAATGAAAGGAGCTGAGGTTAACTTGCTCTGATAGAAACAAAAGGGTAAATAAAAAGAATGATGCTATCACTTTTCCATGATTTATCACTACATTTTTATTACACCCTCTGCTTTGACATGTTTTGTCACTCAGTCTGTTGAGCCAAACCAGTTCATTCCAAGCAAGCTGATTAAGTAACTGATTAAAACGAAGCAGCGGATTTGTCTGCCTATAATCATTTACCATTACACAAGCAATAGGTGGCAGGCCTTATTGGTGAGTGCAGCTGCTGACATTACCTTTTAGGAAAGATAAAGACTTTTGGTTTTGGTCACCCGGCCTAGCTCATCAGGTCACAAGGCGATATGACTGTAGTGGTGCGAGCAATGACTTTTATGGCGATTGCTATGTTTTCTTGCTTTTTGAACCACCTTTAAAAAGAGATGACTCATTCATAGTAACATTTAAATGTGAGGCTCCTGACTTCATTAGATGGACTTAATGTACCCAGCATTAGCAAGGAGCTCTTTGTAGGAGGAGAAGCCTTGTTACTTATTTTAGGTCTGCTTCCCAAGACACACTGTGATTGCTCCTCAGGGCAAGTAAAGGTGACTAAGACTTAAGTCCAGGCTCTTAAAGTCCTGAAAATTATATGGCCTGAAATTGTGAGTCCTGTTCAATGGCAGCTTGTTTAGAGGACTTCTCTGGGTAGAAATGAGGAGGTGATGGGAGCTGAAGTGCAAGGAGCCATTTCAACAGTGGTAACAACAGTTGCCTTCTACCCCAAGGATGGGCAGCACCTTCCGCAGGAGTCAGAGCTGGGGCACAAAGTTGAAGCGAAAGACCTGCTGCTCCAGACTTGCTGTTCATGCTGCTGAGAGGAAGGCAAAGTTGTTAGTGACTGCAGGTTCCCCCCAGAAATAGCTTCTGTGTTCTGACGCCTCTCTCAGAGGTGGGAGCCAGCTTGGCTTTCCAGCACAGGCAAAGCAGGTGATGGTGGTGGTCTGCATCATTTGGCATTTGTTCCTAAAGCCTATTCTGGGTGCCTGAGGATGCAGCTGGATACCTAGGATTTACCAAAGCGTATTAGAGAAGCAAAATGAATGGGAGTGAGAGTAAGAGACTTAAACCAACATCTATGGTTTTGAATACACCACGAGGGGTCTATCTGCCTGCCTCTGCCATGGTGTGTGCTTAGACAGAACAGGCTCTCCCTGCAAGATGTTTTGAATACAGCTGTGATGAGTTAATGCACTAGCTGTCTGCCTTTTTGAAATGCCTAAACTTGAGAAGTCAAAACAAGAGGCCACTGCTGTTCAGGATCCCAGTGTGGGACATCCTCATAGGCAATAATGTGTCCCAGGAGCTCTGTTTCCAAGACCTGGTCTTGTGAGCAGAACGATGTAAAGCAGCTGCCACAAATGGCGTAAATGCTAAATTCTGATTCTTCATCTGCAGGTAGAAAATGCGTTTTTTCTTTCCTAAGAGGACCATAAATTTTCAAATTACACAAAAAAATCTTGTAACCCTTAGGTGTTGAGTCCTTAAAATATTGAAATGTGATGATATACACTAAATGCACCCACATTCCCTACTTCAACTTGGTTATTGATAAAATTAAAAGCACTTCCAAATATAAGGCCACTGGAAGTTAGACACGCTTCCTAAAACTGCTGGTTTAGCAAGTGATTCTGCAATCAAATGTGTTTTGAAATGCTGGGTCCTGCACTGGTCATTGCATTGCAGCCCAGACACTTCTTTAATCTTACTCAATTCATCACTGTCTTGTTTGAAGATTGTGATTTCAGTTTTTCAGAGAAAAGGAAGATAGCGGCTAACTACAGAACACAGCAAACTGTAAAATGTCTTGCCACATTCACTTTTCCATTGCCCTAGCAATTGATGCTGTTGCTTCTCTTGCCCTGTGAGTTATAGCCTTAGTAAAGTATTGCCAGATTCAAGTCAGCAGGCCTCTGCTGGCACTGCAGAATGACAATTCTTATCTGTTTTCTGTAGCCTGACATTTTCAGTAAGGCCTGGAAGGTTTGGTTAATAGGGTTTGTCAAAAGGGAGCTACAATATAAAATGTTGAAATATAGAATGAGAGCAGAGCAGAGAACCCGTGTCACGTTAAATGTTACCAAAGCAATTTCTAGACGGCTAATTATTCACAATAGATAACTAAATTGTAAATCTCTATTACAAGTGGGGGATTGAATGTGAGTTTCCTTGGAAAGCAGTTCTGAAGTCTGCTACTTTAATAGCTAATACGTATGGAAAATGGTAGATGTGCCAGAGGCTTTGGAAGACGAGAGGTCAAAGGATGAAGGGACAAGAACTCCTGGATTCATTCACTCTGCAAGGCCTGAAAGGACATATTTGCATTATAAAATGCCTGATAGACTTTTTTTTAATAGTCTGATATTGAAAGCATTCTGATATAATAATTCCTTATGACTATTGCTAACTAGAGAAAGGATGAAGGGACAGACATCGGGTGCATCTAGATATGCTTGAGGGCGCTTAGCTGAATTTTCAAAGAACAGTGATAATCAGGTACTTCCTAAAATTCCATGGCCTCCCTTTTGGGTGCAAAGTCCCTTCTAGGATGGTAATGGTGCTTGCTAATGCCCCTGTGAAATCCTGTGTCCTATCACCCGAAATAGCACATAACGCGTAGTCTGTGCCCTGAGGAGGTATTTGTCCCTGTCCTTTCTATTATGAGGCATTTTGTGAGAGAAAAGGAAAGGTAGTAGACAGTGCCTATGAGAAGAGGCTCTCTGAAATATCCTGTTGGGATAGTTCATGCAAATTTCTTGCTTCTGTTCTCTAGATTGCTGCTCAGCCTTATGGATGCCTTTGGATGTTCTTATTTATTACTAAGTAGTTTTTAATAAGTAGACAATGCATTGTGGCACAAACTGTATGTCTGACCATAGTTTTCCTGTTATTACCCCTGCTCTCCTTCTTTATTATTCCTTCTGTTAGCATTTGCCATGTAAATATATGGAGACTTACCAACCCAAGACAACATGCTGTGCAACTGGAGGTGTATTCCTAAGAAACAGGAATGTAACTATACTCCAAGGTGGCTGAACTCTTCTTTCTGGACTGAAGGGTATCATCCAGCTTATTAGCAAAAGCTCCTTAAAGAAGTTCTTGCTTCTTTATGGAAGTGCTAAAGGGGGAAACTGTTCAGAGTGTACCAGGAAGGTATCATAATTTCCTTCCTGATGTCTGTCTGTGCAGCTGTGAGAGGAAATAAATGCAGCAAGGGTATCTCTGGCACAGCATATGCTCATAAATGGGGCTCCAAATCTTGGAGTTGTTGGGGGTTAATGAGGAATGTTTATGTCCTGAGTAATTGCATTAGACATGACATAAATGTTTGCTGTATTGGAGCAAGTTTGCAAATTCCATTATTCTTTGCCGTAAACATTAAAATGTTCTTTTTGCTTTTTCTATTGATAGCCAACAGTGATCTGTATAACTGGCAAAGAGCAAAACCAGTACCTTTGGCTAGGTAGTGACCATGATGACACTCTAACACTTCCATATTGTGATGGTGGAGGGTCCTGTTACCTGCAAATGCATTTGTATAGTTGATGAATTGCATGGGCTTTAAGCAATAGACCACAGATTCCTGTTGCCTGGACCTGAGACTAATCTGAGCCCTAGGCTGGAGAAGCTGAATTGGTCTGGTTGAAGCTGATGGTCTCAGCAGAATTTCAGGACTTTGTAGGTTTGATGGATTTTCAAGTAGTCTGCTCTAACAGGCAGGAGGATTCTGCCTGTGCTACTGTTTATGTGAATATCTTGGATGTGACCGTAGCAGGCTAGTTATAGCTAATGTTCATGAACTCTCTGCAGAACAACCTCGTGCAATAAGTCTTAGAAAACACTGGGCTAACTGCATGCATCACACAGTCACTGCGCTTGCACAACAGAGTTGTTTCTGGAGCTGACTTGTTAATTATGCACTTCTCGTTAAGACTGATGAATCCTAACATATAAAATTTATTTTATTTTAGATGCACAGTGCAGTGCATCTAAACAAGAACTATTTATGTCCACAGAGTCAGGAACAGAAATACAGCAACTCTTGTCCAGAGGAAGTACTTCTTGTCTGTCTTATATCTATACCTAGAGCACAACCAGTGGATTGTTATGTCAAGGAATGAACTATCAAGAAACTGCAGAAAGGAAATGTGGACTGTTTTACTAGTGAAGTCATTCCGTACACAGAAATGTTCCTGATTATTAAGCTGTTGGCACTATCATACTGTAGACGATTGTTGATGTTATTGTAGGAAATCACTGTTTTGGGGAGTCTTTAGATCAGCAAGGTGAATATGGAGATTCTCTCACCTCACAATTTTAGTATGTATTTTCAGAGATCTTGCTTAGACTTTATCTGCAGTAAAGCTACTATTGATATCTGTCATATATGAGCAGTAATTACTGGTAACCATGCATTTAACTCTTTCTGTGCACTTAATTTGTATTCATTTTCATGTAAAAGAGTGGCAATAAAAAAGTAAAGGACAGTATGGTACCAAAGAGTACAGTAAAATAAGTACAAAAGCAGAAACAACACTTCCTGAGTTTAAGTATGACATGATTTACCATACAACGCAGCTGTTCTTCCATTTCATAGTCCATCAGTTGCAGAACAAGGCAGTGCTTCATAGATAGTCTACAATAGGTGGTTGCTACAGTAATAAAATACAAAGAGAGGCGTGTAATAGGGAAAAGAAGAGCCTAGAGTCTGGGAGATGGGCAGTGAAAAGGGGGATTAAAGGTCTGACCTTCTCAGAACAGCCTCCAGTGTTTTCATCTGAGTAAGGTGTAGAGAACCTCTTCCATCCTGGTGTAGCTGCTATTTCTGAAGTTTCCAGTCACTCTGGGACTTCTGTCAGTCCAGAGGCTAGTGGCACAAGATGGCATGTTCGCAAAGGTTTCCATTGTAAGAACTGTCTTTCCAGTAGAGGACACAGTGAAGAGGCAAGGACCTCATCCTTGACCAGTTGGGAACCCTGTCTGATGCCCTTACTCAACCAGTCATTCATATCGTGATCTGTGTTAGTTCTCAGATCTGGGTTGCTCCATTTGGGAGTCAAATTCAATTTAATAGTTAAAGGATTCATATATATTATTATACAGTGAGGAACTAGTGCTTGATAGGGAGGATTAAAGTGGGGGTTCTTAGCTAACTCCTTTTCTAATATTTTATAGCTATTGAGGCCAGACAAAAATGGTGGTTTGGATGCCCTAATATACACTGGGTTTTAGCCCATAGTGATGAATGCAGTAAGCATTCTGGACACAATAGAGGTCTACGATATCTGGAAATCATGAAAAAATTTTGTAAATGTGAAAGTTTAACTTTTCCTGGACGATATGGGAGTAGGGGCTTTTTTTGTTTGCTTTATTTTTTTCACAGCTTTGAATTTATAATAGAGTTTAAGCAGCTCTCTTGCACAGGTGATTTTCAAGTGAAACTGTTTTGTTTGAGATCTTTGGACTGGCTCAATTTTTAAACTTTGATATAGAGATGGTTTCTTTTTACTCACTTACCTGACTGGATTCTTTAAGAACTGCTCCAGTTTGATTACCATGTAACTCTTCTCAAACTTTAAGAAACCGGTGCATCTTCTGTTTAATGAAGTGTATTTTTTTGGAAGATTTTGCAAAAGCAAAGGTGCCTGGTGGTGCCACATTTATATTTTTTATTTTTATTTGTGGCAATCTTTGCATTGACTATGCTGATATGAAACCCATCTGTGCTATCCTTATTTTTGGTGAGGAGCCCTTAGTCAAACACAAATTCCCAGCAGTGAGAAGGTATAAAATGGGCTGTAGACGAAAAAAAATAACATTCCAGTAATTTTTCTTCCCTTCCTTCTGAGCACTCATTCAAGAGCCTGTTAGTAATTTGTTCAATAGTCCACACATATGCGAGGATAGAAAAATGAAATCTTCTCAGAGCTCTTTGCATTAACAATTATTTACTTCCCTGTAAGAAGTGTCACAGAGCAGTGAAATAAACTTTCTGAGAAAGGTGTCCTCTAGTCATACAGTTGTGGTGGAGCCAACTCACTCCAGAAATCTCATGGAAATGCACCAGGGAGGTAGAGCCACTGGGATGCTGCTGAGTGACTTCCTTTTGGTATTAAATACTGAAATTAATATGTTATTTTCCTAAATAGGGGCTGCCAGAACAGGTTGTAAGTGATGCTGATGTCTTTTGAGACCAGCACATAATAACGTGTTCTGGTCATGTCCTTGTATTACATGGAGTTGATAAAATCTAGGATTATAAATTGTTCTGCTAGCTGTTATTATCCATACTAAATGATTTCTTGATACTTCAAAAAAGAAAACTAATGCACAATTAAGAAAATGCCATTGCTATCTCTTGCGCAAACCATCTTGTAATATCATCAGCTACAGCAAATAAGTCTTTTTTACTACAGAATTACATATTTTAATTGATGGTTAAAATTCATTCATTTTAATACATTTATTATATAAACATACAGGATGGCTGAAGTAGAGGGAAGAGCATTCTGGGTTGCATGTTCTTTTTCTTTATTGTGGCGGGTTGATCCTGGCTGGATGCCAGGTGCCCACCAAAGCTGCTCTATCACTCCCTCTGGACAGGGGAGAGAAAATGTAACGAAAGGCTCGTGGGTCGAGATAAGGACAGGAAAAGATCACTCACCAATTACCGTCACGGGCAAAACAGACTCTACTTGGGGAAATTAGCTTAATTTATTACCAATCAAATCAGAGTAGGGTAATGAGAAATAAAACCACACCTTAACAAACACCTTCCCCACACCTCTACCTTCTTCCCGGGCTCAACTTTTCTCCCAATTTTCTCTACTTCCTCCCCCCCAGTGGCACAGGGGGACAGGGAATGGGGGTTGCAGTCACTTCATCACACATTATTTCTGCCGCTCCTTCCTCCTCAGGGGGAGGACTCCTCACGGTCTTCCCCGGCTCCAGCGTGGGGTCCCTGCCATGGGAGACAGTCCTCCACGAACTTCTCCAACGTGAGTCCTTCCCATGGGCTGCAGTTCATGAACTGCTCCAGCGTGGGTCCCTTCCATGGGATGCAGTCCTTCACGAACAGACTGCTCCAGCGTGGGTCCCCCACGGGGCCACAACTCCTGCCAGCAAACCTGCTCCAGCGGGGGCTCCTCTCC
>NW_008795259.1:614454-620988 GCF_000699145.1 Aptenodytes forsteri | reverse complement strand
GGCTGCTCTGGCACACCTCCCACCTCCTCCCCCTCCTTCTTCACTGACCTTGGTGCCTGCTTTCTCTCACATGTTCTCACTCCTCTCTCCCGCTGCAATTGCGCAGTTTCCGCCCCCCCGCTCCTCCCCTTCTTAAATATGTTATCACAGAGGCGCTACCGCCATCACGGATCGGCTCGGCCTGGGCAAGCGTGGGGTCCGTCTTGGAGCCGGCTGGCATTGGCTCTATCGGACACGGGGGGAAGCTTCTAGCAGCTTCTCACAGAAGCCACCCCTGTAGCCCCCTTGCTACCAAAACCTGGCCACGCAAACCCAATACGTTTATTTATGTTCATA
This sequence comes from Aptenodytes forsteri, assembly GCF_000699145.1. Lineage (NCBI taxonomy): Eukaryota > Metazoa > Chordata > Aves > Sphenisciformes > Spheniscidae > Aptenodytes > Aptenodytes forsteri. The sequence continues at coordinate 620,652 of NW_008795259.1, read as the reverse complement.
CCCTATCTTTTAATATATTTCGTTGCAGAAACAGTAACATACTTTTTAAATAAACTTTGCCTGGCACTACGAGAAAAGGGAAGTAGGTTTTGAAGAGGCATTTACATTTTTTCCAATAAATGACTCAGCAATTTGCATTTGCAAGGAAGCAATAGTTTTTTTTTCTAAATAAGCCATTGCATTCAAAGTTGATTTGTTCCAAGGAAAGGAGCTGAAATTAGTTACTGACATGCAATAATTCATTTCTTATTTTACCAACAGTAATTAAATTGCCCGGAACTGTTGTCATTTAACAGCCTATTAATTGACTAATGTGCATTACTTGCACGCAGGATATAGGTAAAATCCAAGGATTAAGAAAGGAAGAAAGAAGTCGAAGAAAAACCTCACTGATTTTCATGACCATCATAGATGAATGATTAATTTATTTCATAATGGAATGTAGTTTTTGCAAACACTAATAGGTTAGATTTTAAATACACAATTTCATCAGTAGTAGCCCTAAAGAAGGAAATGGTAGTCAGCTATTAATTCTTTGGAGAGGAGCAAAATGGCTAATTGGTTGTGTTTTCTTTCAACCATATGAAGATTACATAGCTCTTTCTTCCTTAAAAATCAATGATTTCTGCTTGGATCAGTATTTTCATTATAAAATTCCTTCCTCTAACCATATTGTTCCCAAACATTCTGATACTTTCCTACTTTTGTTCCACCAACATCGAAAGGAACTTCGTCACGTGCATCGGATAGTCTCAGCCTAATAGCAACTACACACAAAAGTGGATATAGGCAAGTTCAGCAGCTTTGATTTTGTCCAGTCAAATATGGTACATTCCAGTGCTGCATTAGTGGCCTATTTGGGGGGGAAAAAAAATCAATGAGGTCAACATCTAGGTCCCAGCTGAGAATAATCCACTTTATAAAAATATACCAAAAAGTTCTCTGTCATCACAGTAAACTCTAATTTATAGTGTTGCAGGCTCCTAACAGAGTCTATGACTATATGAATAGACAGGGAAACAAAGGTCAAGTTTTAAAGGGAGAGATGTGAGATGGGATTTTCTAAATCACCTAAGCATCGAGAAACTAATAACAAGAATGTCTTTCTATGACTTGGGAATCATCAGTTAGAAGACATGAGGAGGAAAATGAATTGGATATATTAGCTGCCTAAATGTGAGAGAAGCATGGAAATTCAGTCCAATGAAGTAGCAGTTAAGACACTGATGAAAAAACCAGAAAATATTAAAGTCATCATATAGGGCTTCTAGAAGGATCAAGGGAAATGGAATACTCCAGGACACAAGGCTGAAGAGACCATATGTATTATTCAGTTTATACACCATGGCTGCGGGTTGTTTGGCCAAATGCAGGAGTCAACAGTGCCCATGTCTCCATCTACTTGGCTTTCTTTGCAAGTCTGTGATGAAAAACAGGCACTTCTTCGTACTGTTTTTCCTCATTTAAGACACAGCAGATGAATTGTGCTCTGCAAGTGCTTAGTTTTCTCTGTTGACTAGAAAGGGAGCCTCCATCAATAGATGGGATGTAGACATCTCCACTGCAGATCTGTGAGGTTAGAGAAGATGAATACTATCACTGAAATGGTTGCCTGTCATATCTGGAGACTTGAACAAGTACTCGGTTCTTAAATGTCACTGAATCTACACCAGGCCCTAAATATGGCTGTGGTTTTTGGGTCACCATCATTCCTGTTGTTCAATAGCAGACCACCGGTAAAGTGAAGCCTTTGGACTCCTGTGGTCATGGTGCCTAGTGAAGGAAGAACATTTGAGTGCACAGCCAGACTCCCTAGGATTCACTAGGCTGTCTTTCAAAGTGCAACTTCATGTAAGCCCATAACATGCTTGTTTTTATTTCAATAAAACAGTAATTTAGACAATAACTAAGTATGTCTGGAAGAATATATGGGAAGGCTATGAAACTATTAATAACATTTGGACACCTCCTGCACTGTTTTAATGCATCACAAGTTAGCACAGTATTGATTCAGTATCAAAGTTCTGAGAAACAAGCCTCTTACCAATATCTAGGATCCGATGTTGTAATTGAACTAGAAATGTTAGATTTCCAGCATTACTGCTGAGAATTCTTCCCAATAAATGTGTGTTTTCCACTGGGGCTGAAATCACTGCAAGTGCTAGTTTTAATTTTTTTCCTTTTTATATTTTTCCTATCATACAGGTTCCTTTTCTCCCCTCTGTATGTAAAATAAACATAATGGGGCCAACTCTTCCATTTTACTATCTTGACTTATGGGAGGATCATTTGAGATACTCAGGTTAGATAATTAAATCTTTTGTGGAAGGATTAAACTTTGGAGGAAAGAAAATGGGTGGACTTGGAAAATATTGTGTAGAAATAAAGAGCCAGTAGGAATCATGGGCAGTAGAACCATTTTTTCAGCTGGTTCTAGTCTGTGCAGTTACAGTTGCTCCCATGCTGGATGTGGTATGGACGCATATGCCTCCCTGCTGGCTTTCCAAAGTGCCTGGATTTTCTTTATCTGAAGCTATGCTGCTGTTTTGGCGAGAGTCTGTTCCGTGTGAGCAGCTTCGCAGAGTGCAGAAAAGCTTGTTTCTGGTAAGAAGCCAACAGTTCTTCCTTATCTATAAATGGTTCATCACATACATAGTTAATGCCAAGTAGCTGAATAGCCACAGCTATTAGTAACTTGCTAGTTACATGTAATTTGTTCTTCGATTGTTTTCCCATAGCTAATTACGTATAACAAATATAACATGTCAAATGTAGATAACCTGGAAGTTATTTATCCTCTTTCTTATTCATCCTAGATGGCTTCCAACCAAGAACATACATTCACAAAATATGCCTGCAAACCACAAGTGGCAAAATCTGAACCTGTAAGTACACGTGATCTACTTTAGAGTAGACATTTAGCAATTAACAAGGAAGAAATGACACTGATTTTTCATAGCGCGGTTGCACACTTATGAAAATGTCAAAATCTGAAGAACTTCTGAGCCTCTTATAATTTCTAAACAAGTACAGTCCAAAATACATTTTAATCTTTCCAAGTGATTGGGCCACAGAAGAAAAAGGAATTTCAGTGATTGAAGTCCAGTAATATTTTGTCCTGGACCAAATGTAGCAAGAAGATACAGAAATTATGAATTATCTGGATCAGAAGTGGTTCCCAAAACCATCTGACATATCATCAGGCTCTGTGGTTCTTCATAAAGCTGTTATAGAGTTAATCTACTGTCTCATTAGACTAGCTAAGTCTGACTAACCTCATCGAAAAGTACTACAGATCTGTATACCTCTTAGATGTAGGAGCACAATGGCAAGTACACATAAATCTTTGAGGAAGGTACCTTAGAAAGGATGCCAACCTCATGAGAAAAATATTAAAATAAGATTTATGTTTTGGTGACTATGGCTAATGTCACAGAAATGTAAGTTTTATAACTAAGTTTTCATATTGGTGTATGCACTTTTGCACTGTCATACCAGTGGGCTTGACTGTCTCTTCATTCCCACTCCAGATCGAAACAGGAGGTTTTAGATAAATGGAGAAACATGGCCTGAAATTTTCTATTGATAGATCTGAACGTTTTGCTCTTTAAATTGTAGAAAATCTATTCTAAAATAATTTTGGAATTTTGCATGACGTTTGGCCAAATAGCAGTAATTAATCAATACTCCCAAAGTTTACATCTAGTTTCTCCTCTATTTATGAGACATAAGGCCAATACAGTTTTCTGGTGGAAGTACCTCTGCATGAGAATTTATACTTGTAGCTGTTGTTCCTGCGATGAAATAGTTCCTCGAGCCCATAACATCATCATCCTGGCCCATAACAGACATGAGTTCGCATGTGCCATTGGTGCTTGGACAGGGTTCCTGTCATTGCAGGCACGGTCCGAGGTGTTGCTGTTTCCCTCCAAACTGTGGGGGTGTGTTATTTAGCGCACAAGTTTCCAGTTGCCAGTGTCTGAAACTCACACGGTCATAAACCAACAAAGGGAAAAAAGAGAACACATAACATGGGATTCAGAAATAATTCATGATGATTTAGTTTAATTTGAGTTACTATAACCCTAAAGCTCCATTAAAACCTAAAATGAATGCTATTTCCTCCTGAGAGCAGAGAACAATCTGCTAACTTTTGCCAAGATGAGAGCTATTATGGTGTACAACATGAATGCATATAAATTACAAGGTTTATATTTGCTGTTTTCCCTAATGTTAACTTTGACTGGCATGTCAAATTAAAAGCAAGAGGGAAAAAAAAAGAAAAACCTGCATCAGATTAAGAAACATATAAGGAAGTGTAATTTCTAACTACAAAACACAAGACCTTCACACTTCAAACAATCCAAACAGGTTTTCCTTTAATGATTAGGTTTCTCTTTTTCCCCCCTTTATACTAGCGATGCATAGAGAACTACAGTAGTAATTGGAAATAATTCAGTAAGCTGGGTATCTCCTTTTTTCACAACTCTAGTAACACTAGGGATGTTTCAGGTTTCCTACTGTTAATGTTTGGTGCAAGGAATACAGGAAAATTAAAGCAGGTTGAATATTCCTGATTGAAGCCAATGTATAAAAACAAAGAAAATTTTATATCTCAGGACATGACACTGAAATTGGCCTGAGCACACTTGTAATGGCACTTGCAGCCTTCTGCAGGTAAACAAATAGGAAGTTGCTTTCCATTAAGGAAGACAGATGCTGCAGAGAGCCTGGGTCTCCCCAGAGCAGCTGCTCTATCTAAGATCCAAATAGGTCATTTAAGCCCTGATCCCACAATGAGAACTATTGGGTCAGAATGTGCCTATCCAGGGATTAAGTCATGACCTGATAAAACTGAAAAACTGGGATTTTTATATATACTTAAAGCATGTTTCCAGAACATGAATATTTCAGAGGGATTTTTTTTCCTGCCTCAGTCTTTATATTTGATGCAAAGAGCTTCAACTTTTGCTCATTTCAATTCAGCTGATTTTTGCTCCCATTGTTCGGCTCTTTTTTCATTCAGATAGTTTAATTTACCTACTCTTTTATACACACAGCTACTGTGTTTATGGATAGTGAAATGTTTTTCTATATGTCAAATGAGCTTTTAAAAAGTATTATACTCTGCAGGCATGCAGGGGATGATGTTTAAACATAGCTTTCTCCTGCCTAGGCTTCCAGTCAATTGAATTTTGAATCTCCTATGAGCGAAAAAAATTGATTATGGAACATTTTGGATAGGGTTTGGAACATAACTGTATAGCTGTCTATTGCTGTGCGTTACCAGAAGCATCATAAAGTAACTGGGTCCGGGGTGTCCTTTTAAGGAGATTATTGGTTAGGGAATGGCTTAACATGTCTAGCTTCCTGTTGAATATTTTGAACAGGGAAGAATATCGCTGTAGAAGTCTACATTACTGGAATATAATCTTTTCCCACTTACAGAAGTTGAAAAACTCATCAACGTGTAGTTGGAAAGGCAACAACTGCCCAGCAACCACGGAGCAGTGGGGGACAGACAGGCAGAGACAGACTCAAGGGTCACCTTCTGTCTTGGCAGTGAGCTGGGGCAGCTGATGCTGGTGGTAAGGAAGGCGGGGGAGACTGCCCTTCCCACTGCTCTGCATTGCCTCACCCCACGTGCCTTCTCTGTCCGTGGCAGAAGAAGCTGGCTTAGCGTCTCAATCCTCTTGTACAGTCTGTAGAGTCACTGCTGTGTTTTGTTATCCCACCCCTGGCTGCTTGCTGCTCTAGGAAGGACGGGGGTAGAGGCGGCAGTTCACTATAGCTTTTGGCAACAGTGGCCAATCCACAGTTAATGGCAACTCAGATGCCAACAGGAGCGAAAATATACTTTATCCATACAGTGAGCTTTATAAGATGTCTCAGAGTTGTTCAGTGTTGGGGTTAAGAAAAGGCTGGATCAAAGTTGTAATTTTGCCTGTTTTCCTTCTCCTGCATTGTCACTTATACTTTAGCCCTTTTCGTACTGAAGAAAATGTGAATTTATATTCCTTGCAGTTTTGGTCTTTCCCTTGTCATACTTAGAAGAAGAACCAACTTCTAATGTTCTCAGTGATTCTAAAACATTTTCCAAGTCTGTTAATTTCATAACTGTATTATTTCCAACTGCAAAGTCATCAGTCTCAATTCTATGACTGCTTTTGGCTCTCTCTCCTCCCACCCACCCCCCAC
>NW_008795259.1:557537-614345 GCF_000699145.1 Aptenodytes forsteri | reverse complement strand
CCCCCCTTGTAGCTTCAAGTTCACTTTTTTATTGCTGAAAAATCTTAGTATTTTTATTCCTGTTCTAAATCTGGCTGCTTCCAAATCCCTGGGGTTCCAAGTCAATATGTTTGGTAATGACTTCATACAAAGGAAAAGGAAAAGAAGCCAATTTGTGTTTTCCATTGTTGTGATAAATGCATATCTGAACTTTCAGCTGGTCTTGGCTTAAAAAAATAAAGTAACCAGCTTTGCTGGGTGACACTATGGTCTGAGGAACAAACCGTGTCATGAGGAGTGCCGTGATACCCCGTTTTCTTTGTTTATTTCTCAGTGCTCAGGTGACTTACTTTTGCTTTCAGATGTAGAGGATAAGAGATGCAGGCATAAAACTGAAAGAGGTGATTGCTTTAAACCTGAAATTAGGATAAGGCCTAGGCGTTTGAAAAAAGATTAATGTCATAAAATCCCACAAAGGAAGGCCGTGCCCCTAAAGAGAGCACAGAGGTACATATGATTAAAAAGCATTTGAAATTAACCATCAGAAATTCCGGTTTTAAGGAAATCAGCATTTTCTGCGGAAGACACCAAATTTCCTCAGGATTTTCTGTCAAGACACATTTTGTTCACATGCAGTGTGTGGTAAGCCCTCAGTCAGAGCTACCAGTATCCCTGAATTTTGGCGTGATCCTCTCTTTTTACACTGTTTCTTGAGGTGACTGTATTCTCCTTAAGGGAGGTGATTGCAAAGCCTTTCTCATCCTCCCCTTTCCTTTTATCTTACCTTGTAGTTTAAAAAATGGGCTTGGGTTTTGCTTTATTAAGAGTTCTTGTAGATTTATATCTGTGCAAATAAGAACTGAACAGAACACACATGCAGCCATGAAATTGAGGGGGCAATAAAATTGGGGGGGGGGGGGAAGCAGCAAAACTCCTAAACGTCAGCACCACCACCACCCTTCCGGAAACTGCCGGCGGCCAACTTTTCTGTATTGGGAGCCTCCCAATCTGTTGTGTGTAAAACTGCATATCTGGACACACTGGTTTTGGGACAAAGCCCCCAGTGACCCCTTTAAACTCAGAGCAAATTTTGCATTTGGTGCTTGCTGCCGTAGCCCCATCAGCAGTAGATTGACCTGAGCTGGCCAGCATACAGGTAGCTCATGTATCTCTGCGTTGTGATGCAGTCACACAAAAGTGACATTAATGTAGATGTACTTAAGTAATAATATAATTCCGAGTAGTGTCCTCAGAGGATGAATTGTACTGAGAACCAGTATAGTGATGCTAAATTGAGCACTAAATTGAAGGCTTAAAAATGAGGAAGCTAGTAAAAAAGATGTTAAGGTGAAAAGTGAGGAAATTAAAGTGTTGCAGCTCAGCATGGGGGCTACTTAAACATCCCATAAAATGAGTAATAAATGATTACCCCTAGGAAAAAAAGAGCAACTCAAAGAGCAGGATTGCAAATTAATAGGTATAGGTAAAGGCAAAATTCTGGAAAAGCTGAACATGTCTCTGTACAGGAAGGGAAGAACTCAGCTTATGAAGAGGATTATAATTAATGGCAGGTAAATATGAGACAGAAATGTGGGGATACTAAAAGGCATTTTGCAAAGCAAACAGCCAAAAGCGTATAAACAAATAACAAAGAATTGTTTAAATCTACAAAGAGCAGGAAGCCTGCTAAAGCAGACAGAGCCAGAGTCAGCTAAAGGACAAAGCACTACGAGAGGGGGCAGGATAGGAAACAGCTGTGTGGTAGCTCTCCTGGCTCCTTCTCCCGGCCATGCTCTTTCCTGGCCTGGTGTCCCCTGCTCTGAATATTTCTTTCTTGCCACAGGCCTTCTCATGTGATTTTGTTTTGGTTTTTTTTCCTATTTTTCTTTGGTCTGTGGACTTTCCTCCATTGCTGGGCACAGTCTATGGCTTGTGTTTCCAACTGACCCCTGGAGAAAGGGATATTTCCCCAGGATTATTTAAGTCTAGCAGCATTTTGAAAATGGAATGCCTGTAAAATCCCAGACCCAAAAGATCCTTAGGGAATTTAATCTCTATAAATGTTTTGTCAACATTTTCTTTTACCTCTTTTGTGGCTTATATTGCAATGATTGAAATGTGGGAGCATATGGTATAACATAAGATATTAAAATGATAAAGAATACACAAAGCATCCTTGCAACAGCTTCGTGCATCTGCTTCAGCATCTTGGCTAAATTCCAATATGGGTTATTAGATTCCTAAATTCCCTACTCTTTAATTGTCTCTGTGATAGGGTGGAATTGCATTTATTCTAGTGTCCTGTGCATCTGTGCCTCAGTTTCCCAGCTGTAACGTCCTCTGATCAAAAAGCTGATTTAAGATTAACCCTCGAGCCCAACTGCTAAATCTTGCTGTACCAAAACAGTCCTTGAGAACAAATTAGTCTTTTCAGCCCCGCTTCTGGGTTGCTGGTACTCTGCTGCTGTCTTTGGAGGGCTGAAGCGGGTATTTCTCTCACTTTTTTGAAGTGTCTTGTACCCTAAACAGTGGTAGCCCTGCGAAGCTAGAGCCTAGACACTTGAAGAGTAAGACACACTGACAGTCTGCTGTCTTAAATAATGTGTTGCTAGCAGCCCACTCCTCTCTAAGCACCATTTTATATGGTGAACGTTCACCAAATTTTAGTATTGCAAAATAATTTGTGAAATTTGGAGGAGAAAGAATTGTGAAAGAATGTAAGTTTATGGTGTGAAGCCTAATATTTTTCTAGTTTGTTCTCAGAGTAATTTGGGAGTGTTTGGTATTTAATAAGTAGAATGCTGCCTTTAAGTACTTTGTTTTGCCTTAAGCTCTTAAGATATTATTCAGACACTGAAAGTAGTGGAAAATCACTAGTTAACAAAGAAAACTGATTTTTAGATGAGGTAACCACTCTATTGTACAAGGTTTTATTCTATATTACACTATATTTAACAATAGAGATAGATTCAGGGATGAATGAAGGGAAGGAGTTGGTTAGAAAAAATGATGATAGATCTCCTTCTGTAGTCGTGAAAATGACATAGAATCTTTTCTCTTGTACAGGAGGAAAAATAAGCTGTGGTTTTGAAATGTAGCTTAGGGGAATGGCTGGTAAAAAAACTGCTGAAAAAAGTTAAGGATATGTGCCAACGGTAACTGCCTGTGTTTGTTTTGCTTTCAGTTAAAAGTCATTTTAAATTGGAAAAGTAAAAATTTACGTAATTGGGGATTTTGATAGTGTATGAAGCTAAGCCTTTAGAATTTCCACAGGACTTGAGAAAAGTGGAGATTTTTTTATTATAAAGCATGTGTTTCTAATGGTTTGAAATAAAAAGTCTAATAATGTATATGTATATATATGTGTGTCTGTGTGTGTGTATGCGCTATTTCCAGGGAAGGTGACGGCATGAGGAAGAGAACTTCCAATAACTTGGCAGTCATATAAAAACAAACAATAATCAGAGTAAGTTAAAATTTCACAACAGGAAATGTAGAGAGCCAAATCATACTCCCTGTGCACCACTCGAGTAACCACACTGTGCTCTGGGGAGTCCTGGGGGCAAAGGGTCTTCCCACTCAGATGTTCCACAGCTGCAGCAGGGTAGGCAGAATGGGCTGCTTCATTGAGGAAAGCATGGTCATGTGGGGAAAGTATTTGGCTGAGATTTGCAAAGCCACAGAAGTGAAATACTCAGGTCCATTAAGTGGCATTCAAACCAAGGTGACCTGGAAAGTCCCAGGCTTATCTGTTATTTTTTTGCTCTTTCACGGGGAAAAGAAATCAGAGCTGTAATGTGACTGAGGGTGGTCAGGAGGTAATGTGCCTAGCCTGTCTTTCAGCCCACTCCTTGTCCAGAGTTGGTAATATTATCCAAAACATCGACTTTTTCCTAAACAAATAAAGCTTACCATAAAGCTAGAGGCCAGACATCACATTTTTATTTGCATCTGACCTTTCCCTGAATCAGGAGTGTTTGAAAATAGGTCACTGTTCCATCCTCAGTCATACCAGAGAACGTGTTTAGTTGTGCATGTGGTATGTACTTTTAATCGAAATGTTTACCTAATGCATATAACGTTGTGCTATAGGACAGTTATGCTTCCCCCCTTCCTTCTATTATCTCCTGTGTTAGGAGATTAGGGTTGGACTCTCCAAGATGCAAAACATCTGCAGGTCATCTTCCCGTGGCTGCTTTTCCTCCTCACTCCTGTTGGGCCACAGGTCCTCAGTGTCTCAGAAACTCACGCTACATCTACTCAAGTAAAAACTGTTGGCTGCAAAGCAAATGAAACACTTCTAAGCATTTTGCATGCTTCGTGTTACCCACTCACTCTGTTCACTAGCTCTTTCACTTCATAGGAGCCAATTAACTTTTCCAACTTGAGATTTTCTTCCCCCTTCCCTGCCCCCTCCCCCTGTTATGCTTTCCATGAGATACTATGGCTAGGAGCAGCCAGACCTATGTGAGGAAGAAGAGTGTGGATCAAACCTTGCAGAATGAGATCCAGGAGACTGCACACAATGTGAGAAACAGCAATGGCTTTTGACGCTTTCTGGCATACTAGGTGATCCATCTGGAACCCACCAATAATTGAATGTTGGTGAGATTTGGCTGCTGCCTGCCTTCCTGGTGTTTCCTAGCTCACACGCTATCGGTACTGTAGCTACGAACATGAGGATACTTGTGGGATCCCAGAGTCATATGGTCAAATGTTCAAAAATAAACACATTTTTGTCAATGCTGCTAATGCTTTTCTGCAGATTTCAAAACCATTTTTCAGCCTTATACTGGAAAAAAGTTCTGATAATTTATGTTACCCAGATGTTTTAAAATTCAACAGCTTTCACTACCCATAAATTTAATAGCATTAAACACCTGCTGGCTCAGAGTAGCAGTTCTTGCCAAAAAGAAAAGCAGGAGCAGAGAGATACACTACTAATGTGCTCTCTTCCTTACCATCAGAGCTAAGGCTCTGAGCTGAAGCCCAGCACAGCATTACCCCATGCAGAGCAAGTTTTTCTGCCTCTGTGCTTCAGAGTAGAGGACTCACAACAATTGTAGCCTGCCAAATAATAAAAAATGAGAAGAAAAAAAAAAGAGGAAAGAAAAATAATTTTGGAAAGTTAGGAAGGAGGCTTTCCTTAGGCTCTTACTGAAACTCAAGAAGTCTGATTACTGAAAACTGTGGAGAAATCTATAATGAAATATCAAAGCCTGGGGGCTCTTGGCAGGGGTGAAGGAGTGCAGGTCTGTGACTGTAGTGGCACTTAGACCACTCTGACAGCTGGACCTGGGATGTCAGAGGAGTATGAAGGATCTGACTGCAACAAACAGGTATCATGGTGGTGATGAGCTTCAAAAGGAACAGGTTTTAAAATCTGTGGAGAAACTCATGAAGGGAAGGCTGAAGGGAAAAGTGAAAATCTTAAATGATCGAATGAGATTGGAAGTCATTTAAGAGTACAGTTTTGGAAGCAATACCAATGAACTAAAACCAGAAAATAACGAGCAGAGAATTTTAACAGGCTTGGCTGAATGTAGCACATAAAAGTTTTCAGTAACGTCCTTGCAAACAAAATCTTCAGTGCGGCGTCACCAGGTTTACAAGCCCTTTATTTTCTTATTAATGAGCATTTGAATGGATTTTTATTTATAGGATGGTTGCTGGAAAGGAAGAGCGTAAACAGCGGTGCAGAGAGAGGCGAGTGTCGCCAGATTGCTGTGTGTGAGTTGCTGATGAAGAAACAGAGGAAAAGGACTCTGAGGGTGTATGAGGGAAGGGCGGCAGCTGCTGCCTTCTCCCTGACGGACTTTGGGGGCTGGCAGCAGGGAAGCGGAGCATGTTTTTGGAATAATTTTTGTAGGTGTTGCTGTGGTATTTTGGAGGAATGGCCTAGCGATCAGGCCGTGTTTGCAAGATGGCATTAATAAATAAACTGGATGGAAATATTTAAAGTTGGAGCTCTGGCCGAACAAGCAGTCATCTCTGTTCAACTGCCGTGAGACTGTAACAGCCAAAAACCTGTGTGGTTCAGCCACTGAAAGCGGCTTAGCATATGCCTTGTGGTCACTACCTTCTCCCAGCAGGGAGTAGCGTACGGAGCCAGGTGGCTGTTCTCTCATACCTCACCCCCTGCATAAGGACTCAACTGAAACAGCACGGCTCTTAGGAGCAGCTGATTGACAAATCAGTGGGAACCGCACACCTCAAACCGAGTAATTTATGTGAATGAATTTTTTCAATGTAGCTTATGGTGGTCCTGTGCTTGCACACGGTATCTTAGTTTGATTTGTGTACAGGAATAGTCTTGAGGTTTTTGTTTCAAGAAGCATCTCCAGGTAGAAGCTATAATAATAATGTTTCACAAATAGGAGGCAGTTTACGTTCTGCTCTTGGAACAAACCAATAATGTACCTCAGACTCCAAAGGGAAATGTATTGTTAATGGAAAAATTGTCTTCATCCTCTCTTTCTATTTAAGGCAGCCTTTGCTGCCAGTTTATCATGAACACATAAAGGTCTAATGCAATACGGATTAGATGGTATAAAAGTAAGAGAGCAGCAAGAACTCCAGATGTTCATTAGTGGAGTAAAAGGCCACTGAGGAACTTCATCTGTTCTGTTCCCTCAAAGGTTTCTAGTCATTAAATAATATTCAAGGGACTCGTATCAGCAGATTCTATTGTGTGTTTTAAAATCTTTCCTTTTGAACACTGTGGGCTGAGTTCACCACTGGCATCGGATGAACAGTTTCACTGCAGTTGCACCCACTCACGTTAGTGCTGAATTTAGCCCTCTGCCATTGTGCATACATACTGCAAAGGCCACTCAGGTGCAATGACAGATGGGGCCTTAAAACTTTATTGCCCTGTATCTAGAAACATAAGTAATAGTCAATTTTGCATTGCTCTAACATTTTTAAAAGTAAATTGGGTTTTTAGATTGTATTTCATTCTTACATTTTTAATAAAGTGTAACAAGCACCAGCCTTAAAGCCACATTTACAGGATTAGATTTTCCACTTAAAGAAAGGCATTTTTTTTCTCCAAACAAGATGCATTTATGCTTGCAATTGCAGTGAGCTGCATCCTGCCACCTATTGTGCCCTATGCTGTAGAGAAGCACCTTATTTATCGAGAGAGAAATCCAATGTTGATCTTGTTCAGAATGTCAGAAAAACTTCAGTCATAGCTAAATAAGAGGCTGAACACTTATTTATTTTGTTTCCATTTTGTTTTGTTCATTTGCTTTTGTATGCATGTGAACATGACTGTGTGGGATGTTTAGAGTGTTTTTATACCACCTTAAGTAGAGGAATGGTCCTCTGGGTCACCCAGAGATACTTGCTCCCTTTTCCAAGTCTGCTTCTCTTTTTCTCCTCCTGCCCCCACCAACTGTTCTTTGCTTCCAAGTACTAATCTTGCCCTTATTTTTTGCATAATTTCTTACATTGTAGTTGTACAAAGAAAAGGACTTATTTTCTCTGTGAAATTTAGGGACAGTTTCTTACAGGGAAACAAGATATGCTTTGTAGTCTTGATCATCAAAGAAGTTAATTTTAAGGATGTGAGTAACAACATTGCCCTTAGTAGTAATCATACAAAGGAAGACTAGGTACTGTGGAAGTTCAGTCACTTTGGTTGACATTTCTTTCTGTTTGCAAAATTGCCATTGTCTACTTAAAGTCAGTGAAGCTGTTACTTGTAAAGCCATGGAGACAAAATAAGTTTATCTTGTTAGTCGAGTATACAGTCCTCAAATACAGACTCTTCCATAAATGGGAAGAGTTTGGCAATTATTCTTGTTTCTTAAAAGCAGCATTTTCTAAAAGCAACCTTAAATATATATTTATGCAGAGAGAGAGAGAGAGAGACATATCACTAGAACAAAAATACAGCATTTTCATAACAGTATAAGTCCAAATGATACAATGCTAAATATTGCTAGAGCTGTTCTTAAATACTTTTTTCTAAAGCAAGTAATCAGTCAGGTACTGACAGGACAGAACACTGTTTTTGACTTCTATGCCTTCATGAAGCTCCTGCCTCTTATTGGCTTACAATTCAACAAAATACCACAAAACCACCAAGCCTCTGCTTTTTAATTAAAAGACACACAGTTTCTTATGGAATCAGTTTTTAAGAACTACACGTCAAGCTTTCTAATTATTGCTTCAGAAAGGTTTCTAATGCAGTTTAAAACATGATCTTCTGTTACAAAAACCCAACTGCTACTTTTTTGTTCCTTGTGCTGAAATATGCAGTACAGAAGGCACAACGTTTCCTCAGTCTTTGTTGTCACAGGTGATGACACCGCTGTTTGAGGCCAAATTCAGTCCTCGATTACAATGAGAGACAGGAGTATATGCCTTTGGGGCAAAAAGTGTTTTGGATCTCTCAAAACTTTTTGATTAGGCTTCTCTTTCACCATGTGTATGTATTAAAAAAACAAGACTGTTCAGCTAAGATAGGAAGCCAGACAAAATGCACTGAGCCATATCCTTACATGATTTCACTCAAAAATGGTTGTACTGGAGCATATTTATGTTGGTAGAAGACCTCAGCCGTACAAACGCTGTTCCTACCAAGTTCCTAGCTCTGTCAGGGCAGATCAATTCCACACTTCTCCTTGCAGTGTAGTGAAATTACAGTCCTGACAAGAAAGCATATACCTTTGAACGGACAGACATGAAGCTTAATCAATAACTGCATTATTGTAAATTATTTCCTAATTAGGTATATACGTTTATGCTGATAAATAGAATGGAGTTTCATGGAGCTGGTCCCTAGTTTCAAGGCTCGTGGCACCGTAACATAATTTAATGCTAAGTAGCATTCTCAAATTAGTTGTCACTTTAAGACTTTCACTTCCCTTATTTTGAAACCTGAAAGACACCGATTATTTGCGCCTAACCCAAGCTAAGCCCAATTAGTGCTAGGTCCAGTGTTAAACTTTTGGGCAGTGGCTGCTCCAAGTGGAGTCCAAATTCTCGGGTTAACTACCTATTGTCTCTATATAGTTCCTGGGAATAGAGGTGTTCCTCCAAAGGGCAGAAGAAAAGCAAAAGGAGGGAGAACTGCAGCTAACCAGGACAAAATTCTCAATGAAGGATTGGTTTTAACTCCCATCACTTCACAGAGCTGAGCTGTCGGTATCACCTCTACGGGACCCACCAACTGGCACCCTTTCCTGAGGGCAGGGGCCTAAGAGAGTTTCTTTCAAAGGTCTGAGCTGGGATAGCTCTCATAAAGCATAGCCAGCAGGTAAAATCAACCTTTTGTAAATTAGTCTTGTGATTAATGTACTCATTCAGTTGCAAAGACTCTGTAACCCACTCCTCCCAAAGGAGGTGTATAAGCACATCTCCCATGCGAATGCCTTAAATCCCAGGCTGTGAGGGAAAAACGGCTTGACCTTTCAGGTGTAGTAGTGGCACTGGGCAGCAAAAAGAAACTGGGCAAATCTCAGGGGTCTGGCTCATAGATAGCATGTTATGAGACTGTGCTTATTTATCTTGTATGCTTTGTTTACTTAACTGTAGATAGGTGTCCTGTTCTTGATCTCTGTTCTCAGAGCTCTTCACATGCATTACATTAAGCTATAACAAACTAAAAAGCAAAAATAATTTTGAGAGCGACACATACTTTGTTTCAATGTTCCCCCTGGGGGAAAAACTAGCAGGTCTCTTCAGAGCTTCAGGACGCTGATAATCCTCACTGACTTCAGAGGAAACCATGGGCACATTGTACTTTCAAAAACAGAAAATCATGTGTTTCATATTGCATATGCCACAGTAAAGGTACAACACTGGCATATTGGTAAAAAACTTGGACTAAGGAGCTGACGGTACTTAGCCCTTCCTGGTAGACTGGCAGTGTCTCCCAATAAAAGGATTTGGAATTAACAAGAGAAAGTCAGAGTGTTTCCAGAGCTTGCAGGCTTGGTATCCCTAAATAAGGGTCTTTGCCTTCTGAGCTAAAGCCAATACTTTAATGGCAGAAACCTGGAGAGATCATAGACACTTTCATGTAGTGCATAGGATTTGTGAAGCTTACTAAGTGAACGTTTAGAAAGGATTATTTTTCCTTCTTTTTTTCGATCATCTTGTTTGTCTGGTTGATTTATCCTCCTGTCCTCCTTACACTGTCTACACTTTAATCTGTTTCTGGTTTATAGGAACTATAAAAAGTCTTTTACACTGAGAGATTTACTTTATTTGAATGCAAATTAGAACTATTATCTTTCAGTTACAGGCCAAAGATTGCAAAATAATGCTTGTTTATAACTTGAAAAACTAATCTTTTCCCCCTGTAATGCCATGTAAATTGTTCAGTTAAAGTAGAAATGTACAGTTAATTTTTGCCAATCATTTATGTGTCGTATATGTTACTTTGCTGAAGTAGATAACAAGACAAAGAGGGAGTTAGATTAGAATGATATGAAACTACAATGTAATTTGCTGATGATGACTCTAGATAAACACCATCTTGGACTCAACCTCCTTGTGGTGGTTCCACTGAAATCAAAGAAGCCAGGGCAGTCTATGTCTGGCTCATATTTTTAAAGTTAGTGCTTATGCGAACACAAAATAGAATTGATGGAAAGTCTACAAAGAGCAGAAGAGGAAGAACATATGTTACCTTTACACAAATAGGATAACACAGATGGTATTTTGAAGGGAGATGAAGAAATGAAATGAGTTTCCCAGACATTGGCCCTGCTCTTTCTGTCTGAGAAACTGTTGGTACCACGATCAGATCCTGTTGTGGGGCAGAGAATCTGATGACCCAGTAGCTGGGTATGTAGCGTGCTTGTGTACACGTACTGAGACGCATGTACTGAATTACTCTATGCCAAGTAATATCTGCTGCAGAACGAAATAATTCTGTTTCTTTGTTGTAAACACCAGCAGGTTTTTCTTTCCTTTCCACTTTTGTACTCCTAGTGGGAGGACTCAGATGTAGGAGGAAAGAAACTTGTTTCATGAAATGAGAATAGGTAAGCAGTAACATTACCTTACTTTGTCGTTTGTGGCTTGTCTTTTACGAAGATGAAAACCTTCCTGCATAGCCCCTAGAAAACATGCCAAGATCCACAGAATGAGGCCCAATATAACACATCAGGGATTTTGAAGGGACAGGAAGGGCAGGATAGAAGGAGGGACAGAGACCTCTGGCCATCTTTGTTTCAATTTAGGCACACTGGTCCAGTATAAAAACCCAGCAGCTCCCTAAAACCAGAGCTTGTTGTGAAATACGGCGGTCACTCTCTGATGCTGAAGTTCCGCAGCTTGTCCTGCAGCTTCTGTAGAGTATGTGGGCAGCTCTCAGCACACTGCCTGAGGTGCATCTGTCCCTGGGCATCTTCATCCCTCCGTGCCCAGGGAAAGCAGCCTCCATTCCTGCAACAGGATGGTCTGCTCCACCAAGGTGGGGCTTGGCCTAAGTAAGGAGCCCTAAACCATGTTTCTTTGTCACATTTGCCTTTGTTGCTCAGGACAATGATGATTCTGATCGTGGCCTGAAATCCCAAATGTTCATCATGCACATGTTTATGAACCTGGCCCCAAAGTGACTTCATGAATGTCATGCAGGACGTGAATGCCAGAGTCGGGAGTAAAAATACAGCTTCTGATTGTCATGTCCTATCTTACTGTTGACAGGGCTTATTTCTGTCTTACTCATTATTCATTAGTTACTTACAGGGCTTACTCCTGCTTCTCCTCCTTGTGCCTTTTTGAAAAAATACACATTTCTCTAAAGTAACTTTTCTCTAATGCATGCAGCATGTTGCTTGGTAGACTGCGAGGGGCTTACTTTCAAGAGTGGAATCACATGCCTGCTGGAGACAAAACTAGTTCTGTGTTTTAGTCTGGCTGCGTGGACTCTTCTCTGTGAGTACAGTGCTTTTGTGTCTTGTCTTTTCCTTACAATGTATAACTGGAATTACACCCATAGAGAAAGGTGTACTTTCCTTCCCCCACAGTTTCTCTAAATTGGATTAATTTCTACCTCTGGCAGCCAGAGCTGAGACAGAAGTGAAGCAAGGACTGGAGTATCCATAAATTCCCAGACTGTTTTGGGAATAAATCAGGAAATCATCTGTGCACCTCTGGATATGCACATCAGAAGACAGAAATGGAGAATAAAACCAGAATATCTTAATTTCCTCTGGAAAAGACTTTAGGCTAGTCACACCTTGCTCGGATGTAATGACAAAGAATAAAAGGCCCTAGGATTTCATGTTGCGCCAATAGGGAAGTTGTAAGGGGAGTCTTTGCTCATTCACACGTTGAGAAATTAATGGACACTCAAGGCCATACTGGTAACTCTGGCTTGATTTAATTTTTTAGGGCTGACTGGACCAATTGGTGACACACGAAAAGACATTCGTAAAGGTCAGACACCTCCAAATCACATCCTTTTTCTGTATTACCAGTATTGTAATTAGCTGACATGGAACATTTTTGGAGCTGTGAGAGCAGCTCTCTTTAAGCAGTGAAAACTATTTTTGAATGCCAGCATTCTGGTAGTAGGTTTGGTATTGTCTGCTTGCCAAGCGAGCAGTTAGGTTGGCTGAGGAAGAAAGGGCGTAAAGGTCAGACACCTCCAAATCACATCCTTTTTCTGTATTACCAGTATTGTAATTAGCTGACATGGAACATTTTTGGAGCTGTGAGAGCAGCTCTCTTTAAGCAGTGAAAACTATTTTTGAATGCCAGCATTCTGGTAGTAGGTTTGGTATTGTCTGCTTGCCAAGCGAGCAGTTAGGTTGGCTGAGGAAGAAAGGGTTGTCACACTGATAACAGATAACATAGCCAATAACCACTGCCTTATGTCCAAGAGGTTTTGCTTCAGCTGAATAATTTTTTTTTCTATTAAAGACTTAAAGTGTGAAATTTTATAATCCTGAATTCCTTCCAGACCTTGGAGAAAAAACACTGTACTGGTTTCTTTTCAAAGTTCTTAGTGGGTTTTCATATACAAAGCCAGACACTCAGCACAGAACATGCTAGTTTCTGCGACACGGAAACTCAGTTCATGGTTTTGACTGCATTTGGTAAATTCATTCACAGGACATTAAGGTCATTGCTGAGGAACACAAAAAACTTCAGAAAGAATAGTAAATTACAGTCTCTGTTTTTCTTTTGTACTGGTCCCATCCTGTTTTCCTTAAGTCAATCAAAAATAATATTTAAACTGAAAGTATGTAGGGTTTTTCTTTACAGAAAAATGCAATGAAAGCATACTGCTGCTGTGGTTTCTCAATGCCTATTGCAAGACAGGGAAGTCTCAGGAAATTGTTTTTTCTTGTTGGAAGTTTTCTTGCTAAAAAATAAGTTTGCATAACCAAAATTCACAAGAAAAGAAAAGTCAATGTCACTGACAGTTTTAAGGAATTCTAGCAAGAAATTCAGAAGCAAAGATGTTGATTCACTCTTTCACTTTGAAATAAGTTTGTGCAGATTTAAAGTGTCTCTTAATTACATTATTTGAAGTTTAAAATACCTGAAATTATATTCAGTGGAAATGTTGATTCGGTGTTAAGAATACATATTTCATTTTGGAGGGAATCTTCTGTGTGTGAGCTGACTTTTTCTCTGAAAAAATCTAAGATGTATCCTGTAAAATTTATCTTTAAAAAACTGTGGTTTCAGATTATTTCTGCTGGAGCTTTTCTCGATCACTGCTTTATATAAACTGACTTGATTCCTAAATAACTTGAAGAGACAGGAAGGGGACTGGGGAATACAGATACAATCTTAAAATACTGTTTCTGCTAGTGCTATAAGAAGTAGCTTGGTTCATTTTGACTGATATACTTTTAAGGTCAAACTGACTTGATTCCTAAATAACTTGAATAGACAGGAAGGGGACTGGGGAATACAGATACAATCTTAAAATACTGTTTCTGCTAGTGCTATAAGAAGTAGCTTGGTTCATTTTGACTGATATACTTTTAAGGTCTGTTTTGAAATACATTAATTTGAAGCTTGAACTGTGAAATAACAGGGCCAGAGGAATTTCCCTTCTGGTTTTTACTGCTTCCCAAATTAAGTCATATGGGTAAAGATCTTAAAATCCGGCGCCAGTGTGTGGCTTTCCTAATAGTATCTATGTGATCATGTCATTCCCAAGAAAGGCATGTTTCAAATAAAAAGGAAATGTCAACCTTGAGTATTTTTTATTAAATCCCTTTTCTTCTTCTCTTCAAGTTCAGCTTTAGCTGACCACTTCCTTTGTCTGGTTTATTTTTATTAGAAATGAGCAGATTCATTAACTGTGCAACTCGGTGGTCAGGCGGTGACTGGATGTGTCCAATAATGGGTAATAGTTGTATTTTTCATTGGGAGACCAATGTTTGCTTTGGAGATGGCCTGGGGAACAGATGTAATCTGAGACGGCTCTATGTTTACCTCTTGTTTTACTGATATGCTGAGCATGTTTGAAACCAGTGAGAAAGAAAAACAAACATTTCAGAAGAAAGTACCTGCAAGCACTCACTATTTCCCCAGACTGTGTCCCTGGGCTCCAGCCAGAAACTCCACAAACACAGGACTGTGCACACACATGCACACAAACATGTATGCGCGCGCGCACACACACATGCACACACATACACATATATATTTCACAATACAGTCATGCCCTCAGCCTGCCTGGTTCCAAGAATGTTTTCCAACTGATCCCATGATCTACTTTTTTTCTGTGAGGGTGACTGAGCACTGGCACAGGTTGCCCAGAGAGGCTGTAGAGTCTTCATGCTTGGAGATACTCAAAAGCCATATGGACATGGTCCTGGGGAACCAGCTGTAGGTGGCTCTCCCTGGGCAGGCGGGTTGGACCAGTCCTCCAGAGGTCCCTTCCAACTTCAACCAGTCTGTGATTCTATGATTCTATGTGTATGTAAACAATTTGATGAACTACTTGTCAACTGATGCAAGTCAGCGTCAAGGTTACTGATCAATGTCTGTCTGCTCATCAGAAAGCTTTTTTGATGCACATAGTTTCATGCAGTGGGGTTAATATTTTTTTTCCACTCCTGTTTGTGCTTTATGTCTCCTCTTTCCAGGAGTTGTCACTTTCTACATGGATATTTATTGCTAGTCAAGGTCATTTGAAGTACTTGCCACATAGGTGACTCAGATGAAATAAAACAATCTGAGGAACATGAACAGAAGTATTCCAATACTATACACAGTATCGAAATAATGAGATTCTTGTCTCTTCTTGTTTCTTTCAGCATTATTTTCCCTGTCAAAATGACTAAATTTCAGATTGCAGTTTGCATGCAGGCAATAAGAAGCGCTAATCTTTGGTAAAGGAGGAAGTGCGTGGGGAACTGACAGCAATTCATATTGCCTATTTCCCAAAGCTGTCTCATTACTTTTTAATTGTTTCTTTTGCCAAGCACTCTTACTGTGGCAGCAGAACAAAACATTCCAAGCTTTGCACAGTTGCCAGCATACATACTCTAGTTTGATCTTAATTGGTAGAAATTGCTATGGACTTGCACTCTGGGAGGCACTGCCCACTTCTACGGGCTACTGTACGGCCCCCGAAGAATATGCAGTGGTCAGTGTGTTTCTTTCATGTGGTTCTAGCAGGCACTGGTCTTATTTAATGTCACGCATGCAGAAGGAAGTAGTGACTTGTCACTAAGGCTGTTCAAAGTCTACAGGGTTAGTTTGTGTAATGGCTTGTGAAATTAAACTCTCAAAGTGCTTGCAGTAATTGGTAACAAGCCACATTTTGTAGGAGGCAAACTCTTCACAAGAGTATCAGTTTCTACTTCTGCAAGGTAGAGGGGGAGGAAAGGAGAAAGACCAGATCTAAGGACAGAATGAATCATCCTCAATTACAGCCAGGTAGAGAAAACCCTGTGAAAGACCAGCCTGTCACCGATCCCTCTGTGGCACTCTGGACATGTTTTCAGAATGTCCCTAGGAACAGACATCCCAAACCGGGCAGGAGATAGCTAAGGGCCTTCCTGAGGAAACAGGAGCTGTTGCTGAGTAAACACCCTGTCACAGCAGTTAGCAGGCTTTGGGGCTACTTTGCAATAAAACTAGTGTGTACTGCATTCTGGTGGAGACTAGGTTGCACACCTGAGCTTTGAATCTAGCATTCACTTCAAGTGGGATCTGGGTTTGCTACAGGAATTTCACTCTACTGGATGGTGGAGTGGCTGCCTTGTGGCAAAAGCACTGCCACTGAGGAACTGGATACACCAGTGACAAAAACCCTCCTCCCTTCCTTGCCATGTTGTTACATTTAAAAAAGGTGACATTGGGTGAAAAGGGGGTACTGTGAGGCAAGCTACTGGACTCTTTTCAGGGCCGATGCTTTTAGATTGGCTACTGTCCCAGAAACAGTGTGAGGATTCAGACTGGGCCACCAGATGGAGGAGAGAGACAGGAGAGGAAAGATGGTTCTATAATGGGTACATAATTCTTCTCACTATAAGAAACAAAATAAAGGTATGATCTAGTTATAAACACACTGGGTTTGTATGGCTGCTCCTACCCTCTCTTCCTAGAGCAGGAAAAACAGTTCTCTGCTCAAAAGCAAGGAAGCACAGTTTCTCCTGTCAGGTTCAGTGGCAGAACCGGTATCAAGTGCCGTAGTTCTCACTAACTGGGTCCACTCTACTGTGTTACAGCCTCCAGGGCAGTGCTCCTGAGTAGTCCATTTTCTAGCTAGTAATATTGTATTGATGTTTGTAATGTCTAGGTCTTTTGGCTGGAAGCCAGGAGCTGGCAGGTAGGGCTCCCACCTGACTTCAGAGGAGTCTACCTCCCCAGCTGGTGACTCTGCTGTTGCTCACAGTTTTGTCAACAGAGAGAGGCACTGGACTGGCAATGAAGAAGGAGAGTTGTTTAAAAGAGGAAAGGGAGGTATTCAAAAGAGACAAGGGCCTGGCAGAGGCATGGGTGTTACCAGTCATGTTGCTTTGAGGAAGAAGGCGAGGAAGACTTTGCCCATATTGGCATAGCTAGCTTTACTCATGGAATCTGTCATGCCAAGAAGTTACATTCACCAGTGCCTCACCAAGATGACAGTGTTTACAAAGGTCCTCCAAAGAACTGTTAGTCATCTGCATTTGGTCTCATCAGTAGGTTGTGTAAGCGGTATGTGACAGGTGTGAGCTCAAGGTTGATACTTTCCAGTAACTCAGGTATGGTTGGGTACATTAGAGAGGAGGGCCTTTTCTGGATCCAAGTCATGCCAGCTTGAGGTGAAGAGTGCGCAGCACTGCTGTATTGATTGTTGTCCTTCCATTTTTTCACTCTTCTGGAACCTCAAATGTCCCGGACTCACGGAGTGTTGACACAGAGAGATCGCTACAAGTGATGGAAGGAGAAGCACTCTTTTGAGTACAACGCAAGTGCTTCTGTGATGAGCTCATTGTTAAAGGTGCCTTTCTGGAGATGCTGCATGTCTTTGTTATAACAGTACCAAGCTCAAGGTGGTGCGCACTGAGCATGCAAGCTAAGCACTGTAGAAGTATTTAATGCATGGCGTTCTAGCCTGGTGTGTCTTCATTAGCTTTAAAAGCAAATCAACAGAGTAGATATTATTATGGCAGATGACGTGGAAACATGGAGGACTTTGGGAGCGTGTCTGCTAGACTACCAGTGAACAAGCAATTCCTACACAATATGACATATTACACGTATGCTTGTCTTTTCATCCTCTTCTATTGCTGTTGGAATTATTTGAGAAAAGTTTTACAGGAAAGATGTGGTGGATTACTTTCACGTGTCACAGTAGGTACTCTTTCACATATTCAGTCTGTGTGACTGCTGCTCTGTTGTGTGTTAAAATAACAGTACAAATTTTGCAAAATCGCAGTCCTTCCAGTGGACAAAAATTTACCTTGGGAGCAAGCAGACTGTTGAGTAAGTAACTCCTCTTCCCATTTCCTTAAAGTGAAAAATGAATGTTAAAGGCAATGTTCAGATAAAGGTTTTATTCTGAAGCGACCTGAATATTTGATTCCCTCTGTCAACTCTGTTGCACTTGGGATTTCATATGGAGCACAGTGTAACCTCTTGAGGCTTGCTGGTATCTAGATGCTGTTTGATAATTTTATGGCCTGTCTTTCTTTTCTAAGGAGACTTTCTAGACAAAGAATGTTGAATTGCCTCATGTTGTTGAATATGAAATCATTGTCACATTTAGATTTGGAAATAGCAGATGAAACAATTTCAGCAAAAAAAGACTGGGAGGAAACAGAGTCCAGGTGATGATCATAATAATTATGATAATTAAATAAATGCACAGTACACCACAGTATTAAATAACAGATGTGCTTCTTTACAGCTAAATTTTTGTCAGTTTCAAATTAAAACCAAGGTCAGATTTCTGGACTGACTTACACCCCATGCGATTTCATTAAATGCAGAATGGTTCCATGGCATGTAACTTGGCACTGAAGTTAGTTTTCAGTATGTGGTTTTATGGTTCAGGTGCAAAATACTGCTCTGGCTTGCATGTATCTAAAGGTTATTATACCTTGGACTGTACTTCTTTTCTTTGTTTCAAAATTTAGCAGATCAGCTAAACTGTTAATTTTCTCAATTCCCCTCTGATCCTTCCCCTTAATTCTTCCTTTATTAAAAACAGGTTCATTAAAAAAAATACTGATTGTTAGCCCAGAATGAGGACTAAGGTCAGCTGGCAATTTTAGAAAATTAAATCAGACAAATGAATCATATTTGCAAATTGGCTACTTGAGCGTACATGGATATTTGACCATCTTTTTTTTTTAATGTGCAGATCGGTAATAAGAATGTAATAGCTGCCATTCATGCAATGACAGTAGGAAGGCAAGAGAAAGGAAATACTTTTCTTTTTTCTTTCTTTCTCTATGTAAAACACAGTGGCAAAGATACTTTAAGTAAAACTGATAAATGTTCTGGCTCTGCAGGTATCCTATAATTAGGAACTGTTACTTTTCAATAAATTTCTTAGGTGCCTAAGAATGCCCATCTAGCAGTAAATTCTTACACATGAGAATGTTTTGTCCAAAAGCATCATCACTGCACTTCATACACACATAGAATCAAGTAATACCAGACCTGCAATGTAACTCAACGTAACAGGTTATTTTATGTGATTATATTATTCATTATTAATTAATATTGTTCTTGCCTCCATTGCTTGAAGTCAGAAGAACCTTCAAAGGCTCTTACTGTGCTAACAACGATTCTGTATTTGCCCTCCTCTTACGCTTCTCTACAAGGTTGCTGACACATTATTAATAAAGAAGTACACCTTGTACATCTCTTGTGGTATGTGGATGCTTAGCAGTCAGTTTTGAGATGTACAGTTAAAATAATAAAGCAGTTGCCTATTTTCATTTAGTTTTTAAAATCAGATGACCTCAACCAGCATTCTGGTCTAACAATCTGCCACATATAATTTTAAACTTACCTAAACACTTTTCTGAAGAAATTTTTATAGGGGCTGTATGCAGTATTGGCACCTAATGGGTTTTAAAATTCTGTCTGAGGGAAAAAGCTGAACAGGTGAACACAGCAGGGCAGATTGTGACCCTGCTGTTGTGTTGGAGTCCTCAAAAGCAGTACAGCAACACAGAAGAAATACCTGCAAAAAATGGTTAACCACTAGGCCATGTAATTACTTCAACACTGCTTTCCAGGACTTGGTCCCTCTCCGGTTGAAGTCTTTGGGAGTGTTTTGTTTTCTCTGGGAGAAGAGCTGGATGATGAAGTGGAGCTTTTGGTTAAGCAGCCTTCTTTGGCCTCCTGAGTGTCCACTAAGCACTGGACTCACTTGTAAGTTGATATGCAGAAGGAAGGAAAGTCTGGAAGACCAAGAAGGTCCTTAAATAGATGGCCTCACTGAGACCACCTCAAGTTGTCTAACTAAGCTGCAAATACCAGAAAATCCCCTTTCTCATGGGATTTCCAGTGCTTTGGACTTCTAGTTAAATTGAAAATGTTGAGTGCTTGCCCTCTCTGTGCCTGTCCTGTTTTCCATCTGCATCTCAGGAAGAGATGGGGCATTTAAAAGGAAGCAAGAAAACAGTGTGAGTAGTACATAGGAGGCCTGGTTTTCAGTGCCTTCATGTTTGATATTTGGTTTATGTGGCTCTACTAAGGTATAATTTTTGTTTGAAGCTTTTCTTACAGCTGGGCTGTTCATGATACCACTTTCCTCTGTTTGGATTGCCTTAAGCCTTCACACCTTTAAGCCTTCTGCTAAATATGGATGAAATGGCCCAACACCTGAAAATAAACACAGACAGTGTGATCCCATTAGCTTCATTTCCTTAAGAAGCCAGGATTAACTTGTATAGCTTTTTGATAACCATAATTAGTATACATACATATATGTTATTTTAGCTGAATTCGTTCATTTATGTGCTGTCACAAGAGAATGAAGTAAGTGAGGCTGACCCTGCTTTGAGCAGGAGGTTGGATTCAGTCCCCTCCGACCTGAACTGACCTATGATCCTATGGTCTAACAGCTCATTTCTATCCCTAGTTTCTGCTGCTCTAATATTCCTCTTATGCAGAGGGATGTAAACTGGTGAAACAACAGAATATTTGACAGCACGAGCTGAAATGCCTCTCTGAGATGTGAAAATGTCTCTATCTCATGTATTTGGAAGTTATTCTCACCGTAATAGTAATGCTTCCTTGTCACTTAATTGTATCTGTCTTTCCACCAGCACTACCTGCTGTGGATGATACCTATCATCAGCTCATTGTTTATATGGCTTGTATTAAGAAAATTGCATTTCTGATTATGTTAATGACAACAAACCTGGACTTTGAGATATGATGGGTAATACAGCGAGGGAACAGCTAAGCAGAAAAAGTAGGAAATTCAGTCACTTGCAAGATTTTATTTTTTTTTCATTTGGCTGAGTTCATGCTGAAGTCCATGTGTTTGTATTAGCCCTGTTGGGACATAGTTCAGCACATTATTTATACAAAGTTATTCAGTGGCTGATTGTTATTAATTACCACCCTGAGTTCTTTGCAAGTCAAGCTGGACTCCAAATGAAATTTGGTTTCCAAAGTAATTAGGAGTTAATGTTGCAATGTGTGTTGCCTGTTGTATTGTATTCTTGCAATAACACTGAAAAAAAATTGTTCATTTGCTTGAAAACCCCCAAACCTTTCTCTAAAATGTGGAAAATATTTAAAAACTTATTAGAAAAGAAAGGCCTCACCGAAAGTAGAATGCAAGTTTGAACAGAACTTACACTGTATTAGGTAATTTAGACCGTAGAGTCACCATCTATGCACCCGTAGCATAGATTTCTTTCAGACTGTCTTAAAGAGATGTTCTTTGATTCACCACTGATCTGAAAATTTGGTTTCAGGTTCTCAAAATGTGACTGTTTATTTTCTTTTTTTAGCCAGCATCTTTCAATCCTGTTTCTATGTGCAAGGAAAACTGATGAATTGACAGAAAGGTGATGCTTTTTTGGCTATCTAAATAATTAGAAAGGGAATAATTGTCTAATAACAGATTTTCATGTTTTAAAGGTTTCTGAAACCTTATGTTTTCTCCAGAAGGTTTTTTTTTCTTTTTTTTTTTTTTTTAATAAAAACTGTAGCCCTGGTTGTGGACTGCATGCTAGGGTAAAGAGTTTTCATGGGAAGGACAAGAATTGTGATGTAGAGTGTGTTTTAATCAGGATACCAGGTTTTCCAAAATTATTCTTTGTTACATTTCTGCAGCACTCAGACAATTATTCTTTGTTACATTTCTGCATGCACTCAGACACAAAGCCGCCATATATTTTCTGTGCACATTTACAGCTTAATTGAACATTTTTCTTCCCACTAGAAGGTACAGGAATTTCTGCCCTGCTTTTTGCTGTGTTTCTATAAATGCTGCCAGAAATGGTAACTGGCAATGAAATTTAAATGTTCGGAACTTATGCTTCCTGCCTGTATTGCTTTTTTACTTGTCTGGCTATGACTTTGCAATTGAGTGCTGGGTCAAAGGTTGAAGAAAAAATGCAGTGACCTTCTGGCCTTTCCTTACCTATTTCCTGTAAGAAAGCAACCTTTCAGCCAGCTGTGAGTCTCTTCAGAAATTTTGTTGTGATACGATGTCTGAAATTCAAATATCACGGTCTTTAGATGAGAAGATTTTGAGGTGGCAAGTCTGCTTAGACTCTTTCAGAAGAGATCACAAGATTAAGATCTTACTTCCTCTAAATGTGTACTGTTCATTAACTATCACAGTTCTTAGTTTCCCAAGGTGTAAGGCTACTTGCACACATTGCTTAGAAAATATAATGCCTCGTTTAAGGGCAGAAAGCATAGACCTTCGCAGAAATACAAGCTATCACATGGTAATCCGTTATGGTAAAAACATAGTGACTGTGAGGACTTCTCGTGCACATTTTAATATCGTTGGCTTCACAGGATGCAGCAGTCGAGAAACGTGCTGCCAAACCTTCAGGAAGTAGAACCTGATTTTTTGTTGTTTCCTTTCACTCTGAGATCTTTTTGCAGCTACCTGAAGCCAACAACTCTCTGCAGGTCCTGTTCCAGACTGGCTTCCCTGTACCTATTGCTAATAACGTGGTGGCTCTTGAGGTTAGGTCGATTGGCGATACAGGCAACGCAATGAGGGCCCTGACAGCCATTTAACATGTAATCTATTCCTTACACTACAGGGCTCTGAGCTATGCACACCAGGAGAGCTTATTCCTGGTGTCCCTGTTGTGTTATTTACCTCTGCTCGGAGCAGTTAAGTCCACCACAGCCATTTAGTAAATTATCAGTTTTCTTATTGGCCCTAAATTGCGCCTAATTAAAAATCTGACCTCCACAAAATAGTCCTCTTCCTAAAGAGACAGAACATAAACAGGAAAAATCAGCTAATTGCTGCAAAAACTGCTTTTGTGGCACTGTAATTGGACCTCAGTGAAATGAATGAACCCACTGGGGATTCCCTAATGAATGTTTAACTGCAAACAGTAGTCGGGCACTTAAGCAGCTAGGCTGATGGTCCCTAATGAAATCAAATAAAATCAAATAAAAGAATCTGGCACTTTACTAACCAGATTTCTTGGCATTGGGACATAAAAATAATATAATTCTGGGTAAATAAAATGTAAAGAAATGTTATTAATAAAGCAGTGAAAACAGTCACTCTTGCTTGGATCCTTTCTTTTTCTACTGAAAAAAAAAAAACCAACCTCAGAAAACTCTACATACTGTGTTGAATCTTTCTAAAGAGAGCTTTCTTTTATTTTCCTCTTTTCCTAAAAGCACTAAGAGCTTTTCTGTTTTCTGTTAATCACATTCTCTGACTTTATTTCGCAATATGCTTTTCAGAGGCTAGCTGTGGAACTGCATGATGTAGGCAATTGCTTAAGATCCTTTTCATTTTTCCAAACTTTAATGAGGACCCAAATTCTGATGACCTCAGTAATTTGAACTGTGCTTTGCCTCCAAATATCTATTCAATGCAATGGGTAAAATTCTGGCCTTACTGATGTCAGCTGTGTAACCTGACTTTGAAAAGCAAGTCATTAAACCCGACTGGTGTAGGACCTCAAGATTGTATTAATGCTTAAAGCAAGCTTAAAGAACCAGGGACATGGCACCATCACATAACTTTAGTTTTTATTTATTATTATTATTAATAATAATAATAATAATTATTATTATTATATTTGAATAAGTAGTTGCACAATGATGGGACCTTGTAAATGATTGAGAGTGTGGGTTATGTAGGTTACAAACCAAAAAAGGTCTTAAGTGGTTTTGTTTAAGTTACTATTAAAAATACTTCAGATATTACACCTACAATTGTTGTAGCATTGATGACATGAAAACCTGGCAAGCGGCATTTTCATTAGTATCTCACACATTTTAAATCTTTGCTGAAACTTAGTGAGGTTATGTGGTATTTTGCAAGTATTGCAATTTAACCAGTTTATTTAAATATTGTAAATAAAAAGTCCATTGCAATATATTTTCAGAATTATGAGTTAGAATATCTGCTGGCTGTTTCTTGATGTGTGTGATAAATGGACATTCAAATTTCTTATTAACAACAGGTAGCATTATAATTACTTACCATTGCCAGTGAAAATATTTTTCATGAGTAATTAACAGAAATTAAGTTTACAGCAAGATATAGTTTCTAAACTGCAGAGTTAGAGCATACTATACCTCCTTTTTTATTAGGTGTAACTTAATAGACTTATAATGCTGGAAAACTGTGAAATATAAAAACATGAATACATATTTTTGTATATATATGGCAGAGGGGGAGGTTTGAATAACAGCTTTGCATACTGAATGATGAGGCATGGTATAGAAGGGAACCAATGGTTAATGTCATGATGGTAGCTGTTGCTAAGTAGCTATTGCTAAGATCTGAACAGTTAATCTGAACAGATTATATGTTTCTAGGAGCAATCATTGAAACTGAAGAATGAGAATAAAGCAGATTTCAGCTAGAGAGGTATCTAGACTTCTTTGGTGGAACAAAAAGCAGTGCTGTGGATGGACAAAGTAGTTCAGAATATAAAAAACTGAAAGTGTTAACATTCCTCTATTCAGGCATGGTGTATGAGAGTGCAGAAGCGGCTACAGACATGATCAAGTAAGGTTTGGTGGTGAGGTAGTCAAGAATTGTTTCAGACACTGGTAAGGAGGAAAAAAGGGATTGAGTATTGGTAGCATCATTCATTACCAATCGTCTTCTGGTTGTTACCTGTTCTGGCTGGTACAGCTAG
The DNA here is from genome assembly GCF_000699145.1 of Aptenodytes forsteri. Lineage (NCBI taxonomy): Eukaryota > Metazoa > Chordata > Aves > Sphenisciformes > Spheniscidae > Aptenodytes > Aptenodytes forsteri. Next base: position 589,611 of record NW_008795259.1, on the reverse strand, counting down.
CAAATTGCACAGCCCCATCTAAGTTTGCCCTGCAGATCCAAAAAAGCTCCTGTGTGGACATTCCACTTGTGGTGAACCTGGAGACAAAAAAATCTATCCCTTAATGATCTCTGACTGAAGTAATAGTTGCCAACTCCAATTGTAAAAGCATCAAGTACTCGCACTTTCAGAAAGTAGTCAAGAAGATGTTTTAAAATAAATCAAAGACCACCAGCTGTTATCCATTTAAGATTTATTGAAATATAAAAATGAGTGGTTAATGCAGCCTAAAGTAGGAGCATTCTTAAGAAATTAAGACAGGAAACCATAGGGATATATATTTCATGATGGGCTAAATCACAGCTATGAAATAAATCCTTCATTCTTCAAGGAGAGGTCTCTTTTGAAGACTGTAAAAGCTGAGAAGTGCTATGCTGGAGCCTGCATTGAAGAAAAATCATAGTTTTTGTAGATGAAATGCACCCACAGCGCTGGCTAATTTGCAATGTAAATGCTTTTGAGTGTTTGGAAGGGATGGTGGGGAAAAAGAGTATGTCTGTATCTGCATCTTTGAGGTCCTTGTTGAGTACACCGGTGCTAAGCTGGCAGGGCACCATACTTGGGCTTAATACATTGGCACAAGTGTTTGTTCCATTATAGACATATGCAGATTGACTGTATTGGAACTGAGTATAGAAGAACAGAAGAACATTCAACGCTGATAATTGCATCTCAAATTGCAGCTTTTTGCAACCGTGGCATTGTCTTTCCATATCTGGTTTTCAGTTGCCAGATCACGCTTCTTATAAGATCCACAGTTTAGTAGTATTATTGTTATCAGCATCATATGGCATTGCACAGTACCACATTTCCCCAAATTTTTACAATTCTCTTCCAATACCTGTATCATGAGTACACAGGTACTAGAGAAATATCCAACCCATTGCTTTTAGTTATGCTTTGAGACCTCATGAACAGATAGTTGGGTGCTTTTTCATTGAAAATGAAACATTTTCGGCTCCGTTTTCTTGAGCACAGTTTTCTAGAAGTAAAGTAATGTTGTTATTAGTGAAAAGTTGGGGGATATTAACTGACAAAACTTACTTCATTTCCTTTGAGGCTAGACAGCAAGGTTGAATATGTGGTAATAAAATTAGTGGTATTATGTGATGAGAGGCTATTTCAGGTCACTTACTATAGTAATCAATCAATGGTATAGAATAATGACAGTTTAAATACGCACGTTCAGATGTTCTCACTGTATTAATGCCCAGTTTAGGATGGAGGTCCACCAGGTAATTGTGCAGAGCCACCGGAACATCCCCGGCAGGGCTGTGTTTAGTCCACATGCCATCACAGAATCTGACTTAATCTATGAGTCAGGAACTTCAATGGTAAAAGCTGAATGTTTTCAATATATATATTTATTTTTGATAAAAATGTAAAAAATAAATATTGAAAACTCTTTAAGAACATTTTTTAAAAAGATAAAACTTTAAATGATTACTGAAGGTGTCTTAGCCAGATTAAGCTATTTATTTAATGAGCGTCATGAAGATATACAAGTTCATATGGATAATACAAAATTAATTATTTGGTTCAGGGTTCAAGATGAAAAATTTGAGCGTATCTCCTTAGTATACTACGCTGCTTCCAGATACCTCTCTACATCCCTAACCTTTTCCCATACATTGCCATTTGCCCAACTTTCCAGTCCAATTCTCTCAATAAATAACAGGTCATTCTTCATAAACAAATTAAAACTTTTTTTTTTTTTGACAGGAAAGTATAATAATAATTTGATGTATCTCCAAGTGTAATTTTACTCATCTAGTCCTGTGTCAAAAGATCAGTCTGCCCACATTTGCTACCCACTGCAGAACCAACTGCCCGCTGAGGGCAGCAGAGTGGGTCTTGCACAGAGCTGCCACCCACCCTGCCATGGCCGAGGCCCCTGGCTCTCGCAAGGTAGTGGCAGCTGTGCAGGACTCGGTCTCCTCAAGAATATTATATTGCTTATAAACAAAGCGGAAAGCATTCTCTTCCTGCAAAGTAAGTTTAATTTAACTGAGACAGGAAGCTGCTATTTTTGTAGCTATTTATAATTGATACAGGGTGAAATTTCATAATTTTCTACAAACACAGGCAGTGACGGTGAAATTCATTCTTGTGTGTAAATTAATGAATCAGATATGAATGTGCATGTAACCAAAAATCACCTTTTTTGTGCATACAAATGCCAGTGCTACTTACCTAGGAGAAAAAAAAATTGCTACTTCAGTTCATAATCCTTTTTTCCTTCTCCTCTCCCCCTTCTCCTTTTTTTTCAAATAACGGCATTTTTTCAAGCCTTTTGCCAAGTTGATGACTGGTAAGCATTTTTTCCATGTATTTTTTAAAAGAAAAGGATTTGCATTAGTCGCTTGCAAACAGGCAAAGAACTGGCTCGGAAATTCAAGAGCGCTCGTGAAGCACATCAGGCACAGAAGTTTTCCTGTCAGAGTTCATGGCTCTTCATTTGTCTTTGATTTCCGAAACAGTTTAGACTCACATGCCATTTCGTGCCAAACACTTTGCGCGTCACCATAGCCACTTTGTGTGCTCCATTTCTTCACTCTGTCCGGAGAAAGTATTTTTTCTGAAGATCAGCTGGTAAAGGTTAGTGCTACCTCACCAGAATTACATCTGCATAAGAAAATACCTTTTTATAAAACATGATCTGTTACTACTCTGGCCCTGTGCCTGCCCCCAAGAAAGTCCACAATAAAGCTACTGCTTATGCCAGTGGAAGCAGTATCAGTCTTTATAGAGAAAGTATTTTACATAAGCAAAAATAGGAAAGAGAATTGTTTTCCTACTATTGGAAAATAAGAGAAACTTACTGTAACAGTAGCCTGTCTCCTCCTTTCAGCATGTACAACTGTAGTTCTCATTTTTTAACCTCAAATTCTTCTGCATTTGTAACAAAGCCAAAATATTTCATCGTCTCCAGCTCCAGTTAGGGAAAAAGGACTGATATCTTTTCTTTAAAGGTCCTTAGCGTGTGTGAAGACAAATGCTAAAAATAAAATTTTTAAAAATCATGTCACACCAGCAGGAGTAATCTAGCCCTCTTATATTCAGCATTTTATACATAAATATATGTAGATATATATAGATGTGGTTGTCTGGACTGTGAACCAGCTGCTGGTCTGACAGCTGGTGTGTGGGTACCTTTTGTCTGAACTGTGACCCTCTGGGCTGGATGGTGCTTGCAGATACCCGTGTGTGACCTGTTTACTGGGAAAGCTGGGCATTAGGCTCCTGTGCGTGGAAGATGTGAAAGTTCTTTGGGAAAATACGGATTTAGGGGAAAGGGAATCTCAAACCAATACGTTTTCAGGGGACTGGAAGGGGGAATGGGGGCGGGAAAGGTAATGCCAAGACCAGTGTGTTTGACATGGGCTCTGGGGTAAGCCCTGCTGTTCAGGCTCCTTGTACTATTTCTCACCACCTTCTCCCACCTTCAGGGCCAGTGGCATTCAACCTTGGAGGCTTAAGTACGGCTCTACTGCTTGCACATTTGCTATTGTCATCCCTGATCATGAGCAGAAGGGAAAAGTAATTTTCACCAACGGTATGTTATGTGTTCCATTGACTGAAATGATGCATTTCTGAGGCAGTCCTTTATTATAATTCCAGCTGTGAATCACTGCTCTAGATTTCCCCCAGCACAACTGAGATCAGAGTCCCTTCCACCCAATGTGTCACTATCAGAATGCTGAAAATCAATCAATGATTACAATTTGTGATTATTTGCATATTTACAGGAGTAGCACGTATCGATTCCCAATCTCTACATTGCCCTTTATGCTGGCAGCCATATAATGAAGAAAAACAATAAGCAAAAAAAGGAAATAAAATAAAACAACAACTCTATAGTCTATGTTGCTCTAACTGAATTAAAGCAGTGGTGAGCATGTTGAACCCCAGCCTTACCAATTTATTGTAATTTTATTTAGTATCAGGAAATAGAGGTAAAGATAAAATATAAAATAATTATGCATTAATACATCATCTGGAAATTAAAAAAAAAAAAAAGTTTCTTGATCACCTGCCATAGTAAGTGCAGTGCGACTGACTTATTCATGGAAGAAGGAAAGCTACCTACAGTCTGGGGAGACTACACTGGGGAGCTGAACAGCAAATGCACATAAACAACAAAGGCAGAAAATACTTTTTTTTTCTTCTTCTTCATTTTAGGCTTCTGGGATTAATAAGCAAAGGGGAACTTGAGAGCTAAATTTTTTTATGTTAAAAGGCTCATTTGCAAAAAGACAAAGTAAATGGAAAAAAAATAATTTATGCAGTGAACTGCTAATCCAGCTGTTTTGCTTCTGGGCTTAATTGGATTTACCTAGGATTGATATTTGGTGTCAGCATGTGTTGTATCATCAGCACAAGAAATAGTTACCAAACATAAAGAATTCTATCTAAGGCAAAATATTAATTTATTTGACTCATGCTTATTGTAATCACTTTTTATTCACGTATGTTACTACTTACTATTTCCGCTTGATGCCGTCTCATATATATGATCTAGTCTTAGTTAGTGTATCTTAATATCTGAAGCAGTTCAGCAATGTAGAAGACTCACAGACGAATAAAATGGGCTAGGAAATGATTATTCATCTCTTGTTCTGCCTTCCAGGCAGCTGTGCTGGCTATAAAAAGGTGTGCATTGTGCCTAATGGCAGGTGGGTGACATCTGAATTCTCGAGTAAGACATATACTGTAGCGTTCAGTACCTTCAGCAACGAGAACTTTACTGGTTCAGTCTGGAAATGTGGAGTTATCCTCAGTGACTGAGCAAAATTTGTCAGCTAAGAAACCCCGCTTACATATAAATGCGAACCCAAATCTGTCCAGCAAAGCAGGGAAATGGTACTCTTTCTGCAGTACAGGAGAATAAGGTGTGGGAAGAATGTATTTCATTAAAGGCATGCGCCACAGGCTCATCAGAATGGCCAAATAATGTTCCAGCTGCATTAGCTAATAAATATGGTATTTTCCTCCTTGGTGAGATAATAGTGATCCATGATTCATTATATACAAGTATTCAACAGATATTTAGATGCTCTCTCCCAACCTGCAAGGTTTTGGTGATGCGTTCACTTTGGTTCATTTGTGGTGATTGGTTTCCTCAGTAACAGTTTGTTCTGGCTGTCTGCTCTGGTGACAGAAAATCTTGAAAAAGCCAAATAATTAATGCATCAGGTGATGAATAGTGCGACATGAATAGTGCATGTTCTCGTTCATGAAGGGATATCCTTATTTGCTGGTGAGTGCAACGGGACCCATTCCCCCTTCCACCCCACCAATATTATTTAAACAAATTATCACAGGTGGTGCTCCATTTCAGGGTGGTGGGTGAGGATGTGGCCCGTGCACCTTGATGGCAATATATGGTGGGCATATGGTCCACAGCCCTCAGCACAGGGGTTGATTTTAGCTCAGCAGAGAATAACGAAGGAGGTGATTGTGGCTGAGTGTTCACAAGCAGTGTCTCGGCTGCATTTGACCAGCTGTGCATATGAACCCAGCCATAAACATGAACTGATGCTACATCTCAGCAAAGAAGACCACTGCCTCACTCTCCATCCTCTTCTAGTGCTTGCAACCTGTGCTGTCCACCTCTGCTGTCATTTCCGCGTGCGGTAGATGGGAAAGCAATTGGAGACACTCTTGCTCTGCAGGGCCTTCGGTCCAATGGCCGTGAAGCCCCAGGGCTCGTGGCCCTTCCCCAGAGCACATGCAGAGACTGGCAGCTCTGCTCCCCATCCTTGCACCATGGCCATAGCCTCGCACGCTGGCGTTGCCTCCGTGCTGGGATGCAGTGAGAAAGCTGCTCTTTTAGCGACGTGCAACAAACTGGGCCTCTTCCAAGCCTCCTGATGAAATGCTTACTGCAACGCGGGCAGTGTTATCTGAGCCGGCGTTGTTTATATGAGTTTGAATTAAATGCAAACAAGATCATTCCAAAAGCAGTAAGAGATTATCATCATGCGATTATGTTGTGAGCTGGCAAATAGGAAAACCCAGAAGGCCCATCTTTTAAAATTTCTATCACCAGACGCCAAATAAGTAGAGCTGCCACTCCTTATTAAGCACTATAGGTAGATCTGGTTGCCTCACCAGCTGTGCAATGAAGGAAGCATTTAGATGCTTGCTGCAACTCCGGCTGCTGCTAATAGACCTTTGGCCACTGTCCCCCCTCTAAAGAACAGGGGCAGGGTATGTGTTTGGTTGTTGGAAGTCAAACAGGGAAGGATGAATTTCTTAAAACAACCCTTGCCTCTGGGCATTCTCCAGAAGCGTCTCATCTTTGACCTCTGCAGAGGTTTCTCTAGGAGGTAAATTTTAACTTCATTTAGAGTCTTATTTTGCTTATAATGCAATTCATTGTTAATGCAGCTCTACTGATTTCAACATCTTCCTGTTGAATGACCCGCAGAGGGGAGAGGTGTTTAGTAACTTGGTCTGTTGATGCTTATGCTCAAGGGGTGATTCTTCTGTCACGGCTTGCTAGGCAAGTGCCACCCTCCGAAGTCAATATGGTGTATAAAGATGAGAAACACTTGCAAAAGTAAGTGACTGGAGGGAGTCAAGGTGGGAGAGGCAATAGTTTTCCTGCAGGTAGGAAATTGTTAGGATAATAAAGATTTGCTGGCACTGAGCTCTTTGGATAGAATGAGAGAATGTGAAAGCGAGTATTTTCCTAGGTACGTTGCTGCTGTTTGTCAGGGAGTGTAGGCCTGTTTTTATTTTTCATTCCACTGACGTACTTCTCTTTGATATGGCAGATCCCTGTGGATAAGAGCTGAACTGGCCCCATCTTTCAGAGCAGGCATGAATGAGGGTCATTTCTACCGTACCTTTCCTGCCATGGGAAGTACTTCTGCTGGTGACATTTCACTATTGGGAGCTGGTTGCAAGGGAAGGCTGTGGTAAGGGAGGGACAATTTCTGAAAACAGACCTGAGCAGTGGTGTCTAACAGAGGCATCCTTCAGAAATCTTACATACTATATTTCTCCTGTCTTCACATCCCAGCCTCTAGATACAAGATAGCTTTGGGGATCCAGATTTTTATTAGCCCTAGAATTACTGCTGTTTATGCTTATGCTTACCTTAATGATTAAATATGTCACTTAATCACAATTTAAGTAGGCAAAATGTCCCCTGCTTTTCATTTGCATCTAGTCCTCTAGTGAGCATGATAAAGACATTTCTGGATCTTTGTGGTACTGAATGAGAGAGACCATTTCTTCCTGAAGAGCTGAACGGCTTCCAAGCTGGGATTTGTGAAATGGTCATTATTTGTTATAGGTGACAAATACTTCTAATACTTCTATCTCTTCAAAGTTATCATCTTTTTGTCTGCTTATGTTACCCACAGGTGCAGCTCCTGCCTTATCATTAGCAGAAATGTTAAGGAAGAAGGAGTGATGTGTGAATGTGTGATATTTTTAAAGCTTCAAATGCCTTATTTTTTAGGGATAATAGAGCTAAAATGAGATAACTGTGATTAGTTGCTTATTTATTTAGTAATTTTGAGAATGCAGGCAGCAGTATGCTTATGGATATGTACACAGGGAATGGCACGAAGAATTTGTGCTTGTGTGTCCTGAAATTTAGGAAAATTCTAGCAGTGCAGATGAAAACAGGGCAACACAACCCACCAAAATGAATGCACCCCCCAACAAAACAAAACACAAGAAAGCCTTGATCGAATGTTGCAGTAGATAACTACCAATGCTGCTTATACATCCAAGAAATAGTTGTGGTAGTGCCAACTTAATATTATAGCCAAAGCTATAATTTATATTATTGTTTATTGCCGAAAAAAACTGCTTCATTTACTGAACCAATCACGTTGTGAGGTAATCAGCCCTGTGGTTTTCTTTGACATCGCCGTAGACAGCAATATCGTTGAAACTCCATAGATGGCAGCATTTCACAAAGAACTCGAACAACTCCTCCTTCCCCTTTCCTTTCCTTTCCTTTCCTCTCCTTTCCTTTCCTTTCCTTTCCTTTCCTCTCCTTTCCTTTCCTTTCCTTTCCTCTCCTTTCCTTTCCTTTCCTTTCCTCTCCTTTCCTTTCCTTTCCTTTCCTCTCCTTTCCTTTCCTTTCCTTTCCTCTCCTTTCCTTTCCTTTCCTTTCCTTTCCTTTCCTTTCCTTTCCTCTCCTTTCCTTTCCTTTCCTTTCCTCTCCTTTCCTTTCCTTTCCTTTCCTTTCCTTTCCTCTCCTTTCCTTTCCTTTCCTTTCCTCTCCTTTCCTTTCCTTTCCTTTCCTCTCCTTTCCTTTCCTTTCCTTTCCTTTCCTCTCCTTTCCTTTCCTTTCCTTTCCTCTCCTTTCCTTTCCTTTCCTTTCCTCTCCTTTCCTTTCCTTTCCTTTCCTTTCCTTTCCTTTCCTCTCCTTTCCTTTCCTTTCCTTTCCTCTCCTTTCCTTTCCTTTCCTTTCCTTTCCTTTCCTTTCCTTTCCTCTCCTTTCCTTTCCTTTCCTTTCCTCTCCTTTCCTTTCCTTTCCTTTCCTCTCCTTTCCTTTCCTTTCCTTTCCTCTCCTTTCCTTTCCTTTCCTTTCCTTTCCTTTCCTTTCCTCTCCTTTCCTTTCCTTTCCTTTCCTTTCCTTTCCTTTCCTCTCCTTTCCTTTCCTTTCCTTTCCTTTCCTTTCCTTTCCTCTCCTTTCCTTTCCTTTCCTTTCCTTTCCTTTCCTTTCCTTTCCTTTCCTCTCCTTTCCTTTCCTTTCCTTTCCTCTCCTTTCCTTTCCTTTCCTTTCCTCTCCTTTCCTTTCCTTTCCTTTCCTTTCCTCTCCTTTCCTTTCCTTTCCTTTCCTTTCCTCTCCTTTCCTTTCCTTTCCTTTCCTCTCCTTTCCTTTCCTTTCCTTTCCTCTCCTTTCCTTTCCTTTCCTTTCCTTTCCTTTCCTTTCCTTTCCTTTCCTCTCCTTTCCTTTCCTTTCCTTTCCTTTCCTCTCCTTTCCTTTCCTTTCCTTTCCTTTCCTCTCCTTTCCTTTCCTTTCCTTTCCTCTCCTTTCCTTTCCTTTCCTTTCCTTTCCTCTCCTTTCCTTTCCTTTCCTTTCCTCTCCTTTCCTTTCCTTTCCTTTCCTTTCCTTTCCTTTCCTTTCCTTTCCTCTCCTTTCCTTTCCTTTCCTTTCCTTTCCTCTCCTTTCCTTTCCTTTCCTTTCCTCTCCTTTCCTTTCCTTTCCTTTCCTTTCCTTTCCTTTCCTTTCCTTTCCTCTCCTTTCCTTTCCTTTCCTTTCCTTTCCTCTCCTTTCCTTTCCTTTCCTTTCCTCTCCTTTCCTTTCCTTTCCTTTCCTCTCCTTTCCTTTCCTTTCCTTTCCTTTCCTTTTTCTTTTTTCCTCTCTTCCTCTTCTTTCTTCTTTCTTTCTTTTCTTTCTTCTTTCCCCTTCCCTTCTCTTCCCTTAACTTCCCAACCAGTTCCCTAATCTGTTGACAGGATTAAGAATTCCTGTTGTTTTACAGGAACTAAATAAATACTTTTGGTATTTTTGAAACCTCTGAAGTATATCAGAGTGGTTAGAAAATGTTTATACTATGGAAAAGGTATCGAATGGATATTTATAGCATTTAAAACGTTACCTCAGATTGGTGTGGACTGGACTCTGAGAGCAGACTGTTTGCATTACCCGCTTTCAAAGTATTTTGTCAGATCCTAGTGTGATGGGGCTAGACTTCAAGAGAAAAATTTTGTATGTTTGTATGTTGATGTCTTTTTTTTTTCCGAAGATAGAGCAAGTCCCAGGGTAGAGGGTATCTCAAAAAAGGGTAGAAAAATATCAAAAGGACAAAGTGTCCACTGAATCAATCCAAGTGACTTATTCCAAGCTCTGTAATATTTCTACTTTATTAATATATCATAAAAGACCTGCATTGTTTCATGACAAAAATCTTAAAATTCTGGTTATATATGAGAATGCCCTTTCATTATTCTGCAAAGATTTGTTCTGAGGGGGTTGTAAGTTTTCCCCCAAATTAACTTTGAGACTGAATTATATCTTCTTATTCTCAGTATTTTTTGCGTTTCTTTAAACCTGAAAAGAGAACAATGAACCTATTTTTGTGTTACACATGCATGAAGAAGGTGATATTTAAGAAGTAAAAATATTGTTGAGTCATAATTGAATATTGTAATTATAAACTGAACCATTTTATCACATAATTAGTTCTCCAAGAGGACAGCATGTTTTGATCAGATAGGAAAAGTAGCTGAGAAACAAAATGTAGAAATGTAGAAAATAGAATATATGCAGCTGGTATAAAAGATGTAATTCCTCGGTGGCATAAGCATTTGACAAATGCAACTATTCAGTTGTTTTTACAGAGGATTTCAGCTTATGTGTACAAATGTTTCAGTATCTGGCTATTTGCCCACAATCCAGTAGGGCTTGGAGTCTGGATGGTTGTATTTATACTAATCCCTGCAGATTCTACTGAATTCTTCACACCATAGAAATTCAATCTAAGCATGTCAGACAAATGTGGCCATCTTTCCATTCGGTCTTGGTTTCTCAGTGTAATATTTTGCTAATGCAAAACCCATGAGAAATTTGGGTGGAATATTAAATATGTGTGAAGTGGTTCCTTCTGAAGTAGCTGGATATTTCTGAGTTTGTTTAATCTGAAAAGGCACCATTTAATTGGGAAGGGTTTTTGATCAGCAAGAAGTTAGACGTGTTCCATGTAATTCTTCCCTAAAAATGGGTTATCACTGTATTTTTGAGCGTTGACATAGCTGTCTCTCTCTTGCCATCTTGATAAATAGTAAATTATTCAAACTATATTGCAGAATTCTCAGAAGAGCCTTTGAGCTCCTGAGAATAGCTGTGGTTAGGACGCTCATTGGGAAGGTGGCAGACCACAGGTAAAATCTCTTATTGCCTATTTTAGACATTTAAACTAGATCTTTCATATACTCAGGTATGTGGGAGATTGCTGACTAATCGTTGATTTATTAGACTTTTTGATGTGTGTGTGTGTGTGTGTGTCTTGTCTAATAGCCTATTGTGGACATGCAAAACCTTTGCAATAAAGGTGCTAGATTTGACTAAACAATTCGTTACCAGCTATATGCAGAACGCGTGGGTTCAAATCCTAGTTCTGCCACAAATTTCTCATATAACCTCAGGCAAGACAATTTATCTGCCTAAAAATTAGGCATCTAATCTCAGCTAGTCATCTAGGCTCCCTGTATAGTCAATGGTGAGAGATAGGCACCTCCAGAAGGCAGATCATACCTCCTATTTTAGACCCCTATCTTTGAAGAAGATGAATCACCCCCTGCAGGTGCCTGTCTCTGCAGCCATTGATACTGAGGGAGCCTGGATGTCTAGTCTCAACTAGTTGCTTAACTATTAAGTAGCTAAATAAAGGTAAAACGCATTTCACTATGGGTATTTTTGTGCCTCATTTGCCTGTATGCACTGAGAAAAATTCAGCCCATATGTGAGGGATGAAAATACAGACACATATGGGCAAGATGGTTGTGGGTGGTTTGCAAAACTTGATTCGTCAACATCACAAGCTTTTCAGTCTCAACATGTAGGAACCAACGATAATTTGGTCTTCAGATATCAAAGTATATCCCATGATTGCAAGGGGAGGCACTCTCACTTTCTGTTAGCCCTACGGATAAAGATATAGAGGAGAATGAAACATAGATGTGTATTTAATCTAAAAAGTTCTTGTTGTCTGTGAATGCGTTTAAAGAAATCAGTGATCGACACAGATTCTGTATCTTTGGCCTAGATGTTAAATGACACTAAATGTGAGCACTGACATTTGTGTTCAGCTCTTTTCTGCAAACAAACCAATCCTGAATCATTTAATTCTGCTTCCGCAAGAAGGATAGGAGTGTAAAAAAAAAGGAAGGACTATGTTGGTCTATGAAGTTTCTCCTTCATCCTGCAGTTCTATATTTATTACCAGCTATCTCAGGAGGGTTTACTCCTCTTCTCTCTCTTAGTCAGCACTTTTAAACTCTTGTATGTCAGCCAATGAGTACAATGGTATAGCTGCCCAACAGCAGCTATAATCTGATTATAAACCCAACATTTTCTGTTAAATTCCTTAGCTCTCATTAAGCAAAAATAAGACATCTATTTGGCAGTGCGGTGAATACATGAAGACCAACCTGATACTTTGAATTTGATCTGATCTCACAAACCAGCACCCATGATGTCCTGAATCACAGTTTGGAGTGTCCTGCGCTGTAAAACAAGCATATGGAGTAACCGTAAGAGACCAGCTGCTGATGGCTCTGAGGGAGTTACATTCAGTGGGAAGGGATATGTCTGTCAGTGCAAGAGAGGCAATAAGCTATATAGTCTCATGCTACAGTCTAGTACCATAATCTGAGGCTATCCTATATAATAGAAAGGCAACGTTACCCTTAGGTTCGATGATGATTGCGGGGAGAGGTATAGACATTTATTCCTCTCCTTGTCCATATGCATGAGACCGGTAGAGTGCCTTGGACGGGGGATCTGGGAGCAAAATGGAACAACGGAGGGAATGCTTTTCTCTTTTCGTATTTCCTTGGGACTGTTGTGTCTCGATGCCGCTGCAGCTGAATCTCTCTTACTGAGTATAGAGGACTTTTTTTATGTGCCTTTAAAAATACATGTAGTATGGACAGACAAGAACATATAAATATATCAAATTGGGATTAGATATGTTTGAAAATGGTCTTTTTCATGAACGTGATATCACTTTTATCTGCAGTATGATTTTAGAATAAAGGATACAGACGCATGGAGAACTCTTCCTTATTCGTTAATTTCATTAATCTCTGAAATGGACAGTCAAAAAGGGCATGAAGCAGAAGCACTGGCTTAGATGCTGAAATATATGCTTATTTTCAAAAAGAAAGATGTAGCTGAATTACTTGTACTTTGAAATCAGGCCTAAGGTGTCTTATAAAAACACTTGGTTTCTCAACTTTTAGACAGGGAACTTTGATCACATGCTTGACAATGAACATTGTTCTGTGGAGGTAAAGAACAATTTGCTGATTTAAGCATATTCATTTTTCTCATAGCATTAAGTGAAAGCTTATGATCATGAAAAAGCAATTTCTAGGTGTCCTTTGTCTCTGCCTTTCTTTTTCATCTGCAGTGAAACAATATAAAAAAGAAGAAAAGAATAAGAAAAGGTGGTATACAGACTGAACTAAAGGAAACCAATTTCTTTATTTCCTTAGAAAACAAGGCTGCTGTTTCAGATGACGTTTTTGGTTTTGACAAAATTGTCAAAAGAGATTTAACTCCTCTGTTTCCAGATCACAAGATTTCTGTAAAAGCAACAGTGCCCAGCAAAGGAATTCCTCCGACTATTATTAAAGACAGATCGGATTTAGCAAACTCTGTGTTATTTTGAGATAAGAAAATTGCACAGAAATAAACAACTTGACATTTTACTTCCTCTTTACACTCTGCCTAAGATGGAAACCACATGAGTGTAGGCATGTTGGTTTGGAAATATGAAACATGACAAATCTTAGTTTTTCTTTGTTTTCAAACTTGAAACCAAAGAAATTGTATGCCTCCCAGTCAGGTTTCCCCGCATAACCTATGATTCTTCAGAGCCTATTTTAGTGTTTTAGAAAACTGTTAAGCCAGGCTAGTAATGGTTTATTAGTCCTCAGTGTACAGTTCAAGCCAAATAATTACAAACATACCCATTCTTATATCATCTTAAAACTACTGATCCTGAAGGGAACCTGTTTCCTCTTAGGGGAAAAGGCATACAGTCTTATTGAATGGGACAGGGAGCGATAGAAAGGGTGTCCTTGTTGCAGTCAGTGGAAGTTTTGCCCTTGACTTAGTGGGACACAATTCCACCCACCTGGCTGTTATATCCATTTCTGTATGGTGCCAGTGCACTGCAGTGCTTGCTGGAAGCAGGACATCAGGTCTACACACACTGAGTGTTCCAGTCCCAAAGCGTGCCCTGTTTTCCCTTTTGAAGTCAGATTTTGAAGGATGAGAAGAAGGAAATTATGATGGACAGACTGAAAAAAACCCTACCGTTGAGGTGCGCATGTTTTCATGAGTTAGCATTCTAAATTTACCTTTTACTCTGATCAGCTAATTTTTGCACAATTAAATCAAGCTACTTGCTATTCCATTGGCAGGATTTTCTACCAGGGTAAACCATTTTTGGAAAGTAATCAGTAAATTAGATATTCATTCATTAGGTGCTGTTTATCTGGAAAAAAAATGTGTAAGTTATATTTTGTGAAAGTTCCTAACCTTTCTTTAATTTGTCATTGCTTGGTACGCTGCTCCGCGATTGTAAGACTTACTGAAGGATTTTCTATGCTTGTCTTATCAAGGACTCTACTTATTTCTAAAAGGAGCTAAATAGTTTCTGAAGAACTAGGAGAGGAGTGTGAATGAGCTGGACTTCGGACCTGAAAATGCAGCAGATAGATAGCTCAGGCTTGGGTTGTAGTGCCACTACGGGTAAAAGTCAGGGGCTTGTACTATAGATCAGCTCTGAGCCTGGGCTTTGGAATCACTTTAAAGTTGACATAACCCATATGCTTTTCTAATTCATTACACCAAGCCCCTATGAATTTCATCTAATGTTCCCCATTTCTGATATTAGTCCTTTTGTACTTTTTTCCACATACGAAAAACTGAGATAAGACAAGTTAATTCCCAGCCAGAGGATGGATTAGTTAATATTCAGGTTGCATTTTGCAAATAGTAAATATAATACCATGTAAAACTTTGGATAAATATAATTTAAGATTCTGAAAAACATCTGCATGATACGGAGAACTACCTTACCAGTCGTCTTTAAAAACAGGCATGCTGAAAATATGGAGGCACACTGAGGGAAGCTTTATTAACAAGACATATAGGAACTAAACTGACCTAGAACGACTGTATTTTGTATAATGTAGAATTTAACTTTCTGAATAACATAAGACAATAGTTCTAAGGTCAGAATAATTAGTGTCTTGGGTGAAGTGAGAAGGACTAGTGTTTGTAGAGGCTGTTAACAGTCATGATAATATTGGCAGAAAGAATGTGACGTGTAATCACAGAGATATCGATGGAAAAAAGTTTTCGGGTAATCCACAGGGTGATTTTGAGAACTGTGAAAATGCAATTTTTTTGGCTTTTTGAATTTTTAAAATATATTTATTGGTTTTATAATTTTTATTATCCATATTACAATGAATCTTCATCTTCTGTAGTAGTCAATCATTACGTTATAAAGGGAAGAGGAAAGAACACACCTCATATTAAAAAGCTGTCTGGAAATGCTCAACAATATGCTTTTCTGTTGGACGATCCACTGTCCTGCAAACTTGAAATTTCATTTAGGAAACTTTCAGGAAAATTTTTCTAATGCCAGAATATTTTGCATCCAAGCATTTTCATTTTAATTGTAATATTTGACCTGAGTTAATTGAAGCATTAAGCTGCAATCTTGTTAGGAATTTTAACTTAGGTCTGCAGTCTGTCCTGTAGACTTGTTCTTGGAGATTGCCCTACTCTTCCTGTAGTTCAATGAAGATTTTCTTTTGACTTAGTTCAGTCATATGTCATGAGTGTCACAACTCTCTGAATGCCATAAGGAACATATAGCCTGGCCAGGAAGCCAGGTCTATAGGAAAGAATGAATATGTCGTACATTTAACTCTGACTGCCGTGAGATAATCCACCAGAACACTATATGCATTTTAGTGACAGAGCTGACTACCAGTGAATCACTTCAGATTGATTCATTAAAATAAATGAAACATTTTGGTAGAAGAAATGCTGAAATGATTGCTTTAAGTTAAAAAGAAATATTGAAATTAATGGTGCTGCTATTTCCAAATCTTTTTTTTTTCTTGATTTATATTCTGTGGTTTGCAATTCTTAATTTCTGAAAGGTTGTCATTTCCATCTAAAATGAGAAGAAAGATGCAGAAATGGCAGAGTTTCATCATGCTGGAATGGCTGTACTTCGCACATCTCTCCTAATAAAAAAGATGTAGTCCTCTGCATCTTGCTTTACTTAATGTAAACAGTCCTTACTGATCCCTGTGGCAATTGACTGGGTGATAAATACTCTGTCCACAATCCAGCCAGGCCTCCAGATCAGTGAGTAATAATGTTCAACTTTGACATCTACACGAATTGCTAAAAGTGGGCTAGAGGCTTAGCTGTGTATAAATGGGAAGGGTGGTCTTTTCATCCCTGGTTGTCTGCACGCTTTGCTGTTTTATATTAGATTGTCACTAGAGAAGGGACTCTAGTCCCTAGCTGAGAAGCAGCTCTCAGCTACCCCAACTGAACACCTTCCTCACTAAAGTATATCCTTTGTAGATCCAGCCCAATGGCCTCCGTTTGTTTTTTCACCTACACAGGATTATAACGCTTTTCGTAGCATTGCTCCAAAGATACATTTAGTGTCTTAGTGTTCAATACCATATGATTGCAACCCATAGCGTGAAACATTTTTTGTAATCAAGACATCTCATGTAAGTGTTGCAATGCAGTGTGTTAAGTAAATGCTGGCTGTGTTAGCAAACCCAGATATCTGAGCGTGCATGAGCTATCTGCTACAATATGTGCAGCAGACACAGGACCCAATCCTATTTTCCCATTAAAAAAAAGAAATTGTCATTGACTGTAATGGGAACAGGGTCTTTCTTCAAGGTGCTGTGTGAAGGGTGGAAGAAGTCTTTTAGTGGTAATGGACCAAGACACAATGAATTAATTATAGTAAGAAATCACTGCTGGGCCTAGTTAGTGCTATCTGCTACAATATGTGCAGCAGACACAGGACCCAATCCTATTTTCCCATTAAAAAAAAGAAATTGTCATTGACTGTAATGGGAACAGGGTCTTTCTTCAAGGTGCTGTGTGAAGGGTGGAAGAAGTCTTTTAGTGGTAATGGACCAAGACACAATGAATTAATTATAGTAAGAAATCTCTGCTGGGCCTAGTTAGTATCTCCTGCATCCCAACCACATGCTCTCGAGAGAAAAAGAGATACAAACTCGCATGTTAATCATTTATTGTGTCTGATGGCAAAAGCAAAGTGGAAAGTAATGGCAATACTGTATTTTGTTTCTTCCAGATTTGTGTTTTATTTCCTTTGCTGTGAAGTTTTTATGTACGCTGATTGGCCACATTTTCCTCATTTTTGGCCATCATTTGCTAAATCAGGAGACAAATTCCACTGTTTTAACCACTGCGTGAAGCTGACCAATTTTTAAAAAAATACATAGTGCAACTTATCATACCATTCTGGAAGCCTGGCTTTTCCCATGCATTCCAATGGTGATCTCCATTTCCTCTGCTCTTAATCAACACCATCAGCACAGGGAAAAAAAAAATCTGCTTCCTATTTGATTTTAAAGTGTCCTACATTTTTATGTATCTAAGACACTGAAAAAGTTTTTTAATGCCTAGCCATCGAACAAACCCTTGGTTCCGTGGATGATTCTTTCCACAGAAGTGGTTCCACTGCCTTCAGTTTTGCTCTGAGACAGGAATAAGTGCGATGGGGGGAAAATTGTTCCATCAGTGAGAGTGAGATTGGACCCAGGAGTAAAGATTGCTCATCTGGTGCAGCGTGTCAGGATTAAAGCCTCCTCATGTGTTTCAATCAGGTTTTATAGTATCTTTCCAGTTTATCCTAATAAGCAGCCTTCTCAGCGTTCATTTTCTTGAGACTTCCTCTCTAGACTCCGCTGTCCTGAATCTGAGTCTTTTTTTATTTGGGAAGGTGGTCCTGTGTAGTGCCCAACCCTCAGTACCTGATTAAAGGATGACTGGCAACTCTTACGGGCCATGGCTTTTTACAGGCTCAGTTCCACAGGCCTAAATTAGAGGGATATTCCACTAGAAATACATGCATAAATAGAGATTACTTATGTGAGTAGTGTGAACTGGCCCCTCCTTATTTTTTTGTCATGAAGTGCACTTGATCTTATTCAATTGCCTACTGTACTGTGGTAGAATTGAAATAGAATAGAGTGTCATACTGCAGAACTGTAGCGAGTTATTATGGTCACGGTCTCTCCTCTGACTATTTGCAAATTAGCATTTTACTAACAGGGGAAGCATATGCTAGATTAAAACAGGGAGAGTTTTTTTCTTTTTCTTTTTTTTTAAGAAAGGCAGAAATGGCAAAAATTATGTTCTTCAATTTCGTTGTGAAATATCTCTCCTTTTCAGGGAAATATGTTTTCTGGATGGATTGTCACCTGCAGAGTATACTATACATCTTTGTTAAATTATTTTCTGTCTCTGCAGAAATAGCAGTTTAGTTTTGTAGTATTTTTTAAACAAAATGACTGAGCATTTAGCACAATTATGTTCAGCACTGTAATCTTTTTTTTTCTTCTTTTGTCGAGCCATCCTTTAACAGGGAATAAAAAATGAGACACACTGTAAGCTATTTTGCATAAATGAATAATTATGATTGCCACATATTGCCAATTGTAATTAGAGATAATAATGCTAGGTTTTGGAGCTTTTGCTCATGCATTGCTTTTCCAAGCAAAACAGAACTTTTGTAACGTTCATCCAGTTAAGTGAACAGATTGGGTTTTCTCCTCTCACCAAGGACACACACGTGCATTTCTTTTTCCTGCATTTTTTTTTAAATGATAGCTTTAATTAGTTGAAGGTAAATAAGTAAATAAAAGACACACTATAAATAGTAGGCTCTTAGCAAAATTAGAGGCACATTAAAGATAACACACTTTTGGGACTTGCAGATCAGTTAGCAAGTCGTCTGAGCATTAGAGGGAAATTGGCAGCTGGTTACAGTTAGCAACCAAAAATGCTGTAGGTAGTGTATGCTTGTGCAGATCATTTAAGGGCTCAGTTTACCTTATTTACATTCCAGCACCTTTGGGATTTGAGGAAGGGTTGGTGTTTTGTGGGGAGAGGAGGTTGATTCCTGAAAACTGCTGAGCTAAAAACGAATGTTAGGCATACCTTCTTGCAAATCAAGTTGCTCACTGCTGCAGTGGTAAAACCTGCAGTTTATACAGTTCTCGGATACTGTGCATCCACATTGACATGAGAACTTGGCATGGCGCTAGACTAAAAAACAATGCTGTTTAATCAGGTGTGGAGTGCTGGCTTATTACTTTTGCCAGCAGCTTTGTTTTACTTGGACTGCATAGCCTTGTAAGAATTCAAAGCCATTGCAATATTGCTGAAGAAGCTTTCTGAGATGTGTAACTAACCATAATGCTGTATCTCCAGGGTACTGAATGAACGCGGCAAACAAACTGTACTTTGCAACTGTCTCATTTTCCTAGGAAAAATGGACCAACTTCTGGAATTGTTGTTCAGCTCCCAGTCTCAGTGGGAGTTCTGTCTGAGCATAGGCAGGCTAAAGCCTAAACAATGAGCATTAAATTTGGCCCCTTCATCTCAGGATCTCACAATTCTTTTGGAAACGTTAACAAATTAAGGTTCACAACCCCCACCCTGTAAAATAATACTGTTCCTCTTTTACAGATGGGCAAAGAGGATCATGAATCAGGGACAGCAACAAGAGCTAGAGATCAGAAATCTGACTCTAGAGCAGGATGCTCCATTGTCTTTATTGATTATTTTTCATAGCTCTGTTAGACTCCCAGTCTCTCATTATGCTTCTCAAGAGTCTTCATAACTGGAGTTGCGGGTGTTTGGGCATGATTTCCCACATGGATCATTCGATGCATTTTCCTCATTCTGCATATCCCGACTTGACTTTGTCACTTAAACACTAATTGGAAGGGTGCTGCAGCCATTACAAGTTACAAATCCTGCTGTTTTGCCTACCACGGAATGATTTAAATGTGAACATACTCTCTGTTCCTTGCCCTGCAGAAGCTTTCGTGTGGCGGCAGATCTCACAATTAGGCCACACCTAGCTGAAATCTCCCAAAGGAGTGCTGTAGAAACCATTATCCTCTTTAGGGATTGGTAACCTGGCATAGATAAAAGTAGGGGAAAAAAGAGACCAAATACTCTTTTAATATGTGCACTGAATTTTTTTATGAGATTTTAAAATGATTAGGCTGTTGTTGCTGCTTTCTTTCCCAGGCAGGGGGTATATCAAAATGTTCTCCAGGTAGTTTGTCCTTATAAATCACATAGCTTAATTTTCTTCTCTTAGAGCAGAATCTCTAGGATACTTTCATATACTAGACAGCACTTTAACAGAGTCTTACAAGCATATGCATTACCAGCTTCTCCCCATTCAAGATCTCACAGCCAGGTTGCGGTAACAGCAGCCACAGCTTTTGTAGAAAGTACTAGTAGAAAAAGACTTTGTGTATTTGACTTGCTTTAATGTGATGTGTTTACTATCTACATGAATTCCTAGTTGCCCTTTCTATTTCCTTCCTATCAGCTGTTCTCCATTCCCTACGCCCTCACCATCTTCTTTCCCGGGCACACACTTCCTGAAACCTCATTCCCTTCTTTTTCTCTTAGCTGAATATTCTGTATCATTCCTTTCTTTTGCTTACTCCTTTGTAAGCATATTCACAACATGGTCATCTTCTTTCGCTTGATTCTCTCTCTCCAGGGACCTTCTTGAGGTTATTTGTAAGTTTGCTGATTTTCTCAGTGTAACAACACAAAATCATGTGCTTATCCTCTATTTGCAAAGCTGTTAACTGTTGTCTGGGCTCTGATCATGTGATGATTCAACAGCTTTTTCTCTTTTTTTTTTCTGGACAAATACACTTCTGTGCTGCTACATCCTTTCAGATAATGCTGCAAATATCAATTTTCTATCCCTTTAATTAAACCATGGCACCCCTTCTATTTGCATTGCTTGACAGGTATGTTCACTTTCTTAGCTTATGTTCCACTGTTTTTATGTTAATTTTCAAACTATTCCTGTTCTCTGTCTTATTCTGCCCTTCATTCATAGAAGGAATTCAACAGAAACATTCAGGGCCACGGCCACTCCGTTGCCTACCTCAAAGCCTCTCAGGGCCACTCCATTGCCTACCTTTCAAAGCCTCCTTTGAAATTCTCCTTGCCTTTCTAAATTTCCCCAAATTTCACAAACTTAAGTCTATTGTTCACTGCTTATCCTTCTCATCAATATTTTCTCCTTGTTTCCTTTTACTCCCTGGTTATCCATTTGTTATCCATTAATAACTTTCTTTATATTGCAGTTGTAATCTCTTGCAGCTCTAACCATTTTATTAATCTTTGTATAGTGCTGATTGGCATGGAGATCTCAGTCTAGGACCGGCTTTCTTAAGCATTGTAGTTACACAGGTAAAAAGTTAGCGCCACTTCAGTCTGTTGTCCTGTGCCCCACTTCTCATGATCTGGAACCAAACATCTGGATATCCGTCTGTCCTGAAACCTCAAATTTATAGTTTGTTCAACCACTCTTTACTCCTCACATGCAGCGTGACAAAACCACGCAAAGTTGTCTGAATAAACTCCAGGCTTAATTAGTCAAGCTAACACTTTATTTTTCTTATAACAAACACTACATGCAAAGATCCCTGGCAAATAATTCCCAATGAGCCTGAGGACTGTATGGTGTGAGGAACAGGGCGAAGGGAACAGGGCCACTGCAGCGATCACAGGTTCCTTTCATTCGTTTTAGACCACTCTGTGCTGCCAACTTCACGTATACTCAAACTGCAAATACAAGCTCAGTTAAATTAATTGCTTTTGGTATATATTCAAGATGAAGGCATGGAAGTACAGGCAGAAAAGAGAAGAATGGGTCAAATAGGGGGTTCACTAGTGCCAATTATTTTAGGGAATTTTTCAAAAGGAAAACTGAACCAGGAATGACACCAGATTACAACAATGCTGAGAGTAGGGCAGTTTGATTTTTCAGTTTGTTGGATGAATGAAGGAAAGAGGGAAAAATAATTTGGGTCAACACAAAGGAAAAAAATGTTCCACTTTCCTCACCCAAACAAAAGAGAATTCATTTTTTAGTTTAATGACATCTTTCACATGATCAGTCACAGAATCACAGACTGGTTGATGGGACCAGACCAGGGACCTCTGGAGGTCATCTGGCCCAGACCCCCTGCTTACGCAGGGTCCTTTAGAGCAAGCTGCCCAGGACCATGTCCAGACAGCTTTTGAATATCTCCAAGGATGGAGACTCCACCACCTCTCCGGGCAACCTGTGCCAGCGCTCTATCACCCTCGCAGTAAAAAAGTGTTTCCTGATGTTCAGAGGGAACCTCCTGTGTTTCAGTGTGTGCCCACTGCCTCTGGTCCTGTCTCTGGGCACCAAGGGAAAGAGCCTGGCTCTGTCTTCTTTACAGCCTCCCTTCAGGTATTTGTATACATTAATAAGATCCCCCTGAGCCTTCTGTTCTCTGGGCAGAAGAGTCCTAGCTGTCTCAGCCTTTCCTCATAGGAGAGATGCTCCAGTCCATTCATTATCTTAGTGGCCCTTTGCTGGAGTCTCTCCAGTGGCTCCATATCTCTCTTGTCCTGGAATTGTTGTGAAACACTTAGCCCTTCGCCTTTTAAAAAAATATTTTTTCACATGAGACCATCTGACTTCTTCATCACAAATGTGTGAATAGCTTTTATCAATCCAAATAATTTTCCAAAGGACAAAATATTGACCTTTTTTTAGCTCAAATTACATCAATGGATTTTTTGTTTGTTTTTTTTACAGACTGCAGATTTCACAGGTCAGCCTTTCTGTGCTATATTGGTACAAACCCTAGATAACTTCAATAAATTAATACAATCACTCCTGGTTTACAAAGGTGCAACTCTACTGAGATTTTAAAATTGATTATAATATAATGTAAATAGACTGGGTTTCTCCTTATCTGGAATTGAATTTAAGCTTTCACACTAATTTATTATTCTTGGTGTTAGTCATTAATTTGAGGATCCTAGTATTTATAACATTAGCAATTATTATTAATTATTATTATTGTTAGGAGAAAAGGTATTATGATTTTGCAAAGCATGGAAAACACAAGTAAACACCGTAGTGAGAGAAAAAACCCTTTTGCTTACTAATGTTACTGCATCCTTTAATTAAAATATATACTCCATCATCAGTTTCTGGCTGCCTCAATAAACATATGAGTAAGAGATAGTGTTTGACGGGATGCTTGTGTTTGCCTATATTCTTGTCTTCTTAAATTAAATTTAAAAATCTCTCCAGAAGATATGAATTCAGTATCCTCCTTTTTCTTATTTTCTGGTTAGATATATTTTTTTGCCTGCAATAACAAAGCCATGAAAAAAGACAGCAATCCCCTTGCTCATGTGATATAATTCCACACTCTGAGTGTGAATACTGGCAGATCAGCAGAATGAGCCATCTGCAAGCTATAAGCTGTGTCTTTGCATGAGTAGATTTAGGATAAAAAAAAAAATTGTCTGACCTGGAAGCCAAACGTTACTTGGCATCTTTACTAGAGATCCCTGCGAGGCCAGCCACCGCTTGTGCTGAATTTGTGTCCTTTCTAAAATATATGTCCCTCCCTCTTGCCATCATATTTTGTAGTACATGTACGTAAGTGCACACAGAAATGCACACACGCAGGGCTGCACGACAGGCCACCTCAGAGATGCTGTACTGCAGTTTAATGAATATCAGACTTCATAGTTAGTCTCCGTTGGATTGCCATGCTGGTGAATAATGAATATCATACTGCAGGGTTAATCCCAAGTGGCTAGTTTTCTGGTTTTAACAGGCTGGGTGTTAGTCCTGAAATGCTTGTAAATGTCTACAGTTCATGCATTGTACTGTGTAGGAACATGCACCTCTAAATCCTCACCTTACTCAGGCCAGTAACTCTCACTGAAGTCAATGGAGATAGTCAAAGATGTAACACAAGATGGATTTGTTCCTACAGTCTTCCCCCTTCCAGGTTATTATCTCCTAAACTGAAGACCCACCTCAAACAGAAGAGTTATGCATGCTGCCAGGTTTTTCTTTTCATGAGTTGCTGTCTCCCTTCTTAGCTTGATCTGCTGGCTCTGACATCCTAGTCCTCTGAATTATAGCTTGCACCTTCAACTAATGAAGTCATTGGCAAAATTCCCATTGAATTCATTCAGAGAGTGATCCAGCTGAACAGTGCTGACTCCTGAGAGTGCCTGAGCCCTTGTGGAATAAATGCGAGTTGCAGAGCCACAGGATTTGTAAAGATTTGGCCCTAGATTATAGAACATTTGGGGCAGGTGGAATCTATCTTTTCAAATGGTTTGTGAAGTGCCATTTTCACCTAAAGTACTCTAGAAATTATTAAGTGACAGTAACACTTGTCAGATGACACAAAAAGTCAAACTTGTGGTGGGAGCAGGGAGGATAGAGTAGCCATATGCTTTTACTGCACTTGTGGAGATGCATGTAGGAAGGAATTAAAGCGATACCTTTAAAAATAAATCTTTTTTTCCCCTCTTGTTTGTGTTTTTGTCTCCCTTCTCTATTTACCCTCTTTGGGAGAATTAGAATCTGATCAAACCTTCCCGGTTGTTCTAGCTAAAAGCTAATGCCTGCATAGGCTACATTTTCTGTGCTCTTATGTCTGCTTTAGAAAAGACCTGTTTTGAATTGCATTACATTTTTCCCTCCCATTAACTTCAATGGCAGCAAAACCAGGTTAAGACAAAAACAAATGAAAAAAACTTCTCCAGCATTAAAAGACATAGAGGTTTATTTAACATGAAATACTTTCTTGCATGATCCTTCTCCTGCAATTACAATGAGCATTACTGCTGCTCCACTGCTCCTTTAATACAAACTAGAACAAGCTAAAG
Organism: Aptenodytes forsteri; assembly: GCF_000699145.1. NCBI lineage: Eukaryota > Metazoa > Chordata > Aves > Sphenisciformes > Spheniscidae > Aptenodytes > Aptenodytes forsteri. The sequence continues at coordinate 564,836 of NW_008795259.1, read as the reverse complement.
AGATTCTGAGGTCTCGGGACTGTAGCTGATGATATCCTTCTTGCACAACAAAAAGAAAAAGCCAGTGGCTGGCCATGCTATTAAGGTGTGATATAGGCATAATAGGTACTGAGAGGGAAATATTGGGTATCTAAATGTATGAACGCATTGGCCGTGGAGAAAAGACCTACAAAAGGAGACTTTGTCATGCCAAAGTGGGAGATAACTGTGAATCTGCGATGGGAAAAGGGTAGTGCTTTGAAGGCTGATACTGGTGGGCTTGACACCTGCTTGTGTGCATCTGGGAAATACTGGCAGTGTTTGGGAGGGCAAAATTTCCCTTCTTTATCCTTTTCCCCTCCACACTTTATAGTGACTTTCAGCATTTCCCTTTAAACTGTGTGCGCTATTGGCGGTCTATAGAATGGGGCCTTTGCTCTGCCCGTGCTGGTACTTATGTGACATCCATCTTTGTGTTTCATGTCATTTAAATGACAGAGTGCTGGACTGTGGCTCATTGTAATAATGTGGTCTCTGTTCTACCTGCCCTCTAGAGTCTGGGGACATGTTTTGAGCAAACTTGCCTATTATGCTATTTAGGGAGTGTTAGCAGAAATGCTACAACAGAGGCAGAGATAACATTAAAAAGCACGTTGGGCCCGATACAGCTCTAGATGCCTAATGCTAAGCAAGCTAACAGCCCCATATGGGCGCCTTGCTTCCACTCTGTGTAGTGCCTCGCTCACTTTTTCCCTTCCACAAGGAGTTAAGGATGCTGATATTTAATGCCAGAAATAACCACATCCTGCCTTTCAGCAGAGGGTGTTCAAAACAGCAGGCACGTTTTCAAAAACAGAAGCTAGAAATCGGATTTCCAAGTAGGTACTTAACTATGTGTCTACTGTGCTAGTTTCCTAAAGAGTTTAATGCTAGTCCTGAAGTTTGAGGTCAGGCACGACAGCAGGAGAGGCAGCCACGTTAAGGGTCGAGGGCCCCAGGAGGCAGAAACTTCTGCCCATTCCCTGACTCATTTGGGTCAGACAGTGCTTTACCAAGAGTTGAGAAAGCTCATTAAGATGAGGAACTACAGGAGAGATGTTGGATTTGGAGCAAGGAGAGCTGCAGCACGGGAAAATGGCCCCTGCAGCCCATGTTTTGTGAGAGATGGTTTCCTTTTCTTTTATTTTTCTTTTTTTACTACAGGAGAGATGTTGGATTTGGAGCAAGGAGAGCTGCAGCACGGGAAAATGGCCCCTGCAGCCCATGTTTTGTGAGAGATGGTTTCCTTTTCTTTTATTTTCTTCTTTTTTTTTTTCTTCCTGAAGTGAGCCTGAGGGAAGAGCCTGAAAAAGATTTTGGCATGATGTTAGTCCTTCCTGGGTTAGGGAAACAAGCCAATAGCCTTAGAGGCAGCTGACTCTTTAATCACATATTTAGTATCTGGGAGAAAAATATTTTGAGGTGGCTAAGTGACCTCTAGAACCGAAATCTATTTAAAATGTTACTCAGAGATTTGGGAACCAGGGCACCCTATGAAGCCCATCATCTTAGCCCTTCTAAAGGCTCAGAGTTTTAAAGGTGTTTCGGTCCCTAAATGTTTTTTAAATTTCTGGTCCTACGCCATTTTGTAACTCAGACTTTGGCTTCTGCATGACATTGTCATGTTTGAAAATATTAACCTTGATTTTCTATGCCCAAAGCTCCAGCTGGACTCAGTTGGTTTCACAGGTATTCAGACCCTTTAACAACCTTGCAAAGTACGTAACTATGGATTTAAGTAGTTGAATGTAGACTTGTCTCTCCAAGCTTAGGTCAAAGTATGAACATAATGAATGAAATCAAAATATGTTATTTCTCTGTTCAGTGAACTCTCTTGAAGCACAAATCCAGACTGGGTCCGCAGAAAATACTATGTTTCCTTCTGCAACTTATTCCACCATCAATGGGAAAGTCTATCTCAGATTGACAGGGACTACTCAGTGGTCCACACACCTCTGAAAATGCTTTAAAGGGCTTCGGGAGCATGGGTTATGTGATCACCAGAAAAACAGGAGAAGTTGGGAACCAAACTGAGAGTGTGAATACATGTAACTGTGTGCTGTAGTTCCTAACCTGATACCCCTACTACCTGTAATCACTTTTCCTTTACAAATCATTCTCTCACATGAAAATGAGAAATTACTGAATGCAGTTAACCAACTTACCCCAGAGTGAAGTTTGATCCCACAAGAGAAAGTTGGCTGAGACTACACCTAGGAAGTTTGTTCTTGCCCTAGCTCTGGGAGCAGGGGTTGTTTTGGGGCTGTGGGGTAGTGGCAGCAGTCGACTGTTTAATTTGATGAAAAAATGGTCACATTTTGACTTTTTTCTTTGTCCAGCTAAATTTAAAAGCTGAAAAATTACAAAAGGTAATAGCTTCCATATATGTAGATGGGACTTAAAATGATGATGCTAATATATCCATGTATGCCATTTCAAAATATGTAAAGGGCCCTGTGTGCAAAAGCCAGCTAAGTTATAGAAAACATAAAAGGAAAGCCTTTGTAGTCTTTTTAAATCTAGAGTTCAGCAGTTTAAGTTCTGACCTAAAGGAGAAAGACAAATCACTCGTACATTGCTTTTGGTTCCTAATTTAAAAATTTTCCTAATTACCAGAAAGTGCTGGAAATTAAATTGCTTTTTTTTATTAATAAAAACACTGGGAAAAGTGGAAAATTATGTGAAATCTCTAGTAAGAGACCTTGTTGGAGGATTTCTTTTCAGCAAAAGTAATTAATTAATCTGCTAGAGGAATTCTCTGATGAGACAAAAGGAAACTGAAATGACAAAGCATGTAGTGCCACCACAGAAATTTGGAGCATGTTTTTTAAAAAGGGAATTTCTCCGGACTTCTCTTATGACTTCAAAGCCAGGGATCCATTTAATCACAGGAGCAGAAAATCTAATGCACTGGTAGCTGTCTGTTCTTTAGATTTTTTTATTTTGCGTTTACATTTGAAACTGTTTGAAAGCATGAAACAGAAAATCGCGTTGCAAAAACCATGCCTTCAGTGACTAGTACCCATAAGAAAATTAGACAAGTTCTGACCACAGCTCCAAACTGCTAACGTGTGTGGCAGCGGAGAGGGGAGAAGGAAGCAGACAGGCAGCTACTGATTCAGACAGAGCACAAAATTCCAGCACAATTAAGAAAGAACGGGAGTGGTGGCAGAGAAGAAAGCTAACTGCGCCGGGTGCGTTGAGATGGGGCAATATCAGGTTATCATCTTGTAGTTAAGCCAGGAGCAGCTGCTGCCAGAAAAACCAAACCTAGCTTGCTCCTTGGCTGAAAACTTAAATATCAACACCCTTTAATTATGCATAAAAAGATACACAAAGCTAGCAGCTTTAAAGTACTGTTATTAATTGCACCAAATGTTAGTGAAAGATTGAATTATTCATAGTTATAGTTCTCAGAGGCTTCTTGATTAAGGAAAATAAGGAGAATTTGATGTTAATATCTTGTTTCACATAGCTTTCTCAGTTTGCCTAATCCAAGAAACAGGGATATATTTTACGTGTCAGATCTGCAGAAAATGCATCTATCTGCTAGTTCCTTAGCAACCTTCTGGGATATGCCTGCATCTACTCCCATAAAGCCTGCATATTGGAAATCATCTCCAGTGGTTTTCCAGGGATCAGTGGATTTTGCCACACTAATAATACCGTTCACATGCAGTTAGAGTAAATAATTTTATTTACTTACAGGATCATTGCTGTGTTTTGGGTTTTTTTGAAATGTGTCGCTAGGAAAATAATATGTAAGCACATTTCATTGACAGCCCTCTATGTGAATGAAGAGGGCTGTAAGCTGTATTAGCTATATATATTTTTTAAATAACTGGAAACAAATAATGCTCATTCAGAAGTGTGGTTGTACTCATCATAGCCCTGGTCCTCTTTCCTCTCTGCTTTGTAGCTAGAGGTAGTAGCTAAAATTAGCACAAAATTCTGGAAGGGAAGATTTTAAAAGAACAATACATCTTTATAGTTTGTGCATTTTCCTCTTCAAAAAGAGAAATCTTCACGTTTCAGTTATCCTTACAGGATGTGTCCCTTAGATTTATCATCGTGATATAATTTATGAGCGATCTGAACCTTATCAAACAACCCTGTACTTTGCTAAATTGCATATGGTAACAGACAGTAGGCAAAGGACTTCTCAGGTGAGTAGTTTTTACTCATGCGAGTAGTGGATACTAGCTGGACCAGGGAGTAAGGGTCCCTTGCTTGAGACAGAGTTTACAGGATTCAAATCGGGCTCAAAATTTTCACTGCAGTCGGGAGTATGTGGGTCTGATCCAGTAGCTCACATAGTGCATATGAAAATCTTCACTGAATCCAGCTGAAGGGCTTCTGTTCAGCTGCTCCTGCATCTGCGCTTTATCGGTGCTGTTTTGACACTGAATTCATTCTGGTATTGTTATTTACTGTATGCAATACACTTTCAGGAATAGGAGCTCCACGGCTGTGGACCTCCTTACTTCTAGTAAAGTTGATGGAGTTAAGCCTGTTTGTGGCAAGTGAAAATCTCACCTGTTAATGTTAATAAACAGCTGGAAAAAATTGTGTCTTTTAAAGTCACTGAAGGCTTTTTTGTTGCCTTCATGGAGTCAAATTCACACTAAATATTTTTTGTTTATTAAGGATGAGAAGAAAAGCATATTTGTGTTCAATTTTGTCTTACAAGCAAATGGTGAGTGATAATGCTTTAAGTCACATTTGAGTATGTGAAGACCGAGAAAGACTAAGCAGAAGTCAGATAGGTCAGATGTATAAATACCTGTGTAAATAAATAGAGAGACTGTCTATAGACATAGATATAATGTATATATTAAGACATATACTTCAAATATATATAATGTATATAGAGAGACATAGATATGTGTATCCATTTACATAGTTATACAAAACATTTACACAGAAATACATATAACATCTAATTTTCACATGATGAATGCTCTAGCCATCCTTTCACACATTTGTGTATTAAGGGTGTAATTGTATTCTCACTTCAATTATTGCAAATTAATAGCATGTTTAATAGCATGTAAATATGATCTGTAAATGCAAATAGCTTTTAAATATAATAAAAACTATAGTTTACCTTTCATGTGTTAGTTCCTGTACAAAATAAAGAAAGATTTAGTCCAGGGTTTCCTACTTTCTCAACCCGATGGTATTTAAAAACTTTTCTGTGGCTAGGATCACAAGACGTGTCTGAGAGGAGAGAAATCTCCTGATGTGGTTTATAAGCAAGAGATGACAAAAATTTCCAGCAGAGTTACCATTTCCTTGTATGATGATGCTGGGCTGGGCGTGAAGCTGGGTCCCCAGGCAATCTAATTACTGCAGCTCCTGGTAGCTCACTTCAACCAGATCTGTAATCCTATTGATTCTGTTCTCCACCTGAGCAGTTGCTTGAGCATCTTTAGTCTAGCAATTGCTTCAGAGAATGAATGTTCTTAAAAGAAATTAAGTCACAAATAACTGATATAGATAGGCTTGGGCAGCAAAGGACAAATATGAGGCATGCAAGAGTTTTCATGAGCTTTGGTACGTGGTTTGATTGTGCTCATGGCAGGGGCCACTGTCCCCTGTGGCATCCTTTTCCCTCGCACTGCCACTGAGGGCTTCTCAGCCAGGTAAGAGTGTCTTTTCATTCAGTGCTGTGCTGACTGGTCCCACACTGACTCTTTGGCATGTCTGCACTGTGCAATGATGTGGTGCGGAGGTGTGGGGATTAAACCTGCCCTGAGCTGTTACGTCCACACGGTGCATTGCAGTGTCACGCAGAGATACGGGCTTGAGTCCCATCAACAGTATATTGCAATAGTGTTATTCCATGACCAAGCTGTCCATAGTTCTCCATCAGCTCTGAGATCTCTTCCCTGTATTTTCTCTGATACATTTGGTCTTTGTTATTCACACACGTTTCTAATTTTTGATCATTTCAGCACATAACTCCATTTTAGCTGTGACACAATTAGACCTTGATGGGACATGCTAAAAACCTTAAAAATTTTTAAAAGTCCCAATCGGAAACAAGATAAGAAGAACTTTTGAAATATACTTTGGTACTTGTGCCATACGCAGAAAATGAGAATGATTGTAAATTTTTAGTTATAAGAACATATTTTCTTGCTCATAGACTACCGAGCATGGCTGACTCCTGGCCCCTGACTCTCTCCAGTCCTACTGTAGAACAAATAATAGCAACAATAAAAACAACAGCTTATGACTATGTGTGGATTTACTGATGTTCTGAAATATAATGGGATCAATATACAATTCTTTTCTCAAAGGCAAATTCAGGCCAGCTGTTATTCTACTGTTAATGTCAAAGTACCAAATAAAGGAAATAGTGACTGAGACAATCACTAGCAAAACCTGAGCTCCACACCAGTACTCAGAAAAGCACAAAAATTAGCCAGAAGTGTGGCTGGCAATCCTCATACTATTAAGTAAACTGTTTGAATTAGAGTTTCTCCTGACTGCATTTTCGCATTTTTTGCAATGTTGCATTCAGACCAGAAAAGAATCTTATTATGGAATTACTGTTTCTAGCAAGTCACTGGCGCTCATTGCCTCCAAGGATCATGCGGTTTCAGGATAGAAGCCCTCAGAAGTGGGTTTCAGCTAAGTGGAGATATCCCGTGTGCTCTCTCAGAAGTCAACCACAGTCTTGTGCTGCTGCGTCAGGGGAATTGATATAGGATTGATTGATCAGCTTTGCCCTGAATAGGGGTAATCATTAGCTTCTTAAACTTCCATCCAGTGCTTTGGCAAGCAGAAAGCCTGCACTAGTGCCAAATCTGTAATTACTTTACTAACAGCGATGACATGTATGCCTGTTCTGCATGATCCTATTTTGTTGCTTCTGTTGTTGGCTATGAACAACTCAGTACTTCAGATAATAGGAACCTCATCCCTGCATCTGTCTCTCAGCTGGGTGAGCTTTAACCTAGGCTTTGAGCAGGTTTTAAAGAGGAAGGGGAAAAATACATCAAAGCAACAAGAAGGAAAAATACATGAACAGGTACTGACTTGGTAGATACTGCAGAAAAAAAACCAGCATGTGCTGTCTCAAGGATAATAAAGGCCACATTGCTGTAGTGGGCTCTGCACATGCATGGAGACCATTGGAAAGTGGAGGCCATCTTTGCTGCAAAAAGCTGCCGCACTCTTAATACATATGGATTGTGCCACATGGCATAGTAATCATCAGTCCATAAGGGTCTGGCTTCTGCCATCATCTTCTCCTCTCTCCCCTCTCCCCTC
>NW_008795259.1:492488-557439 GCF_000699145.1 Aptenodytes forsteri | reverse complement strand
CCTCTCCCCTCTCCCCTCTCCCCTCCCCTCCCCTCCTCTTCTTCACCATTGGAACATTTAATAAATAACTAAAATAACTAAAACTTAACATTATTCTTTTCTTTTTTGCTGTCTCATAGGGAATCCCTTCCCTTCCCTTCCCTTCCCTTCCCTTCCCTCCTCTTCTTCACCATTGGAACATTTAATAAATAACTAAAATAACTAAAACTTAACAACAGATTATTCTTTTTTGCTGTCTCATAGGGAATTAATAGTGTATGCAATATGTAATTTTACTTTAAGAAGCTTTCATTTATTTCTTTTGTGTTCTTATTTCATAAATGTGCATGGAATTAATTCATCATCTCCAGACAGAGGATCCTCAAATGAGGACTCCTACCTTTTTTGTATGTTTGACTACAGTGTTATTTCAATTAACAGAACTCCTCCATAATCCAATTCAGCTCACTGCTTTATTCTAATTTCTTGACAAGTTTGCTTCACTGTTTGTGCATGTGTGTATACACCCATACAGACACATGCATGTCTACATAATGGATCGAGTTACTAAAATATTCATTCTCATGTAGAAAAAGGGTCAGCAACCTGTAGGTGCCATGTGTAAGTTATTTAAAATTCACTCTGTGTTTATCTCGAATATTTTCTCACCTGCTTTATTTGGTAGAATACACAATTTTAAATGACCAAACAGGGAATATATGTCCTTTTTTCTAAAACTTTTTTTCCCTTCTGCGCAGCAGCAGCTGCCTGCCATGTTACTGTTTTTTTGTCGCTAGCAGGCTTTTTGGGTGTGCGCCAATGATTTCGTGTGGGGAGCGGGACAATTTGCATCTGAATGGTGAATGGCAAGGCTGGGCGTGGGTACACTCAGCCACACCAGGTGAGGTAGAACAGCCGCTTCCAGCTCACCTGGAGTAATTAATTCAATAAAAAGTTAATTACAATGAAAGGGAAAAACAAACTTCCATATAACAGATGGCAAATTTTTAGTGTGATGGAAACTAAAAGGATTTTTTTTTTTAAATACCATTATGGTGTGCCCTAAATGGTACACAAAATTCTCTCCTCTTGGTATATACTTAAGCAATTGCATACGTTGTTTCTGCATACTGGCTCTGCTGTGCTTTTTGATACCTATTTCCTCCAGTTTCAGATACTTGTGAGTTTTTAATCGTAAAACTTTCCATCAACACGTAGTTTTCCTGGCAGATTATGTTTGTGGCTTGGTTCCTGGAGGCACTGCAAGTCCTCTGTGTCCATCAGTCACTCCTCTTCTAGAAACTTTTGAACCTGGGTGTCAGGACATCAGCCAAATTGCAGAGAGGAACAGATGCCTTATGAAAACTGAGGCTGGGTAGCAAAGAAGAACCTCGTCAGCTCCTCTACCCAGAAAAAGCCATGGTAAGTTTAGCCCGTTCCCAAAGCATTTGACTGGCCCAGCAGCTGAGAAGCAGAGGCTGGCTGGCCAGCCGGCATGCAAGTAGGTAGCTGGGCATTTCACACAGAGGACAGTCCATGTGCATCCTCTGCTTAGCTGATAAAGTTGAGTGAAGAGACAGAAAAAGAGAAAGAAAAATATCCTGAAGGTGGGCATGAAACTCTACTCCTTAACAGAGTTAGGCATGCATGTTGATGGTAGGGGTCATAAAAGGTAAGGGACAGAGCTGGGCTTTTAGCAGCCAGGCGTGTAGTGGAGATAGCCTTGAGAAACTGGGTTTCATTAATTTCAATGCTTGTAGAATAAACTCTTTCTTCATAAAGAGAAATTGTGGGTACAAAATAGAATTTAATGGTACTGGAATAATGTTAAAAAGATCGAACTCAAGGTTCCTTGCTATTGCGTGAGCTAGCAACATGTTTTTAATGATTAGCTGTTCAAACTTTCAGAAATGAGAAATGCATATGAATGCATATCTTGGAGGGATCCTGATTTTTAAAAAATATGGAGTGTCCATGTGAGAAAGCTGAGGTATTGACCTCAGTTCCTTCTAAAATAGTGCTTCAGTGCTCAGTATCAACAGTTACAATTGATACGTGATCTAAAGTATTTAAAAATTAGAATATTGAACGGGCTGAATTATTTTTCTAAAACTTAACTAGTCATTCCTGGTGCATTTTTGCATTACTCTCCTTACACTGACTTGAGTAGGAGATTAGACTCTTTTCAAAAGCCATGATGGTATGAGACTAAACAAAAATACGTTGAGTGGGCAAAAGAAGAAAGCCATTGCTGCTCTCAGTGACGGGTCTGATCCTACATCAGTTTAGCGCTTTCCATTGAGCCAGTGCATACAGAACATTTGATCAAAATTGAAGGTTCCCAGCTGGAAGAACTCAGTTCAAAATATTGCCAAAATTTGCATCATTTGCAGGACTAGACCCCTGATAGTAGGTTTAGGAAATCCTGGTCCTATTGTTGTCAGTAGCCAGACTTGGTGTCCTCGCTTGCATAAGGGAAAAAAGGAAGGGAGGGGATGATGAGTTCTACAAGATAGCAATTTCCTCACACACTCTCACCCCATCTGCAGGTAATTAAAAGTTGCTAGTGTAGTTTATCACACTGATAGCAAAGACAGACTTCCACCACAGACCTGGGTGGCAGTGCTGGCAGCAGATGGCACAGTCCAGGTGTATTTAGCATCCTCCTGGGGATCCTTCTTGCCCCTGCCTTGCTGTGGCTCCAGGCACCTCTGACAGCATGGGGACCCTGTACCAGCTATTAGATGAGATGCTCTGCTCTCTAAGAAATAGCAAACGTAGAGACATATTATAGCAAAAACATATGTTGTGGCTTCACTGCAAACTACATGCTAAATGATTCTGACGTGAATGTTTTACTGCTACATACAATGAGAAAACTGGTGACATTCTGCGTTCCACCCTCTCTGATGAAGATCTTCTGTTCTCCACAGAAGATGGCCATCAAGAAAACGGCACACAGTGAGGTTTTATGTGCTCCATAGCCGTCTTTCTGTTTGCTACTATCCTGCACAAAATTTAGTGAACATTATTTGGTTTTTCTGCTGGAGCAAATAAATCTGTCAGTATTTTAACTTGAGCTTGTTTTATATGGCACAGTTAACATTCCTCCAGCCTCTGTGTTTGATATTATGTTTGGAAGCTCACTTCATAATTATAGGTGGGGCCATAGGGCTCCTTATTATTTAGATTACTTAGTGCATGGAATGGGCCTATTCTGGGCCTGAATCAAGGTTGTGTAATGAAGGAGACAGTTCTCTGAGGGACCCTTGCTCGATTGTCTGATAGATCTGAAAGATGTAGGTGCACAGGGCAGGGGATTGCATGTGGAAGAGATTACTTTCATAGTAAAGGCACTTAAACATTGCCCAGATCAGTAGGACTCCTTCTCTGCCCTTACCATCAGATTCTCATATGACTTCAGGCAAGTTGTTTTTAGTGATGATTTCTGATTGTGGTATCTTGCTTCTTTTGTCTACCCAAGACGAGAGGTTAGAATAAGGTCAGAAGAAATACGTCATGCTTAGAGATGTAAATGGCAATGCTCTGCACCTGAAAAAATCTATAAAAAACAGTGGCATCTCAGATTGGGCACCCAGAATGAGGTTGCACTTTGGATCTCAATCTTTCTGTGTCCTGCTTCCTCATTTGTAAAATGGAGATAATCAATTGCTATCTCACGAGGATATTGTGAAAAGAAAATGCATTGATACCCGTAAAGCACTGGGGTACAATAACGATGAAGGCACAGGAAAGATTGTGAAAAAATTTTTTGAAGATCTAGATAGGGTGCCAACTGTAGAGTTGGGGACCACACACTGAGTAACAAGGAGAAAGAGTATTGCAAAGTCACTCATTAAATGCGCACCATCCAGTCTGCTCTGGATAAGGTGAAATTCACGTGACAATAATAGTCTTTAATTACTCATGTGCTGTTGTAACACATACAAACAGTGTGGCTGAATTAGATCTGCAGAGAAAATCTGAACTTGCTAATTTTTGAATGCTTGATTTTGCAGCCCAAGTAATACTATTATGGCACAGGGAGAGGGAGCAAGATAGGGCTGTTTGTGCTAAAATGTAGATTCTTATAATCATATGTATAGTTTCTAGTCTTTATTTGTTCCCTCTGCAATACTCGTAGGATTATAAGTGGATGAAACAAGGAGAAAATAGCCTCTTGGTCATCTAAAATACTGTAAAAGAGAAAGAAATTATACCCAGATCGTACATTTTTAATATGATAAGAACACATTTTAGAAACACCCCCAGGATCCCTTGAACAGTATCATTAGACATTTGATGTGAGCCGTTATATTTATTTTATTATGAATAATCATTTGTGTTACAGAACTACCTTGAGGCACTGACCAAAAGCCAGTCTCTATTCAACAGGGCGCCATGCAGGTATACGACAGAGGACAATCCTTGCTCCAAAGGACCTTTGAAGTAAATAATACATATTCTGGGTTGGTAGAAAGGCAGTTGCTCAAATGGCTGTCGCAGCCCTGTGCTGTGTGGACAGTGAGATGACTAATTCAGTGCATATATCTACACAGTACAGTGATGTGCAGCCCTCCTGGGCTAACTTGAACAACTGCACTATTAAGGTACTTAGCCAGAGTTAATATCATCAGCTTCCTCGATCCAGCTCAGCTGTGTAGGCAAAACTGAGCAGGGGTCATCAGGAGGCAACAGGGATGGGAAAGTGAAAGTAGCAGAGCCAGGATGGACAACCCTAGTGAACCAGGCTTGCTGCTTCTATATCAGCCTACGGGATGTGGGATAGGGTGGAAAGAGTGAAGAAAATAACAGTTGCCACGGGGATGGTGGTCTTGGTGTCCTGGAAATCCCAAGCATCCTGACTCTGCCCTCACTGGTGGCAGCAGCAGCTGTCTGGGTTTCCAGGGACTGGGAAAACAGGCTGAATAGGCAGCTACTGTGCTGGCTGCAGCAGCCTGCTGCCTTAGACAGCTACGTGCTTTGCTGTTGCAGCAGGGCCAGGAGGAAGCAGTCCAAGCAGAAAGCTGGTTTTTCATGCTTCAGCTGGGTTCTTCAGCACTTGCTCTCCAAGTAACTGCGGAGCAGTGTATCATGCCACAGCTGAGATACCAGCTGTACCTCAGCATCCCTAGACCAACTCTTTTCACCTGTATAGCTCAAAGATCTGCTCAGTAAAATCTGCCTTGTGGCCCTCTTCATTCAAAGGGACAGTTTTTGGTTAAGTATTCCCTACAGTGGGGATTTTGCAAGCTGAAGCTGCCTCCCACGGTCCTAACTGAGGTATATAGTCCTTTGTTTCTGTTTTGTTTTTATTAAGCTGCTTTACTCGGCAATCTTATCAGTGTTCATGAAACTTTAACTGTAATGCATTTGTTTCTGCTTAAATGCTTTTTTGCAAAATGCTATTTTGTTTCTACTGCTTAAAATTATATTTAACAGTATCCAAGCTAAATTTATGCACACGCATTTAAAGAAGGAGCCCTAGATATAATGCATTTTTAACCATGTGAAATATATTAGTAATGGTACTTACGAAAAGAAAAGAAAAATGGTTTTGGCTTGCATTAGTTCCATCTTTGCAGTATGCAGATAAGTACCATACCTTTGACAGTGTAACTACATTAGGTTTGCCTCAAAGCTAACAGTCAGCAAGCCTAGTGCACAACAACCATAACAGGTGTCTTGTGTAAGAGATGCTATTCTAGCAGGAGCTCCACACGCTTTTCAGTGTGTCATCTCCCATGGCTCCTAGTGGTCCATGTGAAAGTAGGAGAGACAGAGCATAATGAGCGTCACACTGACTGTAACACTTGAGGAGTGGGGTATAGTTACCATTAACAGAATTCAGGAGGGGAGAGGGGAATATTAAAACAGGGACTTGACCTTGCCCTGTTTCCCCCTCCAGGATTGTCTGAGGCAAGGAGAGTGTGCTCATTTGTTTTGTGGGTTGTTTTTTTTCCCCTTAACACGTGTTTTCTGTGTTAGAATGGAAGCAGCTAAAGGCAGAAATGCATCTAAAGGTGGCTGAGAAAAATGTTAAGGAAACAAATACTCCTTAGAGTGTCATAACAGTAATGATAATGAGAAAGGATGTGGTAACCTCTCAAACCGAAAACTATTATTAAATGTAAACCAACCAGCAATCAGGTGTGGGGCTGGCAGACTTCTTTGCTTAGCTAAAAATAAGCAAGCTGTTGTTTTGTTTTTCCTACCAGATTCAAACAGTTTGGTAGCACAGATAGATAGAAAAATGAAGCGTTGTGCTGGCAAAACTGATGATGCTCTGCATGGCACTTGTGTGCTGGCAGTCAGGATGCCTGGCGGCCAGGCTGGTTGTCTGCCCATGGAGGGCCCAGCCAAGCAGAGTACCTTCCCAGCTGCTGTGGGGAGCATGCACAGCCCTGTATCCCACTAGCACGTGCAGCCCCCCCTGCACTCAGCTGGGTCTCACTGTTCAGGAGAGACTGGAGAAGGCTGGAGCGACAGAAGAGGGGTTTGGGGGTTGTGGGTGAGGAGAGAGGCCTGGGGCCATTGCCTGCTTTGCTGGGGGCCTCAGGCACATTGCTTTAGACCGACCAAAGCCTGAGCTGTCTGCTCATACAGTCTCCAAACTCCATGGGTGTTTTACTTTATCTTAACTGTCTCCAGATGCTGACAGACCATGCTTTGCTTGTTACTAGAAATGCCTCAGCCTTCCTGACAAGCCCACACCTAACCTCACCAGGAAGTCAGGAATTATACATTTTGCTAGTGAAGTCCTCCCAGGGGCCAGCCCGGTAGCTGTCTGTGAAACAGGTACAGGATGCAGTCCTGTGAGCAGGGTCAGCAGCTGAGAACCATCCTTCCCCAGCCAGTGCCCTGGGACGTTGTCTTTGGCCCAAGGGACCTTGAGTGCATTTCTGTGGAGCAATGTGTGCTTGACAGGAGAGAGGTGAGTCCTCTTGCTCTCCTGTGCCTGCCAGCATCGCCATCAGGCTGCAGGCTAGGGCTCTTGGGAGCAGGGTGTGCAAGCTCGCGTCCCCTTGGACGGTGGGAGGAAACGAAGCAAGGTCTCCTGCATCCTGGATGAGTGATTTGATGACTGCATGAATGTGTAAAGCCTCCATAATGACAACTGTGTGTTATAAAAATGAAAGCTTGAACCCTGTCCTGTTTCTGAGTGAGGCGTGACCTGCGTGCGCTCAGCAGAAAGAGCCATGTGCTAGGGGATGGGAGCCAGAGGGAAGGGGACGTTGCCATGGAGAGCCAGAGGAGAGGGAGAGATTTAACTCCCACTTCTGTCCCTAGCACTTCTTGTTGGGCCAAGTCTCTCGAGTGCAGACATCTCCCCTTCCATGTGCTCTTGTTTTCGATGCCGTTCTGGGGCACCTGAAATAAGGGAAAAGGTGGAAAGACAGTTTACACTGTCTAACTGCAGGCATTTCACTTAGCTCTGAACTGCGCCTTGGTGAGATACCTGTTAGATATCTGAACCTGCCTAAGGAAACTCTCCGGAGTACTACCAAGCACAACGTAGGGAGCCCAGGTGACTCATGAGGACTGGATTTGTCCCTGAGTCCAGGTTTCCACACGTGAGCTGCTGCTGGACCACACCTTTGGGCATCTTGGTTCTTTTTTTGGATCTAATGCTTATTTTACCCATTTCAGTTGACAGTTTATACAACACGGGTAACTCTGTGTGTGTGTCCCTGTCCCAGGGGAGTCTTAGAAGAGTAAGTACCCGTAGGATTGTAAGGCACATGGGTTCTGTGGAAAGAGGAGGCAGAGCGCAGAGATACCACAGACAGAAACACACGTTTCTGGCCTTTTCTCTCAGAAAATACTACTTCCACTTAACATCAGACAGTATAGTTCGCCAAGCAGATAGTTTCCCCGTGAGAAAATGTAAAGCTATAAAAATAGCCGTCAAAAATATAAGATTGAGCCGAAATGCTTGCCAGTGACAGACAGGAGCAACTTTGCATGCCTGAGTAGAGTGAGTTGGGATCCAGACCTTACTTTGAAAGATTTCTTGTATGGGAGAGTGTTTTTAAAATCCACTGAGTCCAATCTGTCACTGTTTCAAAGAGAAGAAGCTGGATTCCAGCACGTTTTATCAATAAAAGATCATATGTAGTCAGCAGTATGATTTTTTTTTTTTTTAATTGCTTTACATCATCTCTGGGGAAAGTATTTACCTCAAGAACTATTTTGCCAGATGATGAGTAGTACTTGTACTTATTTTGGTTGTGTCCAAGCCGTAACTTTGCCTTATTTGCATCTACTGACTAAATGGTTTAATTAATTTTGCGTTGTGCTTACTGACTAGTTTTAATTAGCAGTTAAATCAGTTCAGTTAACGAAAAAATGTAGGTGTTTACATGAATGCAAATCATGATGGGTTCTCAGGGCTCGATTCGAAAAACAGTTCCACACCATTGGTGCTGAATTTCTGCAGGCTTTATCCAGGAATTGTGCGCTTCTCCTCCCCCAACAACAAAGTATAGGGCTTTATGATTCATTAACTGGCCCAGGCTTTCTTTTTCTCTTTCCTTCCTTGCTGATGTGGAGAATGAGGAATGGAGGCAGATCAAGTGGGGCTTCAATGCTTCGTTCTTACGGCATGCACTCAATATTCATGCAAGAAGGGACAAGAAAGAGTGTCTTTGGCTTAGTGTGTGCAACTGTGTCTCCCTCCAGTGTCCAATTCCAGCCATTATTACAGCTTGTGCTATTTTTAGCCACTTATTTTTCTGTTGGCTGGGTGTTTGCTTACATCTGGCCAGGGCGGAAGTCATGAAAAATTGATTTTTATAAGCAGCAACTTCTGCATTCCATTCTCAGCCAGACTCTGGTAATATAGGCACAATACTACGAATGTGATACGCAAGACCAACGACAACAGAAATAAGAATGTATATGTTGAATGGAATTTATCTTGAGAAGCCCTCCTTCTGGTGATGTTGGGACAGACGCCAATGGCTACTTTATTGACTTCTTTTGAATGAGAGGTATAGAACAAATCAAGAGCAGTATGACCTTACCTCCACACAAAATTCATGCACAAATTGAAAGAAAATCTCCTGATCATTGGTATAAAACTGTCATCTGCTTGTGCTTGAACATCTATGTTTGCCCTGTCTCCTGTGTGTCATTATGTTGAGCTCTTCCCCACAGGGAGTAATAAAGTCTCTGTGCTGCATCCAGTCTTAAAGGCAAGTTACAATAGACGAGGATAAATTTGTCCTGAGACTACAGTTACCTTAGTCAGCTTTCCCAATAACCTTACCCAAAAGGGAAGATCAGAGACAAGAAGATAATTGGTGAGATCATCAAGAAATGACTTCATAAGCCCAGGCCTTTCATTTGAAGGAAGCTGGCAACCTGCCCTCCTAGAAGAAGGTGTTATTCCACTGGTAACTACAGATCAAAGTCAACAGGGGCAATTATTTGAGGAGTTAAGTAGGTAATCAGTTTGGGAAACAAAAAAGAAAACCAAAAAAAAAAAAACCCCTCAGTCCTTGGAGCCTGAAGAAAAATTAACTGGAATGCCTGCTGTCTGTAGTTTTGTTCTAAAATTAAATTTAATTTCATAAATGTAATTTCATAAGCTATTCATCAGATGTCTCGTTGAGGGACCCTGTGCCAAGTGCATGTGACACAACTCTCTTCCCAAGCCTCGGAAGGGGAATAACTCTTACATGTTGTTCCCTGTGCTTTACCTATCCTGTGGAAATGGAGCCCAGTCCCATCCTCATTCATGGGCATTCTGTCTGCAAATCTCAAAACAATAAGATTAAACTTTTTTTTGTTAATGATTCCAGTCTTCAGTGCCGCCCATCTGACACTGTTTTGTAGTGCTTACACTCACAAAAGCCGTGAAGAGAAAATGAGGTCATATAAAGGTAACCTGTTTCTCTGCAATTTTGAGAAAACTTGTCTTGCTCGTCCCATAAACCCGACAATGTAGCTGTGTTTGGGATGCAGGTGAGTGCTTGACCAGCCAGTGGGCTCCCCTTCTGATACGTCCTCCCCATGCTAACTGCTTCTTCCTTTTAATGCCATCCTGTTACGTGTTCCCCTGCCTCAGACATTTATGTTAATCAACAGGTGTCATAAGGCAGCAATGCCTACCCAATGCAGAACCCGCTGCTCTCACAGCCCACTTCATGCTGGTCTAGAAACATCAGGAATGTCAAGTCCTTAAGAAAGAAAATTCACCTTTCAGCCAAAAATTGGGAGCCAGTAGTTAGGGGGCCTAATTCTGGTCTCGGTTAGTTTCAGTGGTCTGCGAGAAGAAATGTCGTCCATTGACTCTTAGGTTTTTTTACTGATGTTCTATTTGTTTATTTAATTGTTGATTCAAGTGTCACGTGGATGTATGAGGGAAGCGTTGTTCCTTTATCTCTCCAGAATATAAATAGATGCTTTTTGGAGGTGTTGCTTTTTAAAGCCGTGATTTCACACAGAGATTTGTAAAGAGCCTTGTACTGTGTAGTTGCATCTCCGAGCAGAAATATATCACCTGGTACTTGGATTTTTTTGGTGTAACAATGCAAGCTTGTTGTCTAGACTATATCACATGAGGGCACTGCATAGCATCATTTGCAACAATGCAGGAAGTTGAAAAGAAAGACTCAATCAACTTCCAAAGCTAGCAGAGCTTTAATAGGCCAGCCTTTCATTAAATGAATTCCTAAATGTTGACCAAATTCTTTCAGATGTAGGCAGCTAATGGTTCAGGATGCATGTGATGCACTTGTCATTACACAGACATTGACAAAAATCCTTGAAGCTGCTTTTTTCCCAGAAAGTTCACATGAGTAGAGGGGAGGAAAAAAAAGAGACTTCTCTTCAGTGGTTTCTTTCATGTCACAAGAAGTAGGGTCATGTGTTTTAGTTTAACTGATACATTCCAATAAAATGATTTTCAAAGGGACAGGACAAATAATGGGCATTTTACATATGGTGGCTGGTGCACATCAGATGGAGCTAATTTTCTCATACACAATATATTTGTCATTTTGCAAGCTGGTTATAATTCATTTAAAGTCTCTTTTTATTTAATTTTACCTAATAAACTAATATAATGGCCCAGTGAAGCCTTTACGGCTGGTAAAATTTTGATGAATTATTTTAGTTGCCATTTTCATTAGGATATCAAAAATACATGTCATTCTCCCACAACAATTCCTATTCAATTGAAAAAAAAAAAGATATCTGAAAAACAAGTCCTCCAATCTAGGCCATGTTATGTTTTGGTAAATCTAGATATCAAGCTAACAGCTAGAAGAGACTGGTATCTCACTTATTTTACGCATGACATTTAAACTTGCTTACATAGTTACTTGCAAATAATTCTCTATAATGCATATACTTTTGTTCCTGACAGAAAAATATGCTGCTGCATTAAACCAGTGTACTTTAGACTTGACCTTTGCATAGGCTGATAAAGTTGTCTTTCCTTTACAGAGTCTCTTAAAATGAGGTCCTCCTTGCTGTCTAGTCACTGCAGATTTTCATTAGTGTCCTGACGCTTTGTCTCTCAAGTTAGTGCATTTATCACCTTTCTTGTTTTCTGAAAGGTGATATGACATCTTTGCCTCTCAACAGCCTGACAAAATGACAAATGAAGCATCCAGCTGGCCTTTGTATATCAGGGGATTGGGGAGGAGGAGGGAAGAAGGATGAAAAAAAAAAAACCAAAAAACCCAACAGCAACAAAAAAAGTTCGGCATTCTGCTGCTTAATTATCAGCCAGAGCAGAGAAGCTTAATAGTCCAGCAATGGGTGGAAGGAGCTTCTCAGCATCACAGGAAACAGTATGCAATTAGTCAGGGTCAGGATGCCCAAGATCAGATTTGCTTAAGGCTAAAGAGAGACAGAGCAAGGCTATGGCAGTGTCACAGTCTGCAGCCCGGTTGTCTCCCTGCGGCAGGATGCCTTTTGCTTCAGTTTCTAATTAAACAACCACGCAACCAAGCGTGTCCACTCCTGGCTTACTTGTGTATAACTTGTTTTGCATTCAAAGACCTGGAGTGCTTGGGAGGGTATTTACTAAAGCAGAGGATTAAACTACAAATATAATTATTAAAAGTAGTGGATGCAACAAATAGTTGTCGTTACAATGAGAAAACCTGAGTTGAGCTCAAAAAAAAAAAAAAAATCCAGCTTTTTAGTTTCACTGTCTTAGTATTATTATAAGTTCCTCAGAGGCATATTAATGCAGCCCAGACCTTCCTCTCTGGTGCAATATAAGCGCAAGTACCTCCGACTGTGGACGACAACAGGAGCCTGGGGAGCGAGGGTGACAGCAGGGTGAGCACACAGTGACGCTGCCTCTGGCGTAGCCTTCCAGGCCTGAAAACCTGCCCTTCCTGAGCTGGGGGTTGTATTTCTGTCTTTGTGTTTAAGATGTCCCAATGGACCTTTCCTTCATGACTATGTCTAAGGATGTTTTGAACTCATTTATACTTTTGACATCCCAAGCATCCCATTGATAAAACTGTGTCTCTTGAGAACAAGCACTTTCTTTCATTTGTTCTAAACCTGACGCCTGTTGCTTTCAGTTGTGGTCCCTACTTTTTAGGCTATGGAAAGTAACATGCACACACATATTAGACATATAACTTAAGATAAAAGGAAAATAATCCGTATTCATTTTCTTTATGACATTCATGATTTTATGAACTTTGATCACATTTTAGCATTTTAGGTGTCTCTTTCACAGGGAAAGTGTCCCAGATTATTTAGTCTCTCCACATAAGGAAGCAATTTCATACTTCTGATCATCTCCACTGCTCTGCTCCCTACCATTCCAACTCTTCTACATCCCTTCTGAGATGTCGAATATCTAGAAGCAGATGCAGTATTGAACACGGCACAGCTGTATACAGTGACATATGGTTTTCCCATATGTATTATTCTGGACTTATCACCAAGGTATTCCATCTGCCATACTTTTACCCAGTCACTCAATACCATGATATCCTTCTGCAGCTGTTCACAGTCAGTTTGATGACCACAGATCATTTTGTATCAACACCAAACTTAGCCACCTCATTGTTGACCCTGTCTTCCAAATCATTTGTGACTAGGTTGAACAACAGTTGTTCCAGAGTAGGTTCAGTGGGATCCTGATGTGTCCCACTCCTGCTTGTCCCACATTATGTGTTCATACTACTGAAATCCAATGCATTTTCTCTATGGATAAAACAAAATTAAATAATTCACTATAGAATATGTGAACTGCTCATCATTGTCATAGTGGTCTAATTTGCAAGTTGCTACCCTTTGAACTATTCTGCTAAACGTTTGACATTTACTCATCCTGTGTTGTGTCTAAGCTCATCCCTTTCCACAGTCCGTATCTTTTGACTGGTGGTGACAGCTCTCCTCGTAGTATGTTTGATGACTACTGTCAATCTGGTTCTTCCAGAGCAACTCTCATCAACTCCAAGAGGGATTGAGTGGTACAGTACCACTCAGTATATTTTCCTAATCTATTAATATCAGGCAGTATTCCTGGTGGCCAGTTTCTTCCATGCCAAGCCCCAGTGTTCATCTACCATATGTTCATTGTTTGCTATTTTGTTCTCACAGAAAAATTCAGAATCAGAAGACTTTGGGCTTCAGACTAAAGCAAGACGAATTCCACCTACATGTGGCACTATGCAAACTCAATGAGGATTAGTTGATTTGGAGGAGAAGACAATGGAGGTGTTGGGAAGGAACTCATTGAAGGACCTTCCCATTTGCTATTAAAGGAAATAACAGCATTCTGGAGTATCCTATGGCTCCAGAAGAAAAATATTGTGTCATCTGGATATTTCCTGGAGACCAGTTTGTGGCACTGATTCTCGAGGGTACTGCCCTTCCACCAGGCCTATGGATCTCAGAATAGGTAGAAATGCAAACCTGCATTTCTTGAGCCCAAGCAGAGGAGAAAAAAACTTTTTAGGCCATAGCCGCTACTGTGTCTCAGCCTTAGGGCTGGTTTGTGCTTCTATTCACTCCTGATACTTTGCACTGGTCTTTAGTATGTATTTGGTTATCTGGTAATATTTTCCTCTGTAGAAGAACAGTGATCATCTTCCTAATGAGGAGCATCATAATTTGAAGCATATTTATATTTGTGCTGAAAGACCACAGTCTCAAAGTATAATCCAAAAGATGGTTATGTGATAGATTATCCCTGACAGGACTTAGGAAAATGTCACGTATCAGACATACAGGCCAACAGTATGTAACGGAACTGCTGCCTTTGGCAGCTTAATTCTAGCAGATTTCTAATCATGTGTATTTCAGGATGATAAGAGGTTTGCACAAATTATTTTATAGCTTTTGAGGGCTCCTTCAGACCAGAATGAAAGGCTCAGTTGGTTGTATTCCATATTTGAGGAACTTTTTGTATGAGCAATCCTAAAATTTGCTGTGTTGGCCCTTTTATTCTTCAGAGATTACCAGGCAGATATAACAGAATTGTTTCTGATGTGAGGTTTTCACAGATTTAACAAATTAGGTGCCACTGTATCCTTGCCCTCTTTTTTTCCCCTTCCTATTAACACACTGTTTTGTGACCACACTTTTGCAACCAGCACATTTATGCTCCTCGTGTTTATTCTTCTTGCCTTCATAACCTGTTGGGAGAAAATACGGTTCTTGGGATCTGTTGGAGTTTTGATTGCCTTTACTCCAAGGTATTGCTAGGAAAAACAAACGTATGAGAAAACCTTCCCCACATAAAACTGATGCTTCATGCTGCCATTTCTTCTCAGTTTCTTTGCTTTGTGTCTTGATGTCAAACACATACCACGCACCAGAAGGAAGTGAAAGGACGAAAGAAAGAGGAGAAATCCCATTCTACATGGAAGGTCTGTACATTAGACTCACCTTCTAAAGAGAATGGTACAACTCAACAGCTCCTTGCTCTGCCAACGTTACAAATGCTTCCAAAACCTTGCCAGGAGAGTGCTAACTTATTTTTCTTTTTCCCTTTTTTTCTTTTTTTTTTTTTTTTTTTTTTTTTTCCTTCAATGCAGCTTTCCAGACAAGCTCAAGCTCAAGGGTTGGAGAATTGTTTGTAAGCTCTTAGGGCTTGGCCTGTGAGCAACCTCTTTGCCCAAACTTGCTAGTGAGCTGAACAACTTAACTCAGCTCTCAAAGAAAGAGATACAAGCCCTCATAGGAGCACATAGTGTGATTATTTATTGGAAAACCTTTAGCCTGGATTCCTTCCATTTTGTGGCTTTCCAATGTGCTGTAGATGGGCTTGGTCCTGTCCTTGTGGAAAACAGAGGCCAGACTCTTCCGCTGTGCTTGCTGGCATGTGTTGCTTGCACTAGTGAAAGGAATATCTGCAGTTTGCTTAGTCTGAGGCTCAGAACACAGGATCCACCAGCTCAAGCTACTGGTCGACCATGGTCATTATCACATTTCTGGCAGTAACTGCTAGCAGATGCTTCAGAAACAGAAAAGGCAAACAACGTAATGCATCTGGCCAAACGGGAAGTAGCACCCAATAGGAAGGAAAATTATTTTCTGACACTTGTTTTGATCAATGTATGCCTTGAAACAAACAATGCAATTGTCTTGTGTTTTAAGAATAGTTACATCTATGGTTTTCATGAAGGAGCTTGATATATTTTCCTGGAAGATAAAAAACATCAGATAATCAGAAAGAGAAACATTTCAGAAATGGAGTATGAGATATGGTGAGTTCTTTAAAATTCAATTCAATGACTGATGAGAATTCAGTGGGGAAAAAAAGATGTTTTGAATTTAAAAAATGTTGATTTTATTTTTTTAATGGGAAAAAATTCAAAGACATTGTTCATTTTGCCACTGTAGTTTGTGATCAAGGGTTGAGTTTCATCATATGTTGCCACGTGATGTTTTACGAACGCAGCCGTAAGTACCAGGCAAGCATGTGATTACTTCTATTGACCTGCATGTCATAGTGCATGAATGGCTACTCTGTTTGCAATGGGTCTTCAGATCAGGCTTGGATGCATTACCTAATTGACTGTCTGCTTGTGCCCTTCTCTTTGGGCCCGCTGTACTTCTTGTACTCTCTCTCTCCTCCAGCCCTCCTCCCCAGCCCGTACCCCTTCCTCAGATCTTTGTTTAGGACGGAGTGAATACGAAGCTGCTCTTTGTCTCATTAACCAAACTGTCTGGGTTTCTTGGCTGGCTTCTTGTTATTTGGCAGTTTTGATTAGACCATATGCATTTGGGGACTACAAATACACTAGGTCCTCTGTGGGGCAAATGGGCAACATTTTTGGCTGCAGTTTAATCGGGGGGTTCAAGGAATTGGGACTGGCATTTTGCTTTATTGAACTGACTTTGAAAATATGTGACCCTTGTTCTAGTCTCAGAATAGTTTTCACATGCTCAAAAGTACAGGCTTCAATATCTTCATCACTCAGGTACCTCAGTCTCACTAGGGCAGGACCACTTGGAAGGGTACGGGATATAATTAATCCTTCATGTTCAGTCCTCTTTTGCTGAATCTGCTTCCTTGGTATTTTTCTTAGTGTGTTACAGTCTGTCTACCTGCTACAGTTTGTCCACCTTGCCCTTTACAAAGGCCTGTAAAGAGTGGGCATGCGGTAACAACTTTCAGCCCCATTATAGACCTGGGTTTGACTGGAGGGAATGCCCTGGGGCAGAGAGGATCTTCAGCTTTTTGTTGTGCATAAAGGCATGATGTCAGTGGCCAAACATGTCTTTAGGGACAGAAAAATAATAGAGAATGTGAAGGCATTTTTAGATGGAAGAGGGTCTTTGTGTTCCCTTCACTGGTAAAATTAAATGCCCTTTTACTCATGGTTTTATGCATAAATAAAAGTTTCTGTAGAAGGGTAATAGATTTCATTTGATCAATATCTCCTAAAATATTGGACTTGCTTACATTGTTCTAAATAGAAATTATATATAAACCATATAAACCTGATGTTGCTCATGTTCTTAGATTTTACGGCTACAATAGCATTGCTACCCATAGGTAATGCAATACCAGGATACAACTTTTGATAAATCAAAGGCAGTAGCCCGGTACAACTGAAGTAAGAGAGCTGGCTCGGTTGGTAAAGAGGAGGCTTCAGCAGATCTTTAGGGATCTTTGCACTGTGTAGGAATCCCCTTCTACACAATGAGTGTAGGCACCTGCTATGCCAACATCCCTTAGAGTCCCCCACCCAAGAGCACAGAGAAGATGTTCTTCCCTATGAAAAAAGGCACTAGACCATAAAAGTTGCTTTGTAATTCAAGCTGTTTGTAGGCAGAGTTGAGAAACTGGTAATACAGCCCAATTTTGGCATTTTTTCTTAAACAAATTATATATCTGAAATTGTTGTTAGTACTCTGCCAGCTCTGTGTAGAGGGGATGCTGTATCAACACAAAGAACACCGCATACCGTTACGATAAGACTCAGCAGGCAGAAACATGTTTTAGTGAGCCCAATTCACCCACACAGTCAAGATTCCTCCCTTCTTTAAAAAAAAAAAAAAAAAAAAAAAAAAAACCAAAACCTACTTTAAAAAAAAAAAAAAAGGAAGCTATATTAGGCAGAAAGTTGTTTGTTTTTTTTTTTTTCTTTTGCCTCAAGAACTTGAAAATAAGGGAACTATTCCAGGATACTGGAAATTTAAAATGGAGCACTTTCTCCTATCACCCTTTTCACAGTGGCCTGACTGGGAAGCTATATGTACATCCTCTGAGGGAAGATTGCGTCTTCTTTGCCACTATAGTATTGTAAACATTATACAAGGAAAACAATTGGAGAGCAAGGCTTACTCATGCTAAACTCCTGGGTCCTATGAAGTCAGTGACAAAACTTCCACGAACACTGAATGCCTCAGGATTTTGGTCTGAGTTTTTACTCAAGCAGAATTGTCATTGAAACTCAAGATTTGCCAGAGGATAGACTTAGCATGATTCAGAGGTTGTTCCTGGACTAGGAAGGTTGCTACCCCAAGTGTGTAGTTTTCTGCAGCTCTCCTGTGACTATTTTGCAGATATGGATGAAATATGACCCTTAGAAAACACATGTCTGTGCATTTCTTACTTACCTATGAACCCTGTGGGTCAAGCGTTAAGTGCCATACAAACTATAGCTATAAATAGAGCGGAAAGTGTCCTTAAGAGAAACGCTCTTTTCCCTCCCTTGTTCCCAGCTGAGTGCTTCTAGGATTCGTGGTTTGGTTTTTTGTTGGATTTTTTTTTCCCCCCTGAATAGCTGATAGTTTTCTTGATTGGAGTGGAAGGGAACAGCCATTTTTGCTCCCTCGACCTTGTTCTGCACTGATTTCCACCCGGTGTGCTCACACTAATTTCACTGAAATGGTATGGACAGTTCAGCACCCAGCCTCCATTTAGAGGGAGACTTCTCCATGGATCGACCCCAATGTAACATGATGTTGGTAGGACAGAGAGTTCGGATCATAAGCACACATCTGTTTTCCTGCGATATCCCCCGCACCCACCCCTCAGCTTGCTCTGTTCATAAAATCATGGTTTATGAATTTGCCTGTTAAAAATATGGTCTGCTTTTCCAATGCACCGGTTTTACTTTCTGATTCATATAGAAAATATGTTGTGACAGTGCAATATGTACTCAAGGTTATTCTTACTGGTAGTAAAAAGCAGATTATCTCTGAAAACATATGGAGTCCTGCACATACGCACATTTGCTGCTGAACTGGAGGAGGCAAGTGGAAACAAATGCAAGCAGCACTTCAGGAAAAGAGTAGCTACAAGTTGTTTCTAAACCATGCACAGCAAGAAAGAATACTGTTAGGCCAAAGCAGAGAAAAGTTGGAAGGAAAGGCAAGAGAAAAAATATCACAGTGTATGTTGGCTCATACTTGGTATCCTGTCTCAATTACAACTCTATTATATGCTGAAAGATTCAAGAACGTGTGACGTGGAGGAGCCTACGTCACACCCAATAACAAAATGATGAATCAGGAAAATGGGAAAAGATTCAAAGTGTCAAGTTTAGTTCAGGGAATACATGTGTAAGTTAAACCCCCAGCCCAGCAGACAGAATAAGGTAGGTAAACTAAACCACCTCCCCCCCCCAGCCCAGCAGACAGAGGTAGGTAAACATGCAACATATCCTTGGTTTCACCAGATGCCGAGGTGGGGGAAGATGCCTTGTGTGGAATGGTATTGCACAGACCCCCCTTGCACAGACAGGCTCTTTTTAGTAATTTTTCTGGAATGAATGTCATTTGGGGTCCTTTCTGGTTTATAGATAGAAGATGAAATGACAAACCATCTTGGGGCAGTGGAGAAGGGCTGTCAGTTACACTGAAAATTTAGTTGTTTTGAGAATCGCAAGAGAGAAGATAAAAATGGTGGTGCTAAGAGCCTGGGGGACCCCGCACAAAAAGAAACAGGAATTTGGCGAGTGATCTCTTTCCTTCCAGCAAAGGTATTAAAGATCCCTTTTTAGAAGCACTCTGTAGAAGGAACATGATCATCCTGCAGCTGGGGTGCTACCAAATGAACATAAAGAAACACGTGTGCTGTGCAAGAGAGTTACTGCGTGAAGTGAGAGTCTGGCAGTCTCTCCTGATGCTTTTAACACTTTTAGAAATTGCAGATGAGTGTGAAGCCAGCAATGTTTATATTTCCTTTATTATCCTTACTGCTTTAAGTGAGAACAAGCAAGTCTGGGTGTACCCAGAGTTATTTGCAAGGCTGAGCCAGAGTTTATCTAACGTCTGCAGGACAGGTCATTTCCATCACTGCAACAGATGGGAGTTAGGGTACCTGTACCTGGTATTCCTACAAATTTTTCAGGTGACTCTATCGGGACTACTTCATGCCTGAGTCAAAGTCCATAGAGGCAAATTGCTGTATTCTTTTCAATGGGCTCTGAGTCAGGATAGGTCCTTTTGTGTCTGAACACCCTCTGTAAGAGCACACGAGGTGCCAGGAAAGCCATGGTGAGTGCCCAGGCTGTAACTTCCATGTCTGTGGAGGTTTTGTAATGGAACTTGAGGGAACCCTTGCTACACTCTCAAGACAGTGGCCCCAAGGCAAGCTGCCCTCCTCAGCCTTTATTTGCAACAGGGCCAGTGCTACTCTGCTATCCGCTGGGAGATGGGGACGTATCCATTAAAGGGTGTGATGCTCTGCTTCTGAGATATGGGGAACAACAGAGAAGTTAATAAATAAACACAATTAAAAAACAAATCAGGTCTCTCATGAATGCATTGTCTTCTTTCTTTGCTCAAATTCTTTACATTCCAAATTCATATTGGAAAATGGGAGGCAAATGCACAATAAATGCTGTGAGCTGCTTTTTGGGCCATGCTGTTTCCATTTCTATGGTTATTTGAAAAGTGCATGAATGCAAAGCACTTTTAAGCACTCCAAAAATCAATACAGAAGAAACAATAGAAGCACATTTATTCTTGTTTTATTCAATGTCAGTATTGCTGAGTTTTGCCTGACCAGATGTTCCAGAGTTTCAAATCTGTTCAACCATGGCTGTTAACAAAACTGTCCTTCTTTCACCAAAGTTAAAAATACACATTTATTTTAGAAGATGTCTTTGGGTTTTTTTTAATAAATGAAATAAAGATGCGATTTATCCATTACTGGTGCTAATACTTATTGTGATCTCCAAGAGTAACGGTCACAAGGCTTTGCACACGTGCTGTTTGCACGGTATTTGCACAATTATTTACAATTCCGAATGCTCAGTTTTAACTCAGCGATACTGCTCCTGCAATTTCAGGTTTGTTTTTTTTTTTTTGAAAGAACACATGTTCAAGATAAGTAACGATTTTTCAGATAGAGGCTGGAAGAGCTTAAGTCTTTTCTCTCTGTGTGGTAGTTTCCCTTCTCTTTCTTTTCCCGGACAGAACTGACAAGCAGGCATTGTCCCTCCAGTGAGCTCTGCAGTATTACTTTGACCCTAACCCATCAATCTGCCTCAATTGGATAATGATCTGTAATCACTTTCTTTCAGGGGAGTCTATAAATTTGCCAAGGCCCCATTCTTCTCTGAAGGCCTCCTTATGTTCACTCCCATTTGTGCAAATGCTCTCTCTTTTACAGCACTAAATAGCCATGCACATGGCCCTTTCTGTTCAGAGGCACCAGGCTGTTCACTGTTGATTTTCCATGGCTCTGCTCTCTAAAAGGAGGCAAAGCTCTACATGCCAGGACTCAGCAGGATGCAGGACTAAGCCACACCACTTCAAGAGCAGCCGCTTTTCTCATTAAGACTGACCCATCATTAGGCTGCTTTGTGCTGGCCCTTGTAATCGATGAGAGGACTGTGTAGTGTGAAAAAGCTAATAAAGATGAGCATGAGGTGGTAGAGAAGGGGGCGGGGGGAGCAAAGACACTAACCCTTGTTAAGAGAGAAGCCCTCCTTCCCCAAAGCTTAGCTACATGAGTGAGGGGCAAAGCTCAGGATAGCTGGCAGGGTGCAGACCCCTCTCAGTCATTTCTTTGATTATCTTGCACTTAATTCCCCGAGCATCCTTGTGCTGTCCTCTTTATTGGACCTAAGAAATAGAACAAGCATGAAAGAAAGCTCATATCCTCCTTCCTCAGCTGACTTCCTTCTTCTGATTAAAGAAGATCAAAGGCTGAAGAGCATCTAACTGAACTTGTGTACAGCACAAGGGAAGGTCCATGCATGTGCGTGGAGCACTGGAGGGTTTTTTTCATATCCTCATGAGAGTTTCTAAGGTGCTGTGAACATCACGGAAGAGGTCGGAGAAGGTGAAAGATATTAACGTTCCTAATGTGTCTGGGGAAGCACCAAGTGTATACTTGCTCTGTGTCATGTTGGATGCACTCTGCAAGTACTGTAGGGGGAACTGGAACTGGAGGGAACAAACAAGAAAATAAGTAAGCTCAAACAAATGTGCAGTGTTGAGGGAGCGTTGGCCATGGGAAGGGGCAAAGATTATATTCTCTCTGTACTGCAGAGACAGCCACACATCTCTAGAAGTGCTGTGCATGTGGAAATCACACCAGAAATAAGCAGCAGGATATCACAATGTGCCTCAGTGAAATGAAAAGATCCTCTTGCTTGGGGGAGGAGGAACGGTGCCTGTAACATTGTGTACACCGATGAGAAAACATATGTAGAGTGAGGTTGCAAAGGGATAGTGTCAGATGTTGTGCAAATGTGGTAGACCTCAGTAAGGGACAATTTCTCCCAAACAGGTGGCCTGCAGAGCCTATAACAGTCATCAGAGCAATGCTGTCCCATGCCTTCACACATATTCTGGTTTGCTTTGTGTGCCTCCATGGACAGGAAACACAGTCAACACCTCATCTTCTCTCTGCTGTGTCCCTCCCTCCCCCCTTCTCCCAAGGGCAAAGAAGCAGAGAGAGGGCAAAGTATGTTACTCGTCCCCATAGCCTGAGAGTGCATTTGTGGCTGGCTTTTGTGTGAGAAGTGTAAGGAGGAGGTGACCACTTGCCCTTTCCCTCATACTTGTCACTCAACTGAGTCTTTGGTGAACTGCTCAGGAGTATTTAATATTAAGTTTAGCTTTTCTCTTCTCAGATATATGCAAAATTACATGGACAAGATCTTAAGCTTGTAAATTAATGTTTGCATGTCGATAATGCTAAGTCCTGTCCATAGTCTTAAATTACCAGTGCTGTCCACAATAGTTCTGTCTCATCTTCCTTGCAACTACAGAAAGTCTCAGAAAGGCTCAAAATAGAAGGGAGTTGTTAAAGCTGCTCGTGTGCTTAATCAGCACATTGCTGATATTAGTGTATTCCACTGCTGTTTTTTGTTTATTGGCATCATTCTTGTTTAGTGAGTTGAAGCCTCTCTCTTCCACTAAACACCTTCATCCCACCCATCATGCACCATTTGGTCCTTTACTCCAGCTGAGTGCTACAAATATAGTCTCTGTGCCAACGCCAGAATTTTAGAATTGCTGTGAATAGGCTGTGCCCAAGTGTGGAAATATCATCTGAGTTCAGAAATGTATGGGAATTGTGGTTTTTGTTTGCTGAGGCTTTTTTTTTTCCTTTCATTCTTTGAAAGAAGCAAATTCTTAGAGAATTACGTAACAGAGGTACCCACTTCAAAACAAAAGCTGCTTGATGCAGTATCTTCTGCTAGCATTCTGCATCAGCTGTGCCATTCAGTGTGTTTCACACGGGATTTTGTGTTGCTGTCAAAGAGAAGCCGCACAGATTTACTTGATTTGAAACAGGGATGCCTGGCAAGTCGTTATGGGCAATCTGGATGAATATGTGTTGGCGTTTGCCTTATTTTCATTCTACTCAAGATTTCAAAT
This sequence comes from Aptenodytes forsteri, assembly GCF_000699145.1. NCBI lineage: Eukaryota > Metazoa > Chordata > Aves > Sphenisciformes > Spheniscidae > Aptenodytes > Aptenodytes forsteri. The sequence continues at coordinate 534,177 of NW_008795259.1, read as the reverse complement.
GATAACCATCTCAAAGGTAATTTGTTTCCATTGTGTTAAAAATTCCATTGGAAAGTTGCTTTTTATTGTAACTTGTTAAAAGCTTAATTGATATCATGTAATAAAAAGAATCAAAACCCCCTCTGGTCCCTCTCAGGAGCTCAAGTTAGCTCCGGTGGAGCCAGCTCCATTGCCATTTCCAAGTTCTTCTGTAGTGATCTAGCAATTCATCAGTGTCAACGACACATGGGAACACTCATGTTTGTAAAAGCCTGCAAGGGATCCATGTCCTACATTTCAACAAAAAATCATAAAATCACATTTCAAGGTGGTCAAAGTTAGGGAAACATCACGCAAATAATCACTAGCCCTTTTCTGAAGTTGATGGTAAACCACGGAGAAACATGCAGAAGCAAGAGGTTAGCGGCTGCAACAGAAAGGTGAATGCTCCTTTGAAGTACCTAGAAAATTGGAGAAGCAGCATGTTGTCAGGATGCCAGAAGCATTTGGCTACTGCAGGATGAGGAGTGGTATGAGAACCTAAATGGGCAAATATGTTAATACATACGTGTCACAGAAATCACAGTGGAGCAGTCATGGAGGGACCGATGAAGATCTGCGATTCACTGATTTTTCTTCACTGCCCTACTTCATGACAGGGATTTTTCTCCACCCTCTCCCTACATATTCCCCCCTGATTGTTTATATTCTTGTCAGAAGTTGCAACAAGGCCACAAGGATGTAAGCTTGAGTCTGCCTCATGCCTCACCATCAATGTGTAAGAACAGACACAATCTAGCCTTGAAAGAACAGCATCACAAAGTATGAGATTCCTTGCTGCTGCGCATTATGCTTTATGGGTAATTGCCTCAGTCTCCCACCAGTCAAGATGGGGCAGGATGAGAGCAAACACACATATTCAGTGTACTTGGTATTCTCATTTAGAGCTCCCTAGACTTTAGAATACTACAGTAGGTGGTCTCTTACATATGTCAATGTTGTAGGCTCTAAGATGGTTCATACAATTTTTCTTGCTCCTTACTTCACAGGAGATAGTCTACATTGTCTCGGGCTGATCAGTCAGTTTTGGGTGGAAAGTTCAGACTCACATTGTTATTTTGTTTTCTAACTTACTGGTAAAGTTGGTTCTCCAGAGGACAATAATTAAAGGATGTAAAGTGCTTACAGTTTAGAGAAGGCTGGGGACATCACCTGTACACATGAAGTTATTTTACTTATTGCCATGTCCTTAATACTTAAAAACATGGTAGAAAAAACCTTTTTTTTACAACTTACTGATCAAAAATGCCATTTGGTAGCACAGCTATACATGTTGACTTCTTTCAGGACACAAAATATAGAATGTACATGATATCCATTCATATTCAAAATAGGGAAAGAAATGAGGAAATTCTTCCCTCTGATCCATCAGTGTGATCTATGCACTGAGATCGTATCGATTCCTTGACTGAAATTTTAGTTGGCAATTTGCTGATGATCTCACTGGAACACTGAATCTTTCTGATTTATCTTTCGCTTCCTTCATGCTGCAAAAGTAAAAATGCTGAAAATGTGCTAAGCACTCGAGTGCTAAGATATATCTTAAATGCCCAGCAATTGATTAAGCTGAATAATTGCTACTGTATTCTGGCTAAATCAATGTCACAGAGTTAAAATAGCAAGCAGTTGCTTGCATTGTGAAAGACAATGTTCAGATTAACTTTATAAGGAACTGCTTTGTGTGATCTTGGGTGTCCACTGATATTAACTGCAGTCTTCCTGATTTTCTTAATTCCTAATATTATATTGCAAACGTGATTTCTGTTTGTAGCAGTTTGTGTTTCTGCTTTTTGCCTGTTCTTGAAGTGGGTGTATGTGTAATGTACTCTTCTTACTCGGGGGATTTTTACTCATGCTGGTTGTTGTAGACAAATCTCTCCCTGAAGACATGTCAGGCCTTATACATATGTTTGAAGAAATGTATATGTCTCTTCACACTATATAAATGTCATCTGCTGGTCATTGCTTTTTAAAAATATTTATTGTTATTTTAATACAGCCCTAATACCAATACAAATTCTCATGTTTATGCTAACACTTCTATTAATAGCAAAATCTTAGAAACCCATGAGTGGCAAATTTAATTGAACCTGGCATTATTGGTTACAAAGGGTCAAAGATGTCCAAAGGCTAGGGATGCTATCTTATACTCATGTCTCAGAATAAATTACTGAAGGTGACTTTTTCCCCCCCCAAAGTTGTCTTCTCTTGGTCTAATAATCTCAGTTAATAAAATGCTGTGTTCTGAAATCTGCCTAATTCCCATCAGGAGTTGCATGTTGCTGTTTTCTTTTTAACTGGCTAATTATTATTATTGTAGACATTTTATTTACTCCGAAGTGGTTTGGGGATAATTGATTAGGTTGCACCATGTCATGAAAGAACAGATGGCAGGCTAGTCTGTCAGCTCATCTGCAGCATATGAGAATGCTAAGAAAATTAAAGGGAGGGAAAAAAAAGAAGGGGAAAAAAAAAGAAAAGAAAAAAAGAAGGTGAATAGGAGGGGGAGAGGAATGAGCTAAGCTGTGCTTGCAACACAAAAAACTTCTTGTAGTGGGTGGTCCTTTGGGAAGGTAATCGGAGATCTGCAATATGTCCACTACAATCAACAAAAGGGTACAATACTTCTCTGCAGGGAATTGGGTAGGGAAGAAATTGTTTAAATAAAATTGCAGGGTTGTCAGAATGTTAAACTAATTCTCTAATGTTCTGTGCGTTGTCTGGGGAATTTTGGCTTTGCATCATTTGCTGTACTGAAGCACTGAAAAAATATTTTAATAGAAGTGTTTTGGAATGTGTTAACATGTATTTTAGCTTTGGAAACCCTGACTGTGTTTAATGACAACTAAAAATGCTATTAGGAAAGCTGCACTCTCCTGTGTTCTCTCCCTGCATCCCCTCCCAGATTTTACATTCCTCTTCACTTAGTAGAATTGTTTATCTCAATGCAAAGGGAGTTTAGTTTGCTGTGATTCTATTGGTTGGCACCTGCATTTTTGTGCGTGTGTGTGTGTTAATTATTTATCAGTGATGAATTACCATGGATAAAACTGTATGTGGGTTACTTGCATATAGAGGAATGTAAAGTCTTGGACTGATCTACCTTTAGCGTTTGTCTTTATGCCTGTGAAAAAGGGGGAAACGGTAAGAAAATGGCAAGAAGAGAAACATGCACTGTCCATCCCAGAGCTCACCAAAAATATTCATCATTATACCTCCAGAATCCAAAGATCCCAAAAGGAGAGATCCAGAAGAAAGTAAGTGATTTCTATGCAAAGGTTAATCTTTCTAGACCTGATCCTCCCTTACACATTAGGAGGTATGTATGCCTTTGCAAAGTAGCATTAAGCGTCAGCAAATAAAAAATGCAAGACTTCAGCACCATCCTCCCTGTGAGGTGCAAAACAGGGAGCATCTAACTCCCAGTCAACAGTCACTCTGACGAAGTCACTGCATCAGCTGGAGGGCTGAGCCCAGCAGGACTCTCCTCTTCCCCAGTTTAGCCCATTTTCTTCCCCTCAGCATCCTACCAGTCACCAAAGAATCTGCTATGGAGCTTCCACAGACCATCAGGGAGGAGACTCCTCTCACTGCCCTTTTTCTCTTGTCTCTAAGTAATCATGTGCGAGGACAGGAGAAAAATAGCACTATTACAGGAGTTTCTTCTTAGGCAGCACTACAAGCTTAGGTTTATGAGAACCCACCTCCTGTACCACGACCCCATTGTTTTAGGTGCTGGACAAAGAAGTTTCTTGCCCCTAAAATCTTACAACCCTGGAAGGAAAGGAGGTCGCAGGGATTTGTCATTAAATGCAGAAAGGGACGTGATTAAACCTTTGCAGTCTAAGAGTTTCAGCTTGCCTCACAGTGTATCGTCTCTCAGCCCAATGACCTTCCCTCCCTCAAGTGTGTAACTGTGCTTTCATTTAAGTAATTCCAGTAGAATTTACTGGTTATATTTTACTTCCGTGAGGTAATCTTCTCTCACTAGTAACTGTGAACTGGCAAAGTCCTGCTTCTGATTTTTCTGGGTGTCTTCTTTCCCCCCCCCCCCCCCCCCAGCCGTTATCCCAGTGAATGGCTTTTCTGCTGTCTGCATGCCTTCCCCAGCGCTAAGCAGCTCCAAAAAGATGTGCCCTCATCACCTTCACAAAGCTTTTCTGGTCAAAGGAAGAAAATGACCAGAGTTTGATCGCTGCATAAGTATTTGAAGCTTCCTCTTTATCAAAAATTGTCAGTGAAGATTAGTTCTTACTGGATTGCGAGTGAAGGATTAATTACACTGACCACAGATGGGCACAGTGCAAATAATGTCGGTAAACTCCCCACACAGCTCTCTAAAAGTACTTTAATTATGGCCTGCATAAATTTCTATTCCAGTTTTCGGACTCCCTTAAGCAGAGACTACCAACTGTCCTAAATTGCTTGGTGGTTTGCTGAGGTGGAAATGTATCCTCTGTGGACTAAACTCATTACAGGGAGGTTTATTAGTGAGAAGGTAGTGTAAGTCCATTAATAAATGAGGAGTGAGGCAAAATCAATTATGATTTTAATATGACTGAACCACTAAGCTGCTTTTTTTGAATCTATCATTTAAAGGGAAATAAAAGAGTATGGGCAATTAAGAAGCAATGAAGATCATAGGTGGTATGGTTATTGATAAATGCAGGTAAGTAAATACCTGAGAAAATTAAATGCACAAATCAGCAGAACAGAGTGATGTGAGTTCCCTCATCTTAAGGAAATTTGTGAACATACTGAATCACTAAGAGGTACTTTTGAAAGCTAAACTACTGGCCCCTGGAAAAAAACAGAGTACGTGAAGCATACAGTGTAAAGTGCAGGCAAAGTGAGCAGGGGGAAAGAGAAATCCGGTCATTTAGCATCTAGTAAATGTAATCTGCCTGTCCAGTAAAATGATGGAGCTATTAGGACAGAATATCTGAAAACCAGTAGCAAAGAAGGGTACTATAGAAGTAGCAAGTACCTATTCCAAACTGTGGCACAGCAACTTGTGTACTGCGGCTGTTCTCAGCTGAATGATAGGGCAGATGAAGGGAATAGGACAGAGGTGATATTTCTGGTCATTAAGAAAATATTAGGTCGTGTGCTTCACAAAATCGCCTTTGGAAAGCAACGCCAATTGGCAGGGACCGGAACGCTGTTACAGTGGCTGAAAATGGCTAAGTGTTTCTAAAGGGAAAGCCGGAATGGATGAAAACAGGTTTCTGATGTGGGGACTTTGAAACAGCTTTTGCGGGAATTGGCATATGGCCTAATTTTCTACAGCATCTTTTCTAACAATCTGGAAGATGGAATAGATAATATGTGAACACAATTTGGAAAAGAGAGTAGGTGGAGAAGACCCAATAATAACAATATTTCAACTATAGAGTATGATGAGGGTCTAGAGATATTTGCAGTGTAAAGAGGAAATGAGTAGTGTAAGGACCACCGATACTCTGAAATGAAAGGGAATTACAGCACTGAAATGTGCAACTTGCCACTTGGCAGCACTTACATGGCACAGCACACTACTCCTTCTGGAGCAGAAACCAAAACAAAATGAAACAAAACTCAGATGGGAACTAACAGCTGAGGTGGGAGTACAGTGTGGCTACAAGTCACCGGAGCATTGAGGGCACGTGATGGGGCTATCTAGCTGTGCAGGCTGAAGGCTTGGCTAGAGATTCACTCTGCCCAGGTATTTAAGAAAAAAAAAAACAAGCCCCATGGGTGAGGTAGAGGTGGGGAGTGGACGAAAGGGATTTAAACACCACCAAGAAACCCGACTGCCCTGTTTCAGCCAAGTCCTGCTCCATTATCATACGCATACAGTGATTTCTTCCTGCTGGGAGTCTTTGTAAGCCTGTGTTTGTCATTCCCAGTTGAGGCTGAGTAAAGTTTCATTGCTGTATTTTTGTACCTTCCAAATGCGCTAGTTTAATATGAGATGTCAGATATCTTTTTTTTTATTGCTTCAAGGCCATTTGTGGTTTTATACAGTGAAGAAATTTATTTTTTTAATGAACTTTGAATATTTTCTGTGCACTCTTTTTCACACTATTTTTCACTCACACACTCCCCAGTAGTGTAAGACTGCCAGTATGTATTAATGGAAGCATATATTCCCAGTATCAAGCAGACAGCTATAATTTAATTTATTCTATCTATGCCATGGTTGGATTCCTGGGCTGGTTTGGAGAACAGACTTGATAAAGTGAGGATTTGATCCACTACTCACATATACCAGGGGAAGGCTCCCACTGCTTTCAGTCAATAGGGGTCAGGCTTGGAAATTTCTGCTTGACTTGAAGATAGTCATCTAGGGAAGTTTTTTGCCAATTTCAGGAAGATCATTCTGAATAATTCTGTAAAAGGCAATGTCTTTGATTTTCATCAGTTCTTGTTGCTTTATTAGAAGGTTTTCTTGAACTTCAGGGTAAGATTTTGCCTTTCAGATCTATACTTTGAAATGATGAAATATGGATTGCTGACATTCTTGCTGGCTTTATAAGGAAATGTGAACAGCTGTAATTAATGGGATGACATGCTATATTAATTTTCTGTACATTAAATATTAGAAGTACATTTTCTTTGTCCTGGTTGAATGATTTAGTTACACTGGCTGAAATGTTTATATTCTTACTGTAATTTTTTGATAAATATTTAGTCTCTGGAACAATTTCTACTAAAAAAATGGTAACATGAAAATTTGCTAAAAGTATATGTAACATTTATGGCTAAACAGAATCTGTTAAAAAAAGTTCTGTTACTGGACTAGCAATAAAAAGGGGCAAATTCTTCTGGCTTGAGTTTTGTAATCTCAGTCTTTTCATATGACAGAGCTTGTTACAGCAATCAGCTGATTGCTCTTCATGTCCATAAACTTAGTCTCTATGGCAAGATCAAAACGTCTGGGAGTTTTATACTGAATTTTGCCCTCAACTGACTGAATTCTGAGAAACATAAAACTGAATGAATTTCTACAGTAAGGGGCTAGCTTTTCTGCATACCAAGTTAAAGCCAGTGGGGATCTGTCCCTAAAAGTGTAGAAATAAACTAACAATAAATCAAAACTCATGCAAAGCAAAACTGGGAAATTTCACTGAGCTTTTAAAAAATATATTGGTGTCAACAGTCTTGGAGATGATGACTGAAAAGAGTTTAATTTTAATTAAGCAGGTCTGAATAGGCCAAACCTCTTGAAAGCCTGTGAGTTTGAAATACGTCGATGCACATCTTTTTGAGATTTCAATACAAACATCCATTCCAGCAAAATATCATCAAGTACAGTAGCACTGAGTAGCTGTCACCCAAAGAAAATAGGGAAACACAGTGAAGTCACATCTCATTCTCTGACAAAACCTCATGAATAAGATGCCTCAACACAGCACCCAGAGTGTCTGGGCTAGGGAGTACTGTGCTGTACCCAGCCCGCATGGTATTAACATCTGCAATGAGACACATGTTGTTTGGCTTGTCATTAAAGACTCTAGCAGACTCTCTGCTGACCTCCAGTTCATCTGCTGGTGGTACCAATACCTGCTTCACAACCAGATGCTAAATGCTCTTGGCTTGTTTCCTACATGCCATTGTGTGAGCAGAAGGGATTGAGCGGTCTGTCCTTTTGGAAGGGCTCTCCCACTTCTGTCTCTGATGTGAATATGGAAGGACCATATTTGTATCAGGATCTTTTTAAATGATGCTTGTCATTTTTAGAGATGCTTTGGTGTAGCATCTATTTTTTTCACAAGTGTACAGTTATCTTTGATGTAATCTCTCCCCAGCTGGTGAAACTTCTATCTTTTTCCTTATTTCTGTTTCAGATATTTTTAATCACCTTTAGAGATGACATATGACACCTTACGAGCTTGACCACTCCCATGGCTGTGCACTATCAGCGTGATGTAAACACATGAACACATCAAGGTATCAGTTGCCAAATAAGTTGCCTCAACTGATGATATGCATGGACTTCAATGGCCAAGCCATCGCACAGCGGAAGGCACGGAGAGAAGCTTAAGCTAATTAATTGTGCCCGGTATGAGCTACACGTATGCACATGGCCAGCTAAATATGCTGACCAGTGGAGGGGTTATTAACCACAGACCTAAGATACCTTTGCTCTGTTAGGTTATGTCTCCAAACTGGGGAGGTGCTTATGTCTGTGGGACAGCAGAGTTGTAAGGACCTGTGCTGATCTGCTTGCCAGATGTTTCTCAGGGAACCCACAGCACAGCTGAGCAGGGGACCTAGCTGTCCTAAGCTTCCATCCATTGCCTTTACTGAAAACCATGTCCCCTCTTGAGAATATTCAGATCTTACCTTCAGATCTTTAAGTCCAATAGTGGGGCAAGAAAGCAACTAGATTAATTGTATCTTTCATTTATGAACGTCTACAAAACAGCGCACCACAGGAAGTCAAGCACTCGCGTGACATTTTGATGTGGGATTCGGCTACTGATTTCTGGTGCCGTGAGCTGTGCTCTCAGGGGTTACGACTCACCAGAGCCCTTTGATTTAGCACAGTTGTGCACTCGTATGAGGGACAGCACATCTGGCTTGGGTCCGATTCTGCCCAGCTGTGCTTCCTGCTTGGAAATTAGCTTTGTATCAGGCTTCTGCCCTTTATCAGTCACAACTCTGCCTGGTTGTACAGAGAAGGGAGTTTGTGGTGTGATAAATGTGCATGTAGTTACTCTGTTGGGAACCTGAAGACACAAGATACCCTTCATGTGATGATTATCCCTGGACTGGCAGCTGACCTATTTATTTGGAGACATTTTCAGCCTAACAGACCAGCTTGCTCTCCAGTGAAATGTAAGGTAAAGGATGAAACTGAGGAAAGCCCTGAAATATCTGTTTAATTTTAAACAATTACTTGAGTGAGCTAATCATGGGCTAGAATGAAACGTGTAGGAGTACTGTCAGAAACAGGGATGAAAATCAAAGACAGCACCTTGCTGGCTGTAAATCAGCACTGACCTATTTGCACGTAGCAAGGGCTTGGGCTCACACCATCCAACACACAGTTGCTGGCTGAGGTGACTGCTTGCTTTCCAGCCTGAGGCTGCTGTCCTCCTCGCAGAGGCATTCCCAGGCCTCAGCATCAGTTCCCAGTCTAATATTTTCACCCAAACTCATGACTATGTGTCAGTGTAAAGTGATTGCTGTGAGCTGGTACATGGCCTGCTGTTTCTTATGTTCTTCCAAGATGTTTCCATGTTGTTTCCACAGAGATATGACATTGCAGCAGGGAAGAGAGTTGGGGGTAGGAACCTTGCTAAGGTAGGACTGAACAAACTTCTCCACATCCAACGATGCTCTTGTTTCTTTTTCAAAAGGTGTGTAGAAATAAGTGTGACTAATCCATATCATCAAATAAACAGAACCGAAAGCCCTTTAAACCAATTAGGCAAAAACTAGAAGCCTGGAGGACTAAACCATTCACTTCCTCCCCTAAAAGCACTCTGCAGAATCCAAGTGATATATGGACAGTCTGGGAAACTGCAAACCCCACTTCCACCTGAAAACTTGGTACTTGCCTTTTTTTTTTTTTTTCTGAATTGAAGTACATTTGAGAGCTTGTTTGTGCTCTCATTGTATTTGTTGACTGTCATTTACAGTATCTGTCTCATAGGTAACTGATGATGCCACCTCTTACAAGGTAGTGCAGGAGCTGACGGTGATGACAGAAGTTGAAGCAGAAAGCTAGCAGGGACAAGGAAAGGTATTATGAGGTCAAGCCTGAATGACTGTCTTGCTGTCTTCTCAGAAATCCCAGGTACATTAGCAGGTGAGCAGAGAGAATTTTCCATCTTTTTCACAAGTTGAGAGCAATCTGAGCACACTGCATAGGCTTTCTGCATAGAGTGTAATGAGGAGGGACTTGTGATATAACACCAGCCACAGGACATGAAGAACACATGCTTGCTTGAATTAGAGCCTGTATGAGCAGAGGAAGAGGGATCTTAATTTTAAAGGTTGGAGTGATAGGCAGCAGAAAGATTGATTTATTTATTTTCTTATTTTATTTTTTTAAAGAAAATTTTCCATTTAAAGAAATGAGTGTTGTATCTTTAACAGCATATATAGAAAGATTGAAAGTATTAAGTGAAGCTGTTTATTATTTTCATTCTGATCACCATTAGGATTTATTATCACTGTTGCTTATGCACCCTGTAACAATTTGCCCTGAAAGTGGATGTAGTCCAGCACAATTTACTAAAGGGAGAGCAGACACTGCGATCCCACAGGATGGACTATATTACAGCTTCCTGGTTTACAGGTGAAGTGTTTACCTCTTTACCCTTTGGTCATTCCTCTTAGCCCTTCATTTAAGTTTTACCTCTTTCTTTTCCAGTAGATCGGAGTTTTGTGCTGTTTTAAAAAGTATGCCACAAAAAGTACGCAGCCTGATGGTTCCCATGCTTCCTTCCTGTGTGTCCCAAAGTCACTGCGTTTTGCTGGTACAGATGCTTATAATAAATGAAACTTAAGTTGTGTATTTGTACTCAGATGGTGGGTGAAATTCCAGTTGTGTTGATGTTAGGAGTTCTCCTGTCTCCGTATTCTGGAGATGGGATTTCACTCACTGAATTTCAAGGGAGAAAACCCAGCAGAAATCCTTGTGCGTCCATTGAGCTCATTGTTTCTCACTGCTGCATAGCCTCTCCTGAAATCAGCTGCCACTGGTATCAAGGCCATCAGAGTCCTCGTTAGGACCCTGGTGCAGAGATCACTGAAATCTATGGAAAAGCTCCCAGTGACTTCCCAGGGTTTGGCTCAAAGCCTGTTTCTGAAAAGATTGAGAGACTCTGGGCTTTGTTAGCCTGCTGTCATAAATTAGATGAAGCACTGTTGTCATCAGTGAACTTGCACTGGTGTAAATGGAAGGTGGATTAGGTCATAGAGGTTTTCTTACTCTTAGGATGTGACACAGGGAAAAAACATTATGTTAAACTGATAGAAAAACCAGTTTTATAGAATATAAGAAAACAATGTTTTGAGGGAGTAGCAACCTCGAAGCCACAAAAGGAAGAAAGACAGTATGTTTGTCTGAAGATGCAACATCTGGAAGACCATAATATAGTAAGACTTCAGTTACATATCCCATGTGGACTACATTTATTGCCTAACTATTTTATTGTAGCAGAAATTTTGCTTGCTTCTCAGGCCATGAAATATCATGGACAGTAAAAGAAGACAAAAAATTATTTTCCTGATGACGACATTATCTGGTGGCTTCAGAATTTTGCAAACCACATCTTTTCTAGGTTTGGACCGACACATGGATTCTGAGGGAAATCTTGCCTAAAATGAAATTAAGGAATTTTCAACAAATGGGCAGTAGCTTGGACAGATCAAAACAACCAAAGGATTGAATTTGATTCATAGTGCAAAACAGGACTCACATCTACCCTTCTTTCAGTTTCTTTTAGAACACTTAAAGGCTGAAAAAATAACCTGAAATGCGCTTGTGTATGAAAGGTATACAGTGATGGAGATTTCTCTGAGTGTGACACATTTTCTTGGCCTCCATCACCCAGATGAGCTAGCGGAGCTGAGACTAGAGGAGAAGAGGTAATGCAAAGAACAAAACCATTCCTACAATCGATAGGAGATCATTTTCATTCAGACTCCAAAATGCTTTAAAGTTGTCCTAAACAATTGCACTGTGTATAGGAATCAGTGTGCTCATCATGGAAGAATAATTCTTCTTGAGAAAGAAGAACAACTGCTATTGAATGGAGCGTGACCTTTCAAAAATTACTGAAATCTCTCTCACATTTACTCAGACACCAGTCACCAAATTAACCTTTCTGGTAACTAAGATGAGGTCAATGGAGTTGTTATCTCAAGGATAAATTTCCATAATAATTTTTCCAGGTATTGACCAAGCATTCAATATTTCTAAAAGAGGACACAACAAATTAATTAGCAACAATTTGAATGTACTAGAAAAGAAAGAAAAATAGAGAGAAAAAATTGTTGAGTATTTCTTTATTGTCCATAAATACCTCATATATTGATTTATATAGTACATAATGTGCATATATACACGCATATATACATATGTGAGACAACTCCATATTTTTTTATGAAAGATCAAACTGTATGTTTGATAAAAACAAATGCAGGTCCTAAGACATAATAATACTAGAAGCTACAGGGAGTCTTAAGTTGGATGAAAAAGGAGAAGCAACATGTCCCATGTTTTAGCCAATTGCCTTTGCAAAGGCATATGCCCAGCTCAAGTCTGTAACGAGTACATCAGAAACCTGATTTGTGCATTTATTTTGCAAATAGTTGCATGTGCAGTCACTGCAATGTTCAGCGTTCTGTTTTGCCTGTGCAAATGACATGACAGAGATTTTACATCTTGTGCTGTCTAGACACCTGAAATTTAGTCTAAATTTGGTAAATTCCCCTTTTTTTTTTTTTTTTTCCCCCCCCCCCCCCCCCCCCCGAATTGTTCAAGAAAATGTATTCTAGAAACTTTACTGAGATAAACTATAAATTGCTATTAGTCAGGCTGGCAGGTGATTTCAGCCAGTATTGTCTTATAATTCAAGCTGTGCAGATCCTACTTGGAATGTCAGAATATCCTCTGCAATCACAAACTTGATGATACGTGATCTCTATGTCTTTTAGAGACACTTTGTACACAGGACAGAACTGCAGGTTTAAGTTTAAAAGGAGCATTGTTAGTCTCAGGATAACTCTTTATTTGTATCTTTTTTTACAGAGGTTTTTCTGCTGGGTGATTAAAGTATCAGAACCCGCTCTGAGGCTAGCTCCCTTTCAGGGCTCTAAAGAAACTCACCACCGAATGAAAATCATTTCAGGAACAATTAGAGAAAAGGTCAGCATAAATTCTTCCTGTATCCACGGCATTAGCATCACCCAAGTGTCTCTTGCTTACAGTACGTTGTGACAAATAAAAGCTATTTCAGCTGTTATATTGTGATGGCTGTTATTTATGGAACATAAAAGGATACTGAAATACAAAAGGGTTTGAAAAGACCAGGGTAAGATCAGATAAAAAAAAAAAGAGAGGGAAACAGGCATCTTGGGATGGTAACTACCCTGCCATGTACTGACAGGGAGGTTGTATATTTTTAGAATATACTGAAAGGAATGGTGCTTTTACTTAGGTTTTTATGGTTTACCATGAGATGCAATTTTCTGGCCTTATATGCAGTTGTAACAAAAGTCAGAGAGATTTTATGATAGCTGCCAGAGTTCATAAATGATGGCATACACTAAAATATTTATAGAACTGTAAAATCTTGATTTCTCTCTGGTTTAGCAGATGGGGTCCTAAAACTGGTTCCCAGATTGTCACATTTCTTTACCCTTTGATGACAAAGCAGCCTGTTATCACTTTTTTTCTTTCCTCTGGAAAGCAAGTTCACTAGTGTAATCAAGTTCATACTTCTATCCAATTATACACACCAGAATCTCATGAATTAAGATGTGTCAGCCATATAAGATTTGTAATTATTCAAGGCAAAGGGCCTATTGTTAAACATCAGGATCTGAGCAGCCTTGCCATCTCTCTGACCAACGACCGTTGACTCACGTCAGTATAATTGCTCGTCTATATACTGGTGAAAATCTGCTTCCTGATCATTATGCTGCATCCACACAGCACAGATAAATGCTACTTACCTACACCAGAAGTGGTGAAGTTAGGTGCCTGCTTGGTGCAAAGCAGCAATATAGCACAGCTATTTGTTTCTCTTGAGGATATTTTGTTGTCCTCAAAGAAAATGAATCCCTGTAGTACTGCTAAACTCAGCTGTACTTCAGAATTAAAATTGATGGTTGGGGGTAGCAGAAGCAGAATAAATAATCTGTGAAGCAGCATTTTTCAACTGCCAACCAGGATTTACTCCACATTAAAAGACTTTTCATTAAAATTAAAGACGCTGAAGAAGAGAAAGCATCAAGTCATGTAACTGTCCTTTCTCTATTGTATTTTCATGAGAAAGTTTCTAGATTTTAGCAGATAATCAATGAATGAACATGTAGTACCTACACACCTCGACCATATTTCCAACATTCATTAAGCTCTATCATATATCCGCATTTTGTTACAATAATTGTCTAAATATTTGTAAGTTAGAAAAGCTAGTGGGGAGGGTCCAGCTTTGGGAGGGCTTGGGGTGCCATTTTTCTGGGGACTGTCCAGACAAACTAGAAATACCTCCACTGCCGAGACTTAGTGCATCAGGCAAGATATAAATTAGCAAAACAAGGAATCAAGAAGAGAGGGTCAATAGAAAGAAAAATGGTTCTACAAAATAATTTTTAAAAGCCCAAAGTGGTCTCAATTTATTGTAATTTCTCTGTATTTAAAATAAATACAAAAATCTGAACACCAAAAAATTATGAGCCTAAATGTATTTCGGTTTTGGTATAGTGCTTTGGTTTATTGTTAATTAGTAGTATCTACTGGCATTATGCCTACAGAGGTGGAAGACATAACAACCAGGCACACATATCAGAATGCCGTGGCAAATTGCAGCGAATCTGAATATCAAACTTCAGAGTTAGGTCTTCTACTGAGAGATCCCAGCACAAAGCACAGCTTCACCAACAGAGCCAAATCCATTTATAACAGCTGAGAATGTGGTCAAGGTAATGGGCAGGCTTATTGTGGGAATTCCTTAGAATGTATTTTTTTAAATACAGAAAAAGCTTTATTTTTTAGCTTACAATTCCTAGCTGCCTGACTACCCACCTTTTTTTTAATCTTTCTTTCTTTCTTTTTTCTATCAGGAGAACAGAAGAACAAATAAATGATAAATAAAAACAAAGAGCAAGGGAAACACAGAAGTTAGAGAAGTATCTCTTATTCAGACTCCGTAGGCAGAGCTTTTATGCAAACTGCAGCGATTAGTATGTTACTTTATATAGGAAATCTTTATTTCTTCAATAAAGTGACTCTCATTTCCAAAAAGGCAGTATTTTCTTTCTCTCTCTCCCTCTCCCCTCCTCTCTTTTAATGCGTTGTCCCCTAGCACCTTTTTGTCTAAGTGTATCCCAAGATTTTTTGTAAATAGATAGAATAACAACAATAAATAGCAATCTCTCTTTTTTTTAAAATGGAGTTTGGGAGAAGTATCTTAATGAGCATTTATAGGGTTTGGTTTATTTGTGTGGATATGAGAATTGCTTTAACAAGCTGGCCTTCATCTAGGCATTGTTTTGCTTTGGTTTTAAGTGAATGCTGGGAGACAATGTTATTTGCATCCAAAAGAAAGACAGTGTATTGATAGAACTTCTGCATATGTTACCTCACCAGCTCATTTCATGATTTCAAGTCAGACATGAAATAGTAACAGGGTATCGAGGAAAGACTCAGCTGGAAATTCGTTGATGGCTGCCTCGGTGATGGAGACCTATCTGACTTCGGTATGCTGGTGAGTTTGATTTGGTAGGAAAGGCCTGAGGCTGTTAAGCTCATTTCTGTTCATCTCTGTTTTCTTTTGGAGGTAGAAGAAGAATATTAGATGACAGGCAGCATTAAATGTGTTGCACAAAATGCATAGAGCTGTGCCTTTCTTATGAAAGAGCCATATGACCACATGAGAACCCGAAATCCCTGAGCATTGGCCTCAAACCTGCTTGCCAGAGCTTTCGGACATCTGCCAAATGGCACTGTTGGTTTTGTTTTCTTATTTTTACTTCTTATTAGAAAACAGAGTTTGAAGTCTGGATTATAGCTGTGGAGCTGTTAGTACTGAATACTTTTTTATCCAGTAGCGGATAGGTGGACATACTTGTTATGTCCACTGTCAGCAGGAGCACTTCAGGAAAAGTAGGAAATACATTTTCCTTTGGGAAAAGGTGGGTTGAGATTGGCGCTAGTCAGTCAGGTTTCTGTGATGTGGTAAGAGTGAAGACCCATACATCCAGCTTCCATTTTTCCGACTGTGCTTACTTAATTCTTGGGCATGGACTCTGAGGTCATGGACACGTGTACCTGGCAGGTATTTTTAAAAATTATGTTTAATTTGGAATATGAATCTGCAAGCCCCAAGCTGTATAGGGTTTGTCACCGTTGAGTGGGCTTTCTGAAAACAGCTTTTTTCATGCTTGGCTGGGTCTCCAGTGGACAGCAAGGTAACTTCTGTAGAACTCTTCACTTATGTCCCCAAATGCATTCTGCCTGCATCCTAGCTGCTTGTCTGAAGTAAAGTTGGTTGTACTAATTTCTAGCCTAAACAAATCGCTCAGTTCTCCTGAAGAGAAAGCTGGCACTGCCAGATGATGACTCGTCCCATCCTGAAATGCATCTTGTGTAACTTGCTTAGGTTAGTTGATGGGCATTCCAGTAACTTATGTTAAGTAAGAAGAATATTCTTAGGTCTGAGATGCGTTGGAAAGCCTAAGGTTTAACTTCTTGAAATATTAGGTGGTCTTTTTATCATTCTGGATACCCTGATTGTTGTGCAATTTACTGTATGGTATTGTTCTCTTGAGGCATTAAAAATAAGGATGCTAAGCATTAGAGTTACTCTGGCACTTTTTTCCTTGTAAAAATAGATTCTGATGTTTGGTTTTGTCTGCTTTTTGCCTTGCTTTGTTTGGTCTTTAGTGATCTTCTTCACAGTAAGGTACTGGTTATTCATGAAATAGTATATAATAATGAAATATATAATGATGTAGTTTAATAGTAATGTAAAATGTAGAAGAATGAAGTATATAATAATGAAGTAGCATATAATATACACTATTCTGTGTATATAATTCTGGAAATTTTGTTACCAAACATCATAACTGCTATCACAGGTTTTGTTTGACATTCGTTTGACAAAAGTCTTATGATTTTTGTATCATTTGGAATTTTGACCTGGGACATTACTGCCTTCTGCCATGCACATGCTCAAAAACTATGAAGTGTCTGGGTCTTTCACAATGAAAGAGTTATATAAATGGAAAAAAAGGACCTAAGAAAAGTCCACAAAAATATCTGGCATACACATAAAAAAATACTTCTAAAGTATTCAGACTAATGCTACAGTATTGCTTTGAAATACAACATGCTATTTCACAGGTGGTACTTATATATATTTTTTTAAACTTCAGTCTAGATGCCCTAGAACAAAACTTTTGTATCGCATGTTTTTTCATACAGTTCTGCTTGTGTTCTGGAGTGTACGGACTGTGAATTCAGCCCCCGGTGTACGGTGACTCACAAAAGGTTTTCAGCTGCAGCAGTACAACTGGAACAGATAATACAATGAAACGTACCAGACTGTGTGTTTGAGTGATTGTGTGTTCATAAAGTACAGGTGCAGAATACAGACAGAAAATTTTGAGAGAATAGTATTATTATGAAGTTCAGTGTATGCCTTGATAGTAATTGTTAGTATCATGTAACTGTCATATAAGACAAGCAGTCTGGCAATCTCCCAGAAAATCCTGAAACATTTGTAAAATTGCTTTACATATTTTATTGTGGTCAGTATGGTATGGAAAATTAAACAAAGTGCTGGAAAGTAATGAGAAAGTATGAATTGACCGGTGTGTGTTGCATTCCATCGGCGTGGCTTTAGGTTTACACTCTTATTGTGTGCTAGAATAATTGTGTTCTTTTGGTAATAAATTTGTAGGTGGTGAGAGATTAAACAGGATAGTGAGCTTGTTTTAAATAAAAATTTGAGAGGAAAAAAATGCACAAAACCCTGTGAAGTAGGTCATAGGCTTCACAGTTGGAGTCACAAAGTGACATTAGATTTGATGGGTGAAACCTTGGTCCCCGTGAGAGTTTTATCATTGACCTCAATTGAGCTAAGTTTTCCTATTTTGATTTTAAGGTAGGGAAAGTAAGTAAGCTGTAATTTATTCAGTTTGGTGAATTCCTTATTTGGGACAATGCTTTTGAAATTTTGGACTATTCACATATTTTGTTCGGTATCTCAAAATGCCTCAGTTCTGTCTGGGAACGCATGCAGCCAGTGACTTCAGAGGTATCCACAATCCCACATATGAGGGAAAAATTTGCCCTTATGTGCTCACCATGTAACTGATTCAACAACGTCCCTGTACACTTTTACTTTGGGCATGACCCGAGGTGAAGTAATTACATTTCAACCTGCAATGAGGTGAAGCTCTCATGCTCAGTCTAACAGGAAACAAATTTCGTAGACAGAAGCATCTCTGATTATTCCAACCCCTTTTGTGTAGTTCAGCAAATCTGTTCTTTTGCTGGAAGTAGAGACCTTTCTTTGCCAATACTTCCCATCCGTCCCCGGGAACAGTGCATGGCTGGTAAATCAACACAATTATTATTCTATTCCAGAGGACACACAGTGATTTACATTTATATGCCAACATTTTCTTCCTTGTTGCCCCAGCAAGAGCTGGGAAATGATTTATAAGCATGCAGAAGTGCTGGCACAGATGTTATACAGCCTCAGCATGTTTGCATTGCACAGCGTGGCAGACTATTCTGGAAACGTCGATGTACAGGTAAGGCGGGAGGCAGTGCATGTGCCAGCGGTGCCCTTCCAGCTCCAGTGCAGGGCAAACCCTGGCCCCGCTGCTGGCAAACGTATTTGGCATCCTTCTTTCTAACAGGTCATTTCTGCGTGCTGCCCTTGGGGGAGGAGAATTGTTTGGTTCTTGTAATTAGCTGCTTCTGTTGAATTCCTGATGGACTTGTGGATTGTAAAAACCTTTCCTTTGTGGAACAGTTGGCAGCTTCATTTTATGTATTTACTTATTTTTCTTCCCCTCTCCCCTGCCCACCACCCCCATAGAGGAGACTTGGAGGCTGAATGGATATACAGAATAAAAACGTACTTTGCAATGGGATCTGTCTTTCTCCTTCTTCAGAGAGGTTGGCATTACTGGGAAGTTTGCCTTTTGCTCTTAAGTATTATCAGAGCAATTGAAGACCTCCAAATCATTTAAATCCACATTTCAAATGTTAGCATTCGGGAAGAATAAGCCATTGGAAGGTCAGATTGTGAGTGCTGTATTCCCTCTAAGAGATTCAACCTGAGTAGCTTAAAGATATTTCATGTTTCATGATGTAGTGAAGGGTGGAAGTCCACCTAGTCTAACTGGTGCAGTACTGATCCAAGGGTCTCCTTTTTCTAAGCGTTGCCATTTCATAAACCTTGAATGTCTGAGGCTGAAAAGGGCTAGGTGTTGGGGACAGGTATGAATCCTGCTACTTTTCCTCATTTTACCTGGTCTGTATAAGAAAGTCTGATGTGAGTCACTGTTTGGTATTCCTTTCAAGCGTTTCCCAGGGCTGTGAAACCTAAATCAGAGCTCTGGTTTGTGGTTCAGCTTCAATATGTGCAAAATCATTCTGGTCTCTGCCTCTCTGGAAGGCCTCCTCCATGGGAGAGGAGCTTTGATTTTACAGGGGCTGGTCCCTAGGAGACAGTTCGTGTCTGTATTATCTCCTAACGCACCTGGTCCTGCCACCTGTGGAGCTGGCCTTTCCCTTATGGGAGGCTGAAATCCACAGCTCCAGGCCATATGGCAGAATGGGATTTGAGAGAGGTGAGTAGCACCCTATTTTGGCCAAAATTACCAGCAAGAGGAAAGAGAGAAAAAGCTCACATCTTAGCCGTACCAGCAGAAATGTGCATGGTTAAAAAGATGAACCCGCTCCTTGGATGTGCTGAAGGATGCAATGGACAAGATGATTAAAAAAAAAAGTTCTTCACAGGACATAAATCAAGGCAAAATGTTATGTTCCTCTCATTAAGAGAATGAATAAATAAAACTAAAGCACAAAAGCAAAGTCCTGTAACCTCCTGATTTGAGGAACATTGGAATAAACTTGAGGAGATTAGTCCTCTGTGGGTTGCAAAAAACAAGGGCCTAGATTTTGGGGGCACATGTTGTTGGAGAAATTGCTGCTTTAACGCACTGGGTCCATCCTAGGCTTGGCAGAGTGGATTACAAGAGTGCACATGTGTGGCTCAGGGCTTAAGTCATTTGGTAGAGGAGCAGTGACAATAAGGAGGAAAACAGAGGAGAGGGAATTATACCTTAGTTGTGAAATCATGCTCTACTCTGCCCAGAGTCAAACTTCTGCAATGTCAGATTTTGTGGCTTTAACTTAGGGAAGAACTTAGGCCCATGAAATTAAATAATGCAACAAAGACGGGCTCATGTTTGGGGCAAATCCCCTCCCTTTTGACTACACACAATCCCATTGCAGGTGGTAGATTGCGCTCACTTACATCAGGACTAATGTTTTCTTTCTGGTGGCTGGGTATACTGAGCAAAACAGGCTTTAGTGACTCCCTATAGTAGTAAACAACCTCCCTGTGGGTCCTCTAAAATACCCAACTCCTTCATTCAGCACTGAGATCTCTCCAAACACTTAGTTCATAAACAACCCAAGCATTTTAACACACTTTCCTCCTTCTCCCAGGGGGTGTTCTTGGCTTGTGTTCTCTCCCTTTATTACAGCTTTAATCTTACGATGTGAACTGGGACTTGTTTACATTTTTATTTTTAAAGGCTTTTTTTTTGTGTGTGTGTGTGAGTGCATTCACTAAAGATCTAAATTGACAGATGCCTTTTTGTAGGACTGAAATGACATATCTAAGTTTTACTGCTCTCTTCCCTGTATTTGCATTTTTAATTACTTGCATCATATTTTATTAGTGTGTTACCTGATGAAGAATTCCAACTAATTAATTTCACCTGGAATTATATGCTGGTATATGAAAAATTATACTTGGCCATTTGTGGAGACCAGCTGCGTATTAGGAATATCTGATCCCCATCTGAAAGATTAAAAAAAAAGAAAGCAAGAGAAAACAGCTGATTGTAAAAGCTAGTCCCTTTTTTCCTCAAGCCCTAAAGATATTATTATTGGCAGATATCCTTTATTACTCACCCTATATACTACGCATTAACTCAGAAGTTTATTCTAACTGAACATCATTCAGTCAGATGACTTTTTCTTCAACCATTTCAGCTTTAATTTGTAGTAAAGCTAATGTTGTTGAGTTCCACCCATGTGCAAAGACTCATTTGTTTCCACTCCAGCATGACTCACAGAGATACCACTTCACTTTGACCACAGTTTTTATTTTTCTCCAATGTAATTTTATTTTCTAGGTGGAATTAAAAGAGGGGAAATACTGATTAGGAATGCAGGCATATTATTATGAAAAGCTACCTGTAAAGGAAGAGGAAGGAGGAAAAGAGAATATGGAATGTGACCTGATCCTGCAACACAGCTGAACATACACACATGCACACACACACTTTCTCTCTCTCTCCATGGATATTTCTGGTTTGATTCTTTGTCTGCACTGACAACAGATGGTGTTTTAATAAAGTCCAGTAGGAATATTACTGTGAGTAAACAATCCGATGCATGCCAATTTCATAATTGCTGGGTACTGATACAGCCTCTTACCTGATGAATCCAAATTGGGAGGAAACCAACTGTGCACACACCTACTGGCAGCAGCCAAATTCGCAGCTGTGGTATGCTCCAGCATTGAGCTTCACCACGGAAGGTAAATTGCAGCTCCAATCATCTTTCTTGGCACTGGGCTTGGGGAACAGCTGCCATCTGGCTTGTCATCAAAGTATGGTCACCGAGTTTCTGGGAGATGAAATAGCTTGCTTTTTTACCTTGACATGCATGAAGATTGCAATCTTCATCTTTACAGGTATCTCTTAAAATAACATTCTTGGCTTCCTGAGCCAGAGATTTACCAAGTGGGATTTTCTTCTTTAAGTGATTCCCACGCCTATAGGGACTTGAAGTCTAAACCTGTTATATGCTAATTAAAGATTCACACCCACATGACTTGTCAAAGAGATAAATCTTACTCATTTGTTTTCATCATTAACAGGGAAAAAATTGCAAGGAATACCATGCCTTACATTAGCAGATTTATGTGGAAACGTTTGTTTTTAATGGAAGTGGAGATGCAGTTAGAAGCGTTATTCCCACCGCTGTTGATACAATCCAGTATGGAAATTACAGCTTGGCAGAGAAGAAGGGGGTGAAAGGCAAAAGAGGGAATTCAAACATTCAGGACCAGCATCCCAGCTAGAAGTGACTGTATAGACTGCACCCAGTAAGTGACTGCCTATTCAGTGCATTACATGATCATTACTTATATATGCAGTCCTTTAAAGACACCTTTAAAGACAAAGGCAGATAAAAGCACAGGAGAAGCAGGTGAGTTCCCTCCTCCAAAGAGACTAATCTACGGCAGTATTTAGGTGCCTCATTTCTGATGGTTTCTAGCAGGCCCCAGTGCTGCACAGCTACACGTAGGAACAACTTTATTTCCATCAGTAATTCTTAATGTTGACAATTTAGTCTGCAAATTCCATGCAAGAGTCTAATCTTTTGAAATTTTCTTTCAGCTCAGATTGGGACACTGTTTGAAATCCCAGATAAATCACAAATAAATTAAAATCCCAGTTTGAAATCTCCAATAAATGTCATTTTGGAAATTTATTGGACTTTATCAAATTGCTTTATGTTGATGAGAGGTAAGTATACTTTTTTGCATTATTGCCTTGATATATT
Source organism: Aptenodytes forsteri (assembly GCF_000699145.1). Taxonomy (NCBI): domain Eukaryota; kingdom Metazoa; phylum Chordata; class Aves; order Sphenisciformes; family Spheniscidae; genus Aptenodytes; species Aptenodytes forsteri. Next base: position 511,586 of record NW_008795259.1, on the reverse strand, counting down.
ACTATATTGTTGTCTTTCAAGATATTTTTACCCCGGTGAATCTATGTTTTCAGATGGGAAACTAATAACCCTGGAAAATTTTCAGCTGTGGTACTATTCACAGGCCTTTGAGGGATCAAGATTTTTCTTCAGTGAAGATTACCAGGCTCTTAGCCTGAGAGCAGAACTACTTTGCTCTGGATTTGGAAATTCTATTGAATTCCAAACTCATGATTGCAGTTCACTTTGCCTACAGTAATTGTTTTGTGCAAGGAATTAAGTAAAAGAGGCAGAGAAGGCTGCTCCTCCTACTTAAAGGCATGCTTTGGAGTTGCAAAGTATTCCTTGGAAAGGTTCTGCTTCTGTCTGAGAGTTCACAGTAACGGTTGCCCTGTTTAACTAGAGGGATTTTTTTGAGGGGGGTCAGTGGATTTTCATATACAAATAGGGAGTCTTGCTGCTCCACCCAGGTTTTTTTCTTACCAGGCCACAGAAGGTCAGCATGGACATAACTTCTGCGGTACACAGGGTTAAAAAAGTGTGCCTAGATGTTTTATTGACCCATCTACTGAAAGACTTGCGTGCTCAATACCTTTATGATGAGTAGTCCAGCTGTCAGTGCTGGGCTGGATTAGTTTTGCATATGCTTTCTGTTTCACGCTCTTCTATCCACAGTTGGACTAGACCACACTTTTAGTCTTTTTAATTCACAGCTGACAATATATTTCTAAAAAAAAAAGAAAGGGCAATTTCTGAATAGGTGTGGATAAATGCTAGAGGAATAGCCATTTTATACATTGCTAAATAAATGTACAAGGAAATGTTTTGGCAAGAGCTACTGTGTTGTTTGGTACCTCCAGCAGAACTGAACAATCTCTCTATGGGAAAAAGCCTTGGTGGAGCTCCAAGACATACGTTCATGGTAGCTGCCTGGCACAGCAGTCTGACTGCACGGTGCCACTGACGGACAGAAAATGAAGCTGTATGGAAATGCTTAACATCTTTCTGTTGGAAAAAATCCCCTCCCAACAGAAGGTTATGCAGAAGATGAAAAATCGTTCCCTGTGGGTTTCTCTAGCTCTGAGATTGGCAGGCCTGGAGATGATGGAAGGCGCTGACCTCTTGGTCACAGCTTGGTCACACCCACAGCTGGGTGGCATTTCAATACAGTAGCTGCCTACTGGCTCAGATTCTTGGCACCCCATGAAATTTCAGGTTTTCTGTGGAAGGAAAACACTAAAACACCTTCAAAACATTATGGGGGCTGTGACATGTGGTGGCTTCAGCTGTGGAGCAGAATAGGATACTGGTGACAGAACTGTGCTTCTCCTCCCTTTCTTACCTTTCTGTTCCCACAAGTTGAGATCAGGGGAAGTAGGAATGAAGAATCAGGTCATGTTAGCTCCAGAAAATATTCCAGTCAGGGTTATATGTTGCAGTGATCTGTTGTTTGAAAGCCATTAGAACAGGGGTTGGACATGTTAAGGCAGTACGTGCTATATACACTGACAAACACTGAATTCACGAAATTAGTATTTTCTTTTAATTGAGAGCAGAGGTTGTGAAATCACTTTCTACTCCAGGACCTGGGGCTCTAAACATTGACTTATAGTAGAACAACTTAATTTGGCCCTGAGCCAAAGCAGAAACAATGACGGACTCTGAAAATGGATGGGAGAAGCAGTCATAAATCTAGCACTTAACTAAGGATTGATTCAGCATAGTGATGAGAGGTGTTTATCTCATCCATCAGCTAACCTTGAGATCGCCTGACCTGAAATCCATTCAGTCTTGTACACTAGCAGTTGTCCATGGCTTTACAATATCTAATAAAAGTTTTAGGCTTCTGTATAGGATGTAATATTCAAAGCAAGCTTTGCTGTGATCTTCTGAAAGAACTGCCTATCGTGTAGGCAGTTATGTGTCCCTATCTCCTCCTACCTTCATGGCAACTTGTAACAGATTCCTGGCATCAGTAGCTCCTGGAAAAGGGTTAACATTTTTAAGACCGGCAAGTCAGCCTTAGTTTTCCATAAGTCAATGCAATGCTGTCAGATCTGATGACTTTTTTGTTGTAATGCCTTTTACAAGTATGACTAAATTATCCTCCGAAGCTGAATTGATACCTAAAGTAGATATATATTTCTCTAAAAGAAATAGAAGATGTACTACCTTACCCTTCAATGCTCTAACCAACACTTGGGCTTCAGAGGGGATGGAGGCTGCCCATTTTTAGTGTTCATTAGAACAACTCTCTGAAAAGACTTCACAGCCTGAATAATAATTTTTTCAGATACAAGTATCCTGTTTCTTTTGGTATAGCTCCATTTCGAGTGGGGAGAGAGAGGGAGGGTAGCGTAGTAATATGACAAAGGAAAACACACAGACAAGTATTGGACCTTCGTTTCTCTTAATCAGAACTGAAGGGCAGAGCAAGTGTCTGTCCATTCCTGTGACTTCAATGGAGCTGTGGAAGGGGCATGCCTGCTTTGAAAAGCATGTATCCAGGAACAGATCCAACCCTGACCATTCCCACAATCTGGAGGCATTTGGATTTGCTGAGGTAGAGTGTCCCATGACAGAGATCCATAGCTGGGTTAACACAGAAACCTTCTTGAAGCCCTGACTTGGGACCATCACTGATATTAACTGGCCTCCACAGGTTAAACAAAAAGAAAGTCTATAACTCACATCACAATATATTATTTTCCAACTATTGTATGATTGTTTTCAGAATAATATATTAAAGGATTAGGTGAAAGTAGTAAAATGTACATCCTCTAGAGCTCCTCTTTATACATAATGAAGTTCTCCTATAGGTAAAATTTTCTGTATTGAGAAGACCAAATCATCAGGATGCACGTTTACCACATATAGTTACCAAAAGGATTGCATTCGTCTCCCCCTCTTTAAAAGGGGTTTCCTCTATATGATACAGTACTCTAATACTCTCTCATCCCAACGTCCTTTGAAGGAGTGCTATGCTACAGCTGTGTATATGAATTGCTTCCTCAGATTGTGAAAAAAACCTGTACTTTTCAGACAAGCAATAATAGTCAGAGCCACATAGATATTCCAAGAAGGCGCAGGGCAAAATGCTGAAACTTTATTTTGGGATGAAACAATTTGGAGGCCTTCTCTAAGCCTTGAAATACAGGCTATAGGGTATGCAGCCTAGCTTGCCACTGAACTCTAATCTCAGGTAACGCTGAGTCTTGTTCAGAAAACCAAAGAACTGCCTGGACCCCCTGTCCAACCCCATGAAATTCTCCCTAAATTTTGGAAAATAATGAGCTCAGTAAAACTGAATTTCCATTGCTGGCCTACTTGACGCTTGTTATCTAGGTCCAGAAGAAATGTTGTCAATACTTTATCTAAAATAACTTTCTCATGTTGTTTGTGGCTCAACTGAAATATTTAGAAGTTATCAGGAGAGCTTATTGCGAGGACACTGTCAGAGTTACGCAGCCACAGCCATTGAGATAAGCTTTACTTTACTGTGACTGGCCTCCATTCAATCACACCTCCTCCACACATGTAGCCTGTTGGTAAAGACAGTATTCATTTCACAGCTAAACAGGTGGGATTTCAAATGGTAAATTCAGTCTTCAGCCCAGCAAAGTACATGCTTAATTTTAAGCACATCAATATTGCTTAAAGGCAACTGGACTATTTGGATGGCAAAACTGAAATATGTGCTTAGAGAAGTGAAAAGCTCCACAAAACGAATAAACAACTTAATGACATGCAAGATCAGTTTTCTTTCAAAAACAAAAACAAAAAACCCCAAACAAAACCAACCCCCCCCCCCCCGAAACAAAAAACAATCCCTTTTTTTGAGCCAGCTCAACACCCAGCATGGGGGCTAGATTTTTCCAAAGAGCTCAGCTCCCATTTATGCTCTTAAATACAGGCCAGATTTTTATAAATGCTCACAATCTAATGTTTAGAGCTCTTTGGACATCTGGCCACTTATTTCTATGCCAGAGCTAAAGCCTTCTAGAAATCTGGTCCCAATTGTGGATGCTTGGGTCTTTTGAAAATTTCACCCCATGGAAACTACTTTTAAAACAGCAATTTTTTTTTCCCCAAAAGGAAGAGCCATGAAATGTAATTATTGTATGTACAATGTCCACACTTCAAATGTAATTGTTAACACTTTTTCTTTTGCCTGTTAAAAGTCCCAGACAAAATAATATTTTTCCCTCCTCCTCAAAGCATTTGGGGCCTATATGCACACAGAAAGACAAAAGAAAGTTTTATTCTATTATTATATGATATTGCTTCAAGATTGAAATTAATGGAGGGGTTGCATATAGGGAGAGACAGGGAAAAGCTATTCAGAATGAATGGATATCATAGCAAGACCTGAAGTTGTTCTATCACTTGTAACAGAATCAAGTGTCTTAGAAATAATAGTAGGAAAAAAAATAGTTTTATCTGAGAAGGCCTTGAAACTAATCAAGCTACAGAATTCTCTTTTTCCTTGCAAAAATGTAACTGACCCATTCTTTTTTATATTCACGCCTCAAATGCTATGGTTATAATTGCTATCCTGCTGTGAACAAAGACCAGTCAAGCTACCCTGAGAGAAGCATCTTTACTGCTCCCTGCAGTACTGCCTATCACATCGGGGCTACTGATCTTGCCACATAAACAGAATGCAAGTGCCTAACTACTAGATATAAACATAATAGCACCATTTAACTGCCACTCGCACAAAGTGTGAGGAAGCATGCTTAAGTGTCTAAACAACATCATTTTTACTGAACAACCCGCAATGGATGTTCTAGCGGGGAGCTTGCATGGGGACAGTTAAAAGGCCTCATTTTTCAGCTGAAGAGATGTAATGAAAATTAAGTAGCATCCTAATCCATCAACTGCTGTCTCTTCCTCTACCTCATTCCTTACCAATAATCAGGGAGTTATAAATACTGGAGGTGGAAGACACCTATTAGATCATGCAATTCATCTCCTTACCAAGGTGTGGCCGTTCCCTCCAGTGACCCTCCTCCTAGACATCTTCCGAAGGTATTTCAGCCATCTCAGATGGCTGTGATTTCACTGCACCCTGTCAGAGACCACATCCACAGCAGAAATATTTCCTTGTCCTCCGGAGTCAGCCTGATGATTCTCTGATGGCATCCTTCGTACAGGATTGCCATCTCCCCTTCCAGTGTTGGAGCACCAGAGCAAGCAGCTGTGGTGTCAGCACCTACTGGCCCCAAACCCAGCAGAGCTGCACTGGCAGTGACAGCCCTTTCCTGGAAATTCCTGCCTGTGAGCTGGGCTCTTTCCAGCAACTGGTGTAGAAATGCAGGTGGGACACAGCTCCTCTGGTGCATCATGATTGCCCCACGTCACATGTGCTGGAGCGTGGCCACCACATCCACCTGTGCATATTGATGGGGAAGGAGGAAATAGGTAGATGTCAGCAGTCCTCTTAACCTCCTCCCCACCAGCTGTCTCCACTCACGCTGTGAATGAGAGGATTTCACCTCTACCTTGTAAATCCTGGATTGTACATTATGGGCCACTGCCAGCTGTTGTCCAGCAGTAAGGAACTCACCTTTTCCTGAATTTCAAGACTTACTTTTACTTAAGTACTTAGCCAGCATCCAAAGTAGCAGTTTGGTAATTAAAATGCACCCTAGGGAGCATATAGGCAATTAAATCAAAGAGAATTATTAAAAAATAAATAACAATTACCTTGCCTAACTATTAAGGGTAGGAGAGGCTATCCAGGAACCTATATTTACACCACAAAGCTTATTTATAGCCTTAAAGTGATGTTACCACATGCGTGCAGAGTTGCTCTTATCTTACTTAGTTGGACGGAGCATCGTGGAGCCTAAGCCCCCTAGGGCTTCACAGCCTTACCATACCAACATCTGAACCTCGTGATGGGCCGGGGGAGGTAGGTGTGCACCCAGCAGCACTGTCATTACCCCAGTGCACAGTCACTGTCATTCAGAGACATGGTGTGAAGGCCTGAGGGGAAAGAGGTGTGGTGGAGTCAAAAAGGAAAGTCTGCCTTTTGGAAAATAGGATTTGATTAGTAGGTTGGAGTTCTTGCACGTGACTGGGAAACCTGAGCCTTGCCCCCAGTTTGAAAGTGTTTGAACTGACTTCCCAGGAGGAATGCCAGTCCCGCCAGCTCATCTTCCCATCAGGAGGAATGAGACAGTCATCTACATTCAAAAGACCAATTTATAGTCCTAAGTAGAAGAAACTGTTCCTTGGCTCCAAGTAAGAGTTTTAAAAAGCTGCTTGACTCAAAGCTGCAGGTTGGCAGCTACATATGGCAGTGAAGGAAGGTTTCATGCATACGCTCTATGCAGCATTTGTCATTAGCTCATTTTTGATAACCCCTCTGCCACTCAGCTCAATGTTGGGACTGTTGTGACACACAACTTCTCCTGTTTATTTTATGTGGAACTTGACTTGGCTTTGTGAATTTTGCTCGTGGAAATGGATACCTTCCAAGCCTCTTTTAAGCTCCAGTTCTTAGGTTTGTTCTCTGTGTCTCTCTCCCTGCTCCTCCACCCAGCTCTCTTTCTGTTTTCTACCAAGATAACACCTTTTGTACTAGCAATAAACAACCCTGATGCTGCTTTCTTTAAAAGTAAGCTTTTGTGGGTTACTTTTCTCTTCCAATATGCTTGGTCCACCTTGCTCTAAGCCAGTAGTTTCCAAAGTAAAATAAAAACAAAGAAGTTTTTATAGTGATGGAACATACAGCACTTGTGATATTCTTAACTGTGAGTGGGAGCATAAATTGATTGTTTAGCTCAATAAACAACCCTGATGCTGCTTTCTTTAAAAGTAAGCTTTTGTGGGTTACTTTTCTCTTCCAATATGCTTGGTCCACCTTGCTCTAAGCCAGTAGTTTCCAAAGTAAAATAAAAACAAAGAAGTTTTTATAGTGATGGAACATACAGCACTTGTGATATTCTTAACTGTGAGTGGGAGCATAAATTGATTGTTTAGCTACATAAAAATAGATGTTGGTTTTTTTTTTAAAATGAGCCTTTGTATAATAGCAGCAAGCCTGACATTCCTGAGGAAATGCTTGGTCCACCTTGCTCTAAGCCAGTAGTTTCCAAAGTAAAATAAAAACAAAGAAGTTTTTATAGTGATGGAACATACAGCACTTGTGATATTCTTAACTGTGAGTGGGAGCATAAATTGATTGTTTAGCTACATAAAAATAGATGTTGGTTTTTTTTTTAAAATGAGCCTTTGTATAATAGCAGCAAGCCTGACATATTCCTGAGGAATTGTGCCAGAAGACATATACCATCTTTCTTATACATTTCTGTGGATTATGAGAGAAGATATTTCACTCATATCTACATGTAACCCAAAGGGCTTTCCCTGTTCCCGCAATGTTGCTGCATGCTATTTACTGGACTACTCCATAATAAGAATAATAAACAGTGGTGCATTTCTACCATAACCAATATATACAGAAACTGTGGGGTTTTGGAGTGAAAAGCTAATTAGCAATTTCACTATGATTTAGGTGACCCATGTAAACAAAGCCGTTTTTAAAATTGTCATAAAATTGGCTTTATCTTAAACTGAAACAGCTGCTTAGTGCCAGAGCAATTCTTTAAGATCGCTACTGGGAAACTAGTGATAATGCAGTGTTGGGACGGTCAACATTTCACAGAGTGGAGCACTTAGCACTTAGCCAAAAGATATAAATAATACTTGCTTGAGCTCTCACCTGGAGCTGGCTTGAGAAAGAGATAATTTACTCTCATTACCCATCCAGTTCCACTGGGAGCTGTACTACTGGCAGATTATGAGGACAGGACTGACTTGCTTTCTTCTTTGGGCTTCACCAGCTCATGTGGCTACCTCATGTGGGAGGACTGCTAGTAGGAAAAAGGTACAGAGATCTGAGGGCTGGCACTGCCAAAAGAGTAGAAAGCCATATCCTTAAAAGCCAACATTTCTGCTAAATGTGATGGTTTAATGGGTGATTACTAGGTTTATTTCCTTGGAAGCCTTCTGAGAAGATTTTTAAGATCTGAGTAAACTTTATGGTGCTTTTGCATAGACTAGTTTGCATTCCGAAAGGAACTACCACTAGGACAAGCTACCTCAAGATGTTTTGTTGCTGCGGTTCGGGGGCATAGGGTAGGTTTGCTGTGAAAAGTTGCTAGCAAAAGCAATGGCTGTTGGCTCTGAACATGGAGGGACTGCAGGAGGAGACCTTTAAATATGCACTGTGGCATCCACCAGGGAGTAGTGCATGGGCCTTCCAGAAACAGCATTTGTCCCAAGGAGAGTAGCATTCCAAGAGGCAGCACTCCAGTCCCACTCTCAGATAGACCCTAGGCAGGGTTTAATAGGATGGACAGACAACTTGTGCGAAATTCATGACTGCATATCATCAAAGTGCCATTACAAACAAATAGAAAAGCAAAATAAACCCAGTATGCTACTTGTGCATGCATATGCAGCAAACACCTGGTTGCATTTTCATTTACAAAATCGTTTAGCCTTATTTGCCATGGGAAGCCTGGCTTCCTTCACTGTATTTCTTCACAGAGAAACCAGCCTTTGAATACCACAGTGACACAGTATGCATTCAGCAGGGCATTGGTCCCACCACATTAGGCTCCGTCACATCACATCAGTTGATGTGACTGACAGAACCCGACATCTCATGTCACAGCAGGGCACGTCGCCCAGCACCGCAAGTTACAAAGACACACTTTCTAGCAAAGTAAAATAAAGATGAACTGAAATGATGTTGGGTGGGGGAACACTCTTAAGGTCTTCCTGGTCAGAGCACTCTAATGGCAAGCTGTATTCCAGTTCATTAATTTAGAGTAAGATGGGTGAGACTTACTAATATGTTCTAGGTACTTCAATGAGAAAGGATGGTTTTATTAAAATGCAAAAGGAGATGAAGAGGCAATAGCTCCCTCAATAAATACTTTGTATGTATGTGTGTATTCAAGCCTGGCAGACATTAAGCTAGCTATATGTGTTTGTATGCTGTATGTAGTGATATCCCCATACACAGGTAGACAACTGGATAAAATGCCTATGGACACAAGGAAAATGGCTACAACCCCACATTGCATTTTACATTTTGGGGACGCCGGACAACTCACACTGCTGTATGTGAAAAAGCTGCTAGTACCATACTCCGGTGTACTGGGGGGCAATGACTGCCCTGTCCCCAGGCTGGGCAGCTTTTTTAAGCTGCCTTCTACCTTCTTCTTTAAGGCGTCTTCTACCTTTTACTGTCAGCCTGCAAAGTCCTCAGCAGGTCCTCAGGACAGCCTTTAATTTCCATTTGTCTTAGTGACAGACATACTTTCTTAACCCCATTGTTGCTCCTTTTTTTGTTGTTCTGAGAGTTAAACAGAGCGCAGAGCTTTCTTTTCTGCTTGTTTAGTAGTGAATGGAGGAAGAGTGGATCAGTTCTACTCCGCTAACACCCTATACTGCTGAAACCTTGAAAATCATGAAATATAAATATATGTAAGCAAGTAGTTATATATTACATAGTGTATATGTATTGCCTACTAATATAGCAGTGATAAGTATATTTTACAAGAATGCCTACATATATCTGTACATATTAGCAATTAATATACATTAGCACCTCACGATCATCAGAGGCTTTGCAGTGCAATTATTTTTTAGTCTACAGATTGCATCCCACATTCTGCCTGGACACCTCACACTCTCTTTTACCCTACACTTACTTACACACATGCTGTCTGTTTTCTGACACCCTTCCCCCACGCCTCATGTTCTCACAGCCCCTTCAGACCCATCCCTTCAACCCTCTTCAACCACTCTCAAAGTACTTTCCCCTTGGCGCTCCAGGATGTCTTCTGCTTCCCCCATTCGTTTATTGCTTACTACCGCAATCGCTGTCTATAGAAATCAGAGGAGGGCCCCCTACCCTGAGTCAAGCTGAATTTCCTCACTGCAAGCAGTGGAAGTGGCAGCTATCATCGTTAGGGTGGTCAGCCTACCTTTCACTGGGAAAGTCTTCTGGAGAGGACAGCCGGCCCCGCTGAGATGGGCTTAGCACCTGCCCCAGAGGAAATAACGGGCAGCGACTGCTCTTCTGGAAAGAGGAAAACAACCTAAACTTTGAAACTGGTTATTTGAGCTCAGCCTTTTAAAACAACAGTCACACCAAGCTCATGAGATGCCTGGTAAAGGAAGCTTCAGGAGTGTGAAAAGGTCACATGAAGGCACTTTTCCCACCCCTGTTTATAGTTGTTTAGAGCTGCTCAGCCTATTGGCCTTGGTAACTGGTGACTAGCTGAAATCACTATGCATCTTGCTTTTCGTCTCATTAGAAACAGTGTTTTGTGAGTTTCCTTCCTTTATTTTCTCTTTTGATGGCATTAGGGACTTTGTGTCACCCTACCATCATTCAATGCTAATTTGCAGTGCATTAGCTGAGTAAACATTCATATAAAAATAAACCCAAACTTGGCTATATGTGACAGTTTTTAATTAAACACTCATTTATTCTGAGGCTAAACTGTGATAGAATCATAGAATCATAGAATAGTTTGGATTGGAAGGGTGTTTGGTTAGAGATTTGCCACAGAAACACTGGCCTGCCTGAAGTGTGAGTAAAATATATAGTGTCTGGAAAAAAATCTTTGAGATGCTCTGTCTATTACCTTTAGTGACTGAAACACAGCTCTTCATCTTACCTGAATACTCTTTCTCTGGTTTTGCTTTCCCATGGCTGCTGAAGAAAAGCTATGTCTCTAATATTTTAATAATAGGAAAGTAAAGGTTGTTTCTGCAGCTAGATTCATACTGTTGAACTAAAACCTGCCAGGGAATATTCCTTAACACTGGACCTTGATCCTCTCTGCTATTGAATTGTTAGCATGGGCTCTTCCATGGCTTTGGACTTGCTAGCACCACCAGCAATACCACCCCCCAAGCAATTCCTAGACATGTTTCAGGAGATTTTGGGGGGCACGGACCATTTCCCAGTGGGCTGTCTGCATGCAGCTGTCCTGTTTTAGAGGGTAAGAGAGCTTAGGTATCATTTCAGGTAATACGGGGCATTTTGTGCTAGTTGATGTCATCACCAGAGCGTGGTCCCCCATCTGCCCAAACTGCCTGTGCAGGGGCTGCCCGTGTTGGTAGCTGAGCTGACTCCAAAGTTGTGTTGATGATTCAGCTGCTGTCACTGGCAGCAGTGGGAGCTGCCAGGTGCTCAGGGCTGTTGTCATCAGGCCAGACACGCACGACTGTATTTAAGAAGCTGAGATTTGTAAAATGTTGATTTATGTGTATCTGGTTCCATAAAGATATATACAGACAAATACAGAAGGCAGTTTTGAAATGCAGCAGTAGAAAACGGTTACGGAGTCGTGATTTGTGAAACGCTACAGAGCTGCACACTGAGAGGAGGAAATCACCACCCTAGCTCAGGCACCCAGGTGTGTTAAACTGACAACTTTGGTAGTCAGCACTGACTGCAGTAGGTATCTGTTCGTAGTGCAAAGGATAAAGCAGCAGTTGTTTTAAGCTGTACTGTCATGTATACTGGGATTTTCCAAGACAATCTAAGGGAATACATAACCCAATTCAATAAGATATGGTGATCATATCTCCCTTACAGTCCTTTGGAATCCACTTTTAGAATATTATTTGCTTTAGTATATAAAAGCTCCAGAAAAATATGTATACTCAAAGGCTGCCTGATTTCTTTTTAAAGCTACCCTATTAACATCTCAGGACGAAACATTATGAAGTTGAAATTGCACTATACCTTCATGCATGTGCATGATTGTTCAGTCATTAATTATGTGCACCTACTATATTTCAAATAACAGTTAACTTTTTCCTAAATAGACATGAGTATGTGAAATTGTGTAACAGTTAACTTTTTTCCTGATATATTCGCCTCGTTTTCATGGTGATATCATGATTATAAGCTTCACCATGTTTTCTTTTTTTTAATTCAGCATTTTAATGCAAGCCTTTTTGTTTCTAAAATATATATTCTAACATTTAGGTGAAAATTGCAGTCTTATTTTCTGCATTTTCTTTTGTATGAACATAACTTTATTTAATCTGCCATAACTTCTTCAGGTATTATTTTTCCTTTTTTTTAGACATTTAAATTACATTTTAGATGTGCCTTTTTAGATGTATTACAGGGTGAAAGACAATTGTAATTTAACTTACTTCCAGAGAAATTGTTATAGGAGTAACACTTGTATTGCAAAGCCTAAGGATATATTTTCTGAAGATTTTATTTTTAAAAAAATATTAATTTATGCATAATTGATTTAAAATGGATATTTACAAGATGGAGGGGTTTTTAATAGAAAGTAGCCTTTTTTTCCTTAAATGATTTCAGTGCCAGAAAATTATATATTAAACAGTACAGTAAATGTAATTAGGAATCTGATTCCTTGAATTCATCAGATTCACCTGAATCTGATGTTTTCTGCTACACGTCAGGGTATTTTAAAAATTTCCTGGCATTTTCATCATTAGTTATTAGAACTGAATATTCCTCTTTTCTTACCTACTGGTACCTCATTTTCTATGTCATGGAATTCAATCAGAAACAACCTTCTTTCAAAATTGCTTCCATCCTCTGCTCATCAGAAAAATGCTTTTTTTTAAATTCAAATCAATTAACATTAAGGCAACTGATCCCAGAAAAGATGAGGAAAAACTTACATACTTCTTGTTTGGTTGTTGCTGTAGATTTTTTTAAGGTATCGTGGACATCAGCATCACATTAGCTGACTTAAGATACCTATTTTTTAAGCCAAACTTCACCAGCACAAATTTAATATTCCTGATGTTCCTAAAACCTAAAACAATAACAAAATCATTCCAAGATTTGACTTTTCTAAGAAAGATCCAACTGGAAAAGGTCTTTAAGTGACAGAGGAAAGATTCAAAGTTATTAAGGGATAGCTTTTTAAAAGTGAACTCCTAAAATGGGAGTTATGCCCGGGAATTTTTAAAGTCTTACAAAGCTCTCTTGCTCTTTCTCTCTGAAACAAATATGGTTAATCTATCTATCTGAAATAAATATCATTAAACAGCTGTTCCTAAGTCATCTTGTGCTAGTGGAAGACAGAGAAATACTAGGCAGAAAGCAAATATTTAAACCCATTTATTGATTTGCATCACAAAAAGAGTGAGATTAAGGTTGTTCTTGCTGTTCTAGCAGGACACTCTCTTCCCCATTACAATTAATTTGGCTAATAATCAGGCTAAACTAATTCTCTCACTCAGAGTTACAGGTGAAACAAAAAAGGATGCTATGGTCTTGCAAGATGGGGAGAGGGTAGTGTTTCTTCATTATACTTCATAAACACACATCACCTAAATAAAAATGAATGATGTGGTAAAGGATTTTTTCAGTATGTGTTTGGGCTGAATGTATTACTCATGAATGAATTATGCAGGTCATTCCAAATACGTGCTGACAGTATCTCTACACCACAAAAGCACTGATATCACCAACGTCAGGCTTTCAAAAATCTTGAGTCAGGTCACAAAATACTAAAAGTGGATTAAAACCCAAGAAGTTTAAAAAAAAAAAAAAAGCTTAAAGTTTTATTTGCTTATCTTTTTGACTGTGGACCGTGGACCCTTAAGAGCCACATCCTTAATTTTTTCTCTGCAGCTGCATGGCCAAGAAATGGACCATATTTAAATGAAAGCAGAGATTACCTTTTAACCACTTGACTGTAAGAAATTTTTTTGGGGAAAAAAATACCCAAATACCCTGATCTTTATAAAACTGGTAATAAAAATGTAAGACCTGGAAATGCTGCAGTGTAAATGCTAGGGATTTCTGAGTGAATATGCTGCATCTTGTAGGTTTCAACTATTTTATTAAGATAATTGATTTCCTTTCTCCATTTGTAAAGCCTTAATTAGTGAACCCCTGTTTCACGAATTCAGGTAAATTCAGTGGGATCCAAGAGCATCTCTAGAAGTGGTACAAGCAAACCTAACCATGTCACAAGCTTACACTACCTAGCCCAGATTTATTACCCTGCTGGTGATGATCAAACAGATTTTTGCATTGGTGGCACCTGTGTGTGCATTTGGTCTGTGTGGGTTTATGGGAGAAGTGTTGATGGACTGCAATCACCAACACCTCCTGCGTGTCAGGCGGGCGTGCTTTGGCTGGGAAGGAAGTCACTGCTGATGGAGAAAAATTTCACTGGGAGAGAAATTGAACTCTGTTCAATTTAAACACGCCCAACGACCAAGAAGCTGGGACCGTGTGGTATGACTGCTGTGTGGCTGGTGGTGTTTCACCTGTGCCCGATCACTCCTGGTTAGGAAACTGCCTAGCACAACCAACGGCAGGTCAAAGGGATCGCAAAGCCAGCACGCACCAGCTCTCTGAGGTCTGACCTGCAGTGTGATCTCATACCAAGTGGCATCTCTCTCAGTGGAGTAGTCTCGACCATACTATGGCATTCTCATACAAAGGGCAGCCTGAGCATGCTTTCTCTGATCACATCTCTGTGCCAACACCCTTCTGCTCCCATGCAACTATACATCGTTCTGCACACCCCATCCTGGTATCGAGGGCGTTTCTCACCACCTACCTGACCACACAAAACAGAACATGCCCCATTAAGGAAAAGTATGCATTTTACAAGAGGCAGCTTTACTTTAAAAAAGACCAAATCTCTTCCCCTGGACATTATGAACCAGGATGGGGAACTGATGTCTGCGGAGGTGACACGGCAGGGTAAGACACTCATGAATTATGAGGGCAGATGTCAGTTCCAAGTGACATGTTTTCCATAACCTACTGCCTCTCTTTGTTTATCCATCAAATACAATCTATAAAGCAACTGCTCATCTATTTAGTCTTGGGTAGGGCATAGAAATGCGAGTCAGAACTCAAATTTAGTTTGTCATTTGCCTTCTCAAAAGGAGATGTGATTTATGTTTATAATAAAGTATTTGAAATGTCATTTAATAGGAAAACAAATGGCAGTTGGATTCCCATGAGCAAGGAGAGAGGACTGTGAAACTTTGAATTAAACGGTTTTATCTTATCACACTTTAAGTTACATATTTTTCTTCTAATTGTAAAAATTATCTGCCTTGACATCTCTTTTCCATTATTTTTGTTAAAGGGTATTCATCAGCGGTGTTAATGATGACACAAAATTTTAATAGATGCATTAAACATTTAAGTTTTAATATGTTAACATGACACAGGATGTGAATAATAACAATGTTTTATATATGAAGTGAAAACATATTTTATGTTGGAAATAGTTAGAATGCCTGGCAAGTGACTTATATCCATAACAATTTCATTTAAATATTGCTTTTGCACCCCATCTATCTTAGATGCAATTTTATAGTCCTTTTTAAAAATTCATTTCAGCATGACCTCTTTGAGGCTGCAACTTAGTGCCTCTAGCCTACATATTCAATTGCACTTGTACTTGTTCCTATTCAATTACCTTTCAAAGTGCAGAAACCAGCAAGTGCCCAGATCTGAACTGCATTTACCATTCTGGGACTCTTCAGAAATTACAACTTCTGTGCAGTTACACAGTAATAAGGGTAAAAGGCAAGAGGAAATCCATCAAATTGCTAAAATATGATGGTCTTCCAGATTTGATTTAGAACTTCATAATTTGGGACCTCTTGGAGCAGCCAGGTAGTTCCTAATAAAAGATTACATTCCCTTGAATATCAGAAGATTATGGTGCATATATACAACAGCTTTCCTTTTATTTCCTCATATCATACCTTCTGTCTTGTGGCTTAACAATGAGTGTCCCAATAGCATTAGGGAAAGGAATATCTTTGAAAGGGTACATCTGAAAAGGAAAGGAAATGTTTTGGTGTTTTAATGTGCCTAAATGGGAAAGTAATTTACAAAAATCTCTGCAAAATTTCCATCCTGTACTGGCTTATTATAAGAACAAGTTGTGCTGAGAGTATGAAAACTCTGCTCTTTGACCCTCTACACAGCATAAATTGAAGCCTAGTTTTCATTCATGACAGTGTACACGCTTTAAGAGACCTTGCTGTACCCCAAAGGTGCACACTTTTAATCTGCTAAGGCTGCGACGTACCTTTAAAAAAAAAATAATCGGAAGATAGGCATTGTATTGATACCAAGCATCTCTCAGAGCTGCAAACAGGCTCCCCTGTATGGTGCCCGTTCTCATTAGCTGGCTGAGAGTTTATGGCTCATCACCGAGCACATCCCTCACCGACAGTGGCAGACAGTGCTGTCCAGCAGTAGGATGGTTCCACCCCACCACCTCCAGCAGATCTAAGAAGTCAAGGAAGCGGGTCAGGAACAACACCAGGGAAGGGCAGCCGATACCTGCGCATCCCACCTGGAAAAATTCTTCCTCTAACAAGGCTGAGATTTTTTTTCTCTACATCGAATTCCAGTTGAATGTGGTGGTATGATACAACAAGCAACGGGGAGATACTAGAAAAATCATCCTTTCAGAAACGTAGCTTAAGAGCTAGTACTGAATATGCAAATACTAACAAGAAGATGAGATATATTTTTATCTTTAGAAATACAAGCTATAATTTGCTTCTATGTTTATTTGTGTCTGGTATGTAATGTCAAGCATTTAAAATATTTATGGTCATGTTGGTTCTAGTCCAGCCCTTTGATCTTTCCTATTTGTATCTTTTAAATGAAATTCCTTGTTAATGAGCTACTGTAAAAGTATTTTAAAAGATGGGTTTTCTTCTACATTATACATGTATACATTTTTTTGAGAGCAGAAATGGATGGGTCAACATTTATTTTTTCTCTTCCAAATCAAAGTTTGGCATTTTGATTTCAAAGGAACTGCTTTTTGTCTTTTTTTTTTTTTCTCTTTTTTTTTTTTTTTTGTGGTTATCTCATTTTAAAAAAGGGTGGGAATAAGTTTATGAGGGTCAGAAGGATTGTTCTGCCTCTGAAGACAATTCACCTGCAGAGGCTCAGTCACTGATGGAAAATTGCAAAATGGAACTTCTTTTTTTCCTGTGGTGAATAATTTATGCTTGGGAATGGTTTCATCACCGAGCACTCCTCAAGTCATTAAACTGAACTGAAGAAAATGGGGTGAAGTCATCATCAGAGAAGGTCAATTTATGGAAATACTGTTATCTCTTTCACAGTATTATTAATACCTACTGACACCTCCATGTTCGGCGGGGCAAAGCCAATCATTAGCCTATAAGGTATAAGTAAGGTTTCAAACACATGCTCACAATGAGAACATCGTTATTGTAAAAGTGATCTGAATGCAGCAGCTATGAGAAGGACAAGACAGGGAGAAAGGAGGGAGAGGCAGCTCTTGATCTGAAAAAGCCACAGACATAAAACCTAATTTTTAGCAGGCTGCTGTATCTCTTGCCATGGATCTGCATGGTGCTATTGTTACCCACTTGTAACTGCCTATCGGTATCTACATGGCAGATCGTTTCAATGTCTGAAGAACAGCCAGAAGATTTGTCTTTAATTTTAGGAATAACTAACTTGACTGAGTGTTAAAAGGAAAGGCTATTTGACTCCCTTTGAACTGTGTGTAATTGTAATATTTACAACATGTTACCTACTAATGTCTATTTAAAGCACATAGTCACCTGGGAAAAGTTTTCTTCTTCAAGCCTTACTGTTGTCAAACCGAATGGCTTGCATGTAGATTACAGACGTGTTAATCTTTGCAAAGCATCTGTCATGACACAAAGGTTCAGATAAGGTTATTTCCTTAGCAGGATTTTTGGCATCAGCAATCACAAACAGTGCAAGTTAAAGAATTTGCTTAGCTGAAAATCCTATTCCACTGCATGAGTTTAAAAGGATACAATGCTTCAGTGACAAGGTTATATATAGTCCCTTTAGAAAGACCTCTGAAAATTCTACACGCAAACAAATTAATTTGACAGCATCCCACCTACGTATCATAATATTTAAAATGGACATATAACTGATGGACAAATAATGGTGTATGTATTTAATAGGTATTCCCTGAGCCAGTCCTGCTAACTTTGACTTGCAATTTTTACAAGTCTAATGGCAGTCCAAGTGCACTTCTCTGTGATGAAACACAACAAATCTCGATCCTGAACAACACAGAATCTCCTCTTGTAATCAATACAAATCATGCCTTTTATTTCAAAGGGAGATGAACTGTCCCTTCATTTTCTGAGAAAGGTAAAAATGAGCTATCTGACATTGACATGATCAATAAGAGTTGCTGAATGCATTGAATCTTTTTTTTTTTTAAAGTGAGTTACTTAAAAAAATAACTATGGATTTAGGATAATTTAAGAATATTATTTTCTATGATTTACCCCGATAGCATTATAGAAATGTAGGAATGAAGGGCATCTTTGAAAGTCAGCTAGTCAAACTCCCAGCTTTGAGAGAAGGTCAAATATACTCAGACCATCTATCTGATCCTTGTCTAATCTGTTCATAGAAGCCTTCGATTATGACGTTAAAGAAGCTCCCTAGGCAGCCTCTTCCAGTCCTTAACAACCTTTGCAGCTGGAAAGTTTTTCTTTAATGTCTAATTTAATCTAATCTTATTTAATCTCATCTAACCTCTTTCTCCCTTTTGAAAAATTAAACTAGTGATTTCTTTCCTACGTTGGGTGAACATGGAGAGTAACTGATGACCATTCTTTTTAACATCTTTTTATATATTAGAAGATGGTTACTGAATTACTCCTCAGTCTTCTCTTTTCAAAACTAAACAATCCCATTTCTTTCACCTTCTGTCATGTTTTTAAACCTCTTAGCAGTGTTTCTGCTCTTACCTGCACTCTAGTTTGTCTGCATCTTTTCTTAAAGTGCCATGCTCAAAGCCAGGCTGCGTATTTTAGCTGAAGCCCTATTACTGCTGCACAAGACAGAATAAAGAACTCCATCTATTACTTATGGCACTGTGCTGGTTTTGGTTGGGATAGAGTTAATTTTCTTCACAGTAGCTAGTATGGGGCTATGTTTTGGATTTGTGCTAGAAACACTGTTGATAATATAGGGATGTTTTAGTTACTGCTGAGCAGTGCTTACACAGAGTCAAGGCCTTTTCTGCTTCTCACACCACCCCACCAGCGAGTAGGCTG
>NW_008795259.1:483892-491789 GCF_000699145.1 Aptenodytes forsteri | reverse complement strand
CATCTAAAGCTGGGGGAAGAAGAAGGAAGGGGGGGACGTTCGGAGTGATGGTGTTTGTCTTCCCAAGTAACCATTATGCATGATGGAGCCCTGCTTTCCTGGAGATGGCTGAACACCTGCCTGCCAACGGGAAGTAGTGAATGGTTTCCTTGTTTTGCTTTGCTTGCGTGCGCGCAGCTTTTGCTTTACCTATTAACTGTCTTTATCTCAACCCACGAGTTTTCTCACTTTTACTCTTCCAATCTCTCCCCCATCCCACTGTGGGGGAGTGAGCGAGCGGCTGTGTGGTGCTTAGTTGCCAGCTGGGGTTAAACCACAACAGGCATGCCACTTAACTGGCCTTTTTACTCAGCATAGTGTTCAAACATTAGGATTTTTTAATTCACCATTACTGCCAGATTTTTTTCTGCTTAGCCATCTTACATTTTCAGTTGGTTTTCTTCCTTCCCAAGCATAGGTCTCCTTAGAATTTCATATTGTTAGTTTTGGATTATTTCAGTAACATTTTAGGATCGCTGAGAGTGTTAATCTTGTCCTCCCAAGTGCTTGGGATCCCTCCTAGAAAGATGCCATCTGCCAGTTTTATGTGTACTCCTTAATCCATTGTCCAAGTCAGTAATGTGACTATTCAGTAGACTGGACCCAGCACAAATTTGTTGTGTGAGTTTTATAGCAAGCTGCTAAAAATGACAAAGTTTAGGGTTTGTTTTGATTGGAATCCTTCACTCCATTCATTCATAATTACCAACCTCGCTCACCATATGAAGGCTTACATCCTTATGATGTAATTCTTGTGATTAAATCCCTTTACAAACGTCAGCATCTGTAAGTAGCTGTGTCAAAAACAACAGGTCTTTCATAAATTGCATATAGAAACAATAGCCCCATTGCTTTTTCTTTTTACTTTTTCTTCAGTCCCATCCAGGAGAGAAATGCTACATAAGTCTTTTGTCATGTTCTCTTTGCCCTGATTTATGACACACCTTTGCAGAGACGCTTGGAAAAAACTTTTGGTTTTTACCACTGAAATTATAGCTCAAGATCGATAATTTCCTATAGCATTTCAATAAGAACAGGTAAAACTGTCACTAGTAGAGTTTCTATATACTGTACAAAATGTTCTTTCTTTACATACAGCATACAGTATTTTTACAAATTAGTGTGGATGTATGCATAAGTCTGACAGTTGTTTTGCATTTGGGATTTCTGTCCAGAGAAACGCATAGGATTGCTGAATCATAAAGCAGATTAGTTTGGAGTGCCACCGCTTACTAATTTCACTCGCTAATTTACCCACATTGCCATCCGTAAAATTGTGCAGGAATAATGCACCTAATTCACTTAGGTGTTTTTGTAAATATTGCTGACTGACTGTCTCTCTGGGTGCTGAAATGCCTTTTCATATCTGGCCCCTAATAAATAATGAAATGTGGATGTTGCCCTCAGCTTACCAGTTTTGCTTTAGCATTGCCTGCATCCTGCCTGTCAACTGGATTTAGCATATTTGCATAATTATGTTTCATTCATTCACTACTAGATTTTTTTTAAACAAGAAAGGGAAAACCAAACCAAACAAGGAAGCAGGGAACAGCCTGTCTGCATGAAGCATTTAAATGCATCCTGCTAGGCATGTTTGAGCAGATCCTATTTATGCATTAGTCTGAAAAAAAGTAAAACATTTAAGGTAATTAAAATAATTCTGAATTTAATTTTAAATCCTGCTGGCATTATTTAGTATTCTATGAGAACTGTCGTGCAAAGAGAAAAAAAAAAAAAGGAGGGTAAATAATCTTTTCCCAGTACAATGAAATAACCCTACTGCTATTGAAATGTATAACAAAACTTCTGGGGTCTTCTGGAAGAGCAGCAGATAGCTTCAAGTTTTTGCATATGACTGATTTTTAAAATAATCCACCGCAGTTCAGTAAGAGACAATCCTCTTTAACTGCCATGTTGAAGGTAGCTGAGGCTGCATATAATAAAAGTTTTGCTTTTGCTAATTTGGGGATGAAGCTCGGAACAAATCTTGACATCTTCTGCAGGACCAGAACTGCTTCTGTCATTGCAAACTGGGTAATTCCAATGCACAGTCAAGCAAGCGTTTAGTATAACTTTGCAGGGGCACACTCTGGAAACATACAAGAAAAAAAGAGCGTAGCTTTGCACAGATACAGGAGAAGGATTATGGAGGGTTAATCTAGCAGCGAGACAAAGAGCATTCCATTTTCAAGGGATACAAAAGGAAAGAACAGAGGAGAGGAGAAAAATTTAAAAGCAAAGGGGGGAAAAATATGAAAAAAGTAAGATTTTTTTTCTTCCAAAATCTTCAGGTCTAAAGCTAGTTAATTTACTCCCAGACCATAAAAACAATGGCTATAACAGAAGCATAGAACATAGGCTGCATCTCAGGGTCCTGTATTTCAGAAGAACACCTGGTCTGTCCTTCCACCTTTCTGATGGGAACAACTATACCTACATTAAGGCATCTTCCCAACGCATTCTTAAAAATCTCCACTGACAGGTGAAATTCAACAGCTTCTCTTGGCAATGTATCCCAGTGCTTCGTTACTTTTATCACAAGAATTTTTTTCCCTGAAGTCTAAACTTAAGTCTCTCTTACTTGAAATGACTTCTTCCTTTATCCTCAGTAGACATGAAAAGATGTTTTTCACTCCTCTGTAAATAGCCAGACTGTTATCACGTTCCCCCCTAGTTTTCTTTAGCTGTTGCTTTCGACCACCATCAGACTTTCAGTCTTTCCTTACAGCCCATGTGCTCCGGGTTTCTTGTCATCCTCATTGCTTTCTCCTGGCCTCTCTCCAGTTGACCTGAATCCTTCCCTAACTGCAAGGTTTGAGTGGGTTCCCATATCCTGTGGCACCTAGATGGAAAAGGAAAGATATGGCCTTTCGCACATCTTCTATTTAAACCTGAAAAATCTGAGTGATTTCTTTAAAGACAGTAAGCACTGTCCTCACAGGGAGGTGATGTTATGTACTGTTTCATCAACATAAGGCATGCTTTTCTTTGACTGCTTGTTTGCTATACATCTGTCATTGTTTAACTAAGGATTTCAATGATTTTCAGCAATGACAAGTTGGTCATACACTCTCTGTATTAAGCACGGCAATGAATGAATACTTTTATGTGCACCAAATAAACCAGTGAGAAATAATGCTGAATATGAAACTGAGATGAAATCCCTTCAGAGAAATTCGGATTTAGGATTTCTAGGACTGTCATGTCTGATTTTGAGCTGTTTCTAACAGAAAGTATTAAAGCAAATTTATTTTCTGAAACACGATTGGGAAAAAATGCTTTTGTGGGATTTCACGGGCATTGTGTCTTTGTTAATCAACATGAAATACATTGCATTTACCAGTAAGAAATTAGAAATTAATTAATGCATATTTCTTTTTTTAATTGCCATTCTTGGAAGCTCAGTATGTTTATGAAAGTCAAGAGCAGTTCTTTCTGGCTCGCACACATCACTACCCATTACCCAGAGCAAGCTGAGGCACAGAATAGGCACAAAATAGGTTCAGATGAGGTTCATCACACATACTGGAGGTAAAGATTCTCCTACTATAAATTAGCTAATAATGTATTTGACAATACAGAGAGCTAAATGAATGTCTCATGTCTAACAAACAGCTGTATTTGCACTCCTACAGATAATCAGTGAGCACTCAACCACAATGAATAGATTGAATGAGGCTGATAGTTCTTTACCATAAGACTAAGTCAGAGTGTATTAATGTAACACATGGTCATACATGTGCCCCAAAAATGTGGGACACATGTGCCAACCATCCAGCCATGCTGATCTTTGGTACTCTGTCACCTTGCTCACAGTGGATTACTGCTGACAAGTTGTAAGTCCAGCTTGGCTGGATTCAGCTATGGGATCTGATCCCTTGTGATGCTGAATACTGCTCTAAGTGATACAGACTGCCGACTGCAAGTCAGCACTTCATGGAAAATGCTCAGGAAATTGCAGAGATAAGTCCGGGGGCTGCCAATCCCTGAGAGGAGACAGGGAAAGCAAGAAGTGACTCAGAATGGTCCCCAACTCCATCTTCTGATTTCCCCCAGTTGCTCCTGTCATCAAAAAATACCACCAAAAGGATGCAAAAATCGTAATTAATGGCCGAACTATGTGTGGGCCTCCTCTTGCGGTTCTAGGCATGAGGTTGTTGTGGCAAATTTAAGAAGGCGGCCTTTTTTGGGGTTGTTTTTTGTTTTCTCTTTGTACGAACTGGACCCAACCTCTGCAGGCTCCAGGGTTCTATTGTTCAGTTTATTAGCCTTTCCCAAGAAATGTAGTTTTAACCATTGAGGAGAAAGAGGCAAATAGTTCCGTTTCTCTAGAGAAACCAACTACATTATGATTATGAAAAAAAAATGTGAGGCCTGAAAGGCTTTTTTTGTTTGACTCTTTTCCTTGTTACTGGCTAGGTCTGCAGCTCTCAAGCTCACCTTCTGTAGGCAGGCATGCACCTGTGCCGCACAGTTGACTGGGCACTAAACTCTTGTGCACAGTTGGCAGAATAGTTTATTTCCATCAGCTTTGCTTCTGGGACTCACTTCTCCATGCATGCAGAGCAGTTAAGAGTCTCCAGTGCAAGACCGGAGTCCCAGTTGCTTTTTATGTGGACGTGGGAAGAGAGAGAATGCCAGGCTCCTGGGCTTGAGCCCTGTTGTCCCAGAAGACCAAAGTTTAAGCTCAGGAATTCAAACATGAAGCAACCAGAATCTTTCACATGTGGATGCAGGGTATATGGAGATTTATGGGAAGTTCAAGAGCAGGTTAAATTGTCTGTTTAGACAGCACATACATTTTTTCAGTATAAAAGTAAAGCAGCTATCTTTTCTCTTCCGACCTACTGATAAACCAGTCTTTCTGTGAGTCTTTCACTTTTTTGATGCATTTTGTCAACTGGAGGCAATTTGCATGGCTTTTTTCATGTCCAGGTAAGGTGAGCAAATGGCCCTTTATGTTGTAAAAATCTAGGAATGAATGAGCAGGCAACAGTAGCAATTGTAGCTGGGATTACTTTATTTACTTGTGAATCAGCCACGTTATGAGATGGGATTGGATGAAGAGAAGGAAAAAGAACTTATTTGCCATGATTGGCTGAGTTCATAAAAAAAAGACATATTTTCTAAGGGATACCAATGGGGGAGGGATAGCAAAAATATTATGTGGTTTAGATCCAGGGAATTTGGTCATGACAAGTGTTGCCACAGGTCACTTGGCCAGCTCGTCTGAATAGAATTTTTTTTTGCAAATGCATGCTGCAGCTATAGTATGGACCAGGTCAGAAAGTCCATCTCTGAAGTGTTTGTAGAGGGTGTGTTGCTTGACCTGACATGGCAGGCTATTTACTATATGAATGGCTTGCCTGGCATCTTTTACAGAAGCAGGGTGTTTGATAACTCCAGGGCCTTTTGTGGGCAAGTGGACTCCATGCTCCCTTGGATGGGGAGTCCTTTGGTTACCTTTGTTCCCTGCTCACAGAAGGCACAGGAAGAGAAGGAGCAGGAGAGAGGTGTTCCCCGTGCAACAATCCAGCCTTGTGCAGCAAAACTGAGTCTGTGGACAAGCTGACTCTTCATGTCTACAGAAACAAATATATGAGTACTAAACTGGGCTTTCTGAAACTCATTAGGCTTCACGTATTGCCTTTAATAATGACTATATGAGACACAAAACAAACCCAGACAATTGCTAGAAAAGCAATGCTCAGTATTGCCATTTTGCTTTATCTGTGTATAAAAAGCAGCCAGGGTGAATTAGAGATGGACTGGACAGTAATATGGGAAATAACGGAATGTCATTACATAAATCACTAGCAATGCCTGATCTCAGCTGCTGTATATGGTCATATACTTCAAAAGGATATTGCAGGATTAAAGAATATTTAAAGAAAGAGGATCATGATGGCAGGTCTCAGGTAACTCAGACATCTAACGAGGAAATAAACTTTTCCCTTTAAAATTAGACTAGGGAACATAGTGTATATTCATAGAGAAAGGTTGGGAGGAGTTAGATTGAGTGTCTCGTAGTGCAAGGAGAAGGGAGCCCCTGGTTGAACTGCAAGATAATAAATGCACCTCAGATTGAAATGTGCCTAAGCGATGAGGCCCAGAAGACATGGAATTTGAAGAGGAAATTTCTCTGAACAGTAATAAGAATATGCAAAACTTTTGCACCTTTCTTCTGAAAGACAGATAAAACCACACAAAGCTGGGCGTGAACATTTAATTCTTCTAACTTAGAGACCAAGATGAGAACTACTTCCATGCCAGAGTACCAGAGAGCAGGTGCTACAGTAGTTGAGCCGCTGGTCTGATGTTGTCTGGCACTTCTTCTGTTTCCAAAAAACACTGTCACTGAGGAGAGAGATTTAGTCTTGCATCAGAATGTGGTTGCCAGCACCAAGGAATGGAAGGGAAACTGGCTGACAGCAGTGTCGGAGACTGATGAGGCCACTGAACAGTCAGCAGTGGCACTGGCTCAGGACGTGGAATCACAACCGTCAGGAACCTCCAAAAAAACAGCCAGGTTTTGTTTTCTGCAAGGTCTGGAGAGTCTATTGGCCTTTCAAGCTGAGGCTCTGGTTCTGAAAAGAACTGTACAATGTGGCTGCCTGTGATGGCAGGAACATAATGACTTCCAGACTCCTGGATGCAGCCATTTCCATTTGTTCCTGCATTCACATGCCCACACATAATAGTTTGTTCCTATTTGGACTGTTTGGACTGTTACAGCTCCAAAAAAAGCCCAATTTCAGATTAAAGCATGATGTCAAAGCTGCCCAACTCCTCTGAAGAGGCAACCATTGAAAGGCTGGTGTTATTTCAGTGCTGACGGAGCATAAGGATTCAAGTACAAACCATTGTTTTGGGTATGGCTACTTACAAATATATAGTAAGACGTCATGTCTTAAAACTCAAAGCTTTTGCTTAAGTAGAACAGACAATCCAGGGTAGGAGGGAAAACTGATGCAGAGACCACAATTACATACTGGGGCGGTGGCTGAGCCAAAAATACACCTGTCTCAACATTCAGTCCAATCCCCCTGCACTGGGCTGCCTACCAACTATTCATAGCAAGTCCAATTTTAGCCAGAAAAAGGCCGTGAAAGGACTCTCCTCTGTGTTAGTGGAATATTACTACAAACGTCATTTACAAAAATGAAACAAAAACCATGTTTTGAGCTACTGTAGTTGATTTTTTTCAGGGTCAGAAAAAAAGAACTCCCCGTGCTGATTGCTAAAAAGGAGGGCATATACCCCCTAATACCTTTAAATCTTATTTCTTGTGAAAAGGAGCTCTTACTATTTTTGTTTCTAATCTAGGCCAAGTTCTGAAATCCTTGTAAAAACCAAGGGCTTAATAATGAAACAAAAAATAACTGGTAGCTTTATTTTTATATCAAAAGGAGATAAGGATTAAAAATACTAACGTGTCCAACTGAGTATATTCCAGTTTGCTTCCCCATGGAAAAAAAGAGTTTGTAAAGATTAGGAACCAGACTGTATTGCTTGGCACATGAGGACCTATGACCTTGACCACGGTCATGACATTCTGGCTGAGCTCCAGCTGTCCTCAGACAGTGCCTGACTTCAGCAGAACACTCAGAATAGGACTCGTCATTGACACAATTTAACCAGTCACTTCTTATTAGCAATTGTTTTTCATTAGAACCATATAAAAACATGCAGAGATGCTTTCATCACTATGTCCTGAATTTACATGCTATCTATACATCTCTTTTTTCCCCAGGTTATTTCTCCCATTGCTATCACTTTTACACTAAAGGAGAAGCTCCAACTATGCCCCAAATTCTGTAGGCTTCGGGTTTTTTCCTTTTCCTTTTCCTTTTCCTTT
>NW_008795259.1:477807-483216 GCF_000699145.1 Aptenodytes forsteri | reverse complement strand
TTGTACTCAGTGAAATAATGCAGCCATTCCTTTAAAACAATACAAGAAATGCAGGGATACAGAAGGAATGGATGATTCCTTTTCTCCTCTCCTCTCCTCTCCTCTCCTCTCCTCTCCTCTCTTTTTTTCTTTTCTCTTCTCTTTTCTCTTGTTTTCTTTTTTTTTTCCTCAGAAGTAGGCTTTCTGTTCCGCATGAAACCTCGCTAAGATCCTGAGTACTTGGCAGACAAAAGCTTTTGCATTTTGAAAATTATTGTTCATTCCCATTGAGATGTCATGTGGAGTCCTGGAGGAATTACACATGGGAACTTCTGGCTGCTCATGCTTTCCGGGAAAGCAGAAATTCACTGAGGTGTCTCACAGTTCACTATTAGCCCACGGCCTGTAGGACCCTAGCGTCCATACCAGCAATGACTATCCCTCCCTGGCTTTCCTTGTACCCTGAGATTGAAGTGTTCCCCTTCCCTAAGCTGGTTGCTGACTCTTGTAGGAGCAGCCGTGGTTCCCATTTAAATGCATAGCTCTGTGCAACCACGTATCACACCGGCTGATACTAATGTGTGGCAAGCTAAAGACCTTTCAGCCTCACAGTAAATCTATGCAGTCCTGAGACTGCATGCTTGGCTCAAGCTGTAGACCATGGAAAGTCCATACTTCCACAACCACACCTCTATCTCCAAGCTGACAAAGGCTGGCTTTTGGGAGGGAAGAGGAGAGATGGAGGATGAAGAGAAGCCAGGAAAGGGGATGGGAAGAATCCTAGGGTTTATCCATACAGCTCCTCTGAATCATGAATGACAGGCATGTTTGGGTGATGCTAGCTGCCAAATATCATTTAAGAGGTACCTTCATTTGCTCTGACAAAACCACATTGCATTCAAAATCCTTCCAGATCTCTATAAAAAAATTCCAGAAGCTGTTAGAATTAGAACCATTCAAGGCAGGTCTGTTATATCCTGATTTTTCTGTGAAATATGCAAATTAAATTATTCTATTAGGAAATTGTAAAGAAAGCATACTTAGTAGCAAAATCGCTTCTAATGCATTAAAAAAAAAGTTTGGAATCTGTCTCTGTGGTGATCACTTGGTGCTTTGGGGCTTAATACCACACTGAATTATTTCAGCATATTGGAAAGCCCATTCAGTATGTCGTTCTTGAAGGGATATTGACAGATACCTCATGCAAATGCACACACGCATGGACACATACACACATGCCTCATTGCTACCTTTCATTCATAAAAATGAGGGTGCCACTTTAATAAAAAGTATTAACAATATGTCAGCCTTCACTGCATCCCTTATATTTATTCCCCATCATTAAAAGGTGTGAGATGGTAAAATGGATTTGCAAATCTGTTATTTCTCCTCAGTATTGTAACTTCAGTGCCTATTATCAGTTTCAGAAGCAGAGCTAGGCTGAAGAAAAGAAAGGCATTTTCTAACGGTCAAGGGTCAATGGCCTATTTGAGAGAAAACCTCGAAGACCACAGACATCTTTTCCAGCGCATAACATTCCCTATAGTCTTTCTACCTTTTCTGGACTTGAACCAAGCTTAACCACTACTGTTTGCATATTTTGTTTGCTATAGTTTACCTGCTGTTACTTGCATCCCTAATGTTGGTAACTATTTCTAAGTACCTTTCTTCTGCTCATCTGTCTTCTAAGAGAAGATGCCACATATATCAGCTATTAATGATATACTGGCTAGTCTCTTGCATATGTCCCTCATCTTCTGTGCTCATGCATCAGTCCTACTGGGTGTCAACAGAGACGGCCAGAGACGAATACTTCCATGCGTATCTCCCGTTTCTTACTGCTGGCATTTTATTACCCTCCATGGAGCCACTGCAGAGCCTCCATTGTTGCTGCATTTTCATACCTTGAGGTTGTGATAACATTACGCTACAGAGCATGTGCTAAGGAAAATGAAAAAAAACCTACCAAAACAGTTTGCTTCCAATGGGGCCTGGAACAGCCTCTCGTTAGGGCTGGACTGCCTGCAGTCACGTGATTCCAGGCCCTCTGCCCTACCAGATATACTTGTACGTGAATATTGTTATAATCCTCAGTGGAAAATAAAGTGAGGGTCTGATTCGGTCCAGAAGGAAGGTTTTAATACCACAGGGTCTCCAGGAGTGATTGGAATTACTGCTTACGCACATGACCAGCTCCAGGAAGAAAGTTTGTTCCCTTTTGACTATTGCTTTGCATACTTACATGCAAGAGACCATCTGGGCCCAAAAGCTTTAATCCAGCACTAGAAGAGTCCACTGATGCAATGCACTTCAGATTTCAGATGTGGTCCCATTTGGACTTCAGTGAATATCATCTTTATGTCTGCTACATTGATCTGTTGTGTCATCTAGCCATCCTGGCATGATGTGTTTCTTGGTCTGATCTTCTATACCAGGAAGAATAGTATTTAGCAGACAGATGTTTTTCCTCTAATAGGTGAGAAAAAAGATCAAAATGCTACATGCAGTTGGCCTCTGCTGTCATCAGACTGTAGCAGTTGCGCCCAAAAGCAGCTTGTCTTGTATCAGCCATTTACTCACATGCAGAGCCAGCTCCTCTGAGAAGCACAGGGTTTTTTCTCCTGCTGCCATCAGGACAATTGGTCTGGCCTTTTGCAACCTTCTCAAGCGTGCTTGGCAGAGAGGGATGCTCAAAGCAGTCTTCCACTGGGTGGCTTGAGGGAAGAGTTTGTGGATACTGGGAGAGTGGAAGGTGGAGCTGGCAAACCTATGAAGAATGGGTTTCCAAGCTCTGCTCATCTGAAATCTGTTTTCAGTAGCGTATCCTCCAATGCTGAATCATAAGAAATGTTCCTGACAAGGCCATAATTCTGAATAGCTTTGCACATCCCCCTTCATTCATTCAGATGATGGAAAGGAAAAGACAAGGGCTGTGTTAATTAGTCTCATTTCTGAAATGGCCTTTAGATATGGTTGGAAGATGTAGAGCAGCAGAGCAAATGCAGGCCTTCTGTGATAGTGCATTAATTTTGGTGGATTAAGATTTCCAGTAGAAACAGAAAAAATCTGGCCATCTGTATTCACTCTGGTTTCCCTGATCAATGGCTTATTTTAATTAAGTTTTATTGAGTTTTACATAGAATGTTATACAATGCAGATATTTATGATGCAATAAACTACAAGATGGGAGACACAAAAAAGTTAATGAAATCGTTCTCCACTGCTTAAAGATTCCTCCCATATCCGGACACAGTGCATTAGGATGATAACGTTGAAAGAATCAGAGCTACATATGTTTCTAGATTTAAAATTTTATAAAGTTTGGTGATAGTCAGCTTTTATGTTGCAAGTTTTGTAGATTTGGGGGGAAAGTTACTTTAACCCTGGCCTAGATCTAGTATCGGACAAAAGTCAGATACGGCTCAGATTCATCCAAACCATTTACGACATCAAGTTTTGGTCCATCCGTTGCAGAAACAACCTAACATCTATTCCTGAAGTGGCATTAGGAAAAAGTCCTACTATTCAGTGGAAAACATTTAGGTCTAAACATCACAATGAAATTTGGAAAGGTAAGCTATAATTTAAACAGAGACACTTTCTTGTGATTTACCTTCTCACTGTTCACTAGCCGTACATTCTCAAATCTGCAGTGCATTTGCTATGTACATACATAGCATAAATACATATTAAGATGGTTAAAAAACAACTATGCAATAACATATTACTTGCTTTATTGACTTGTTTGTATACCTACTTAATGAGGCTAGCTAGTTAGCTGCTTTAAAAAACAACACACAAAACAACTACTTGTTCAAGAGACTGCAATATATATTAGGAAACCCCGTATTCCCTGTTGTACTAAGGGTGACTCTTCTAATTTCCTGCCTCCCCAGAGAAAGGATGACTTTGTCTCCTAGTAAAGGCAATGGCAAAACCCCCACTAGGATGATTACAATTTACATTAAGTCCTAAATGCCAAGTGAGGCCCTTCAATCCCTTTTTGCAAATTTTGGCCAGCGCTGCCAGGTGCTGGCATACCTGGCTGTGGGATTCTGTTTTTGATGTTCATACTCTCTGCATTTACTTTGATTTATGGAAACTTAACTAAACCAGTCACAGTCTGCTAAGACCTGCAAGTTTCTGGTTAAAATATGTATCTCATGACATGTGAATGCTTTCCCCTGAAAATGCTTTGATTTGCTTGCATTTACTTAAGTGTCATCAACAGATCTGCAAACTTGGCTAAAGTTCAGGGAATTTAGTGAAAACTACATCGTAGCACCAACTGTCACGCAAGCTGAGACAGCATTTGGGCCACATAATCAAAGGATCCTTAACCTGACCTCCATCTCTCCTGTTCATGCACATACGTTGTAATGCCTCACGCTAACGTGGGAAAGCCAAAAAGGCATTATTCTTTGAATAGGAAAGAGTTTACCTGAAAAATCTCCTTCTAGTTAACAGGCTTTGTACTTCAATCTGCTATCAATTGGGGTTGCAGTGAGAGGGACGCATACTTGAACATGACTGTCATGATGGACAGACGTTAGCGGAGGTGCTTGAAGGGAAATTAGTTGTTTGTGGCCGCTCTGCAGCCCAACGCTGACCAGCTAAACCAGCCGGGTGGTCTCCCTGGGCTCCCTCTGTGGGCAGTGGCAAAGGACGGCTCTTTCCACAGAAGAGCAGAAGGCAAATTTTGGCGTTAGCATTGCATCCTCTCCACTGACCACAGCGGGTTCCGGCGGCAACTGGACCCTCATGCCGCGTGAAATGCCCACGTTTGGCGTGTAAGAATAACCAAGTACCGTGTGTGCGAAAACTGTGTCCTGGCAACTGGATGGCCCCTTTCAAAACATGTCTTATTTCACAGGTAGGTCCGTGGCAAGTGTTTTTTCTTAAAGAGTAGTTTTGAAGATACCCACAGCTACACTTTGCTTACGGAGGTTTAATGATTACATTGAACGACTGTGTGCTTGGCATTTCTATGGATTTCAAGCCTAGATAGGTTGGTTCACAGCTTCCCAAAGATCCTAAAAGCATCTTTCCGCTGGAGGTTACCCGCTCAAGGCCGCGGCAGCCGTGCCGTGTACAAAACGCCGGGTGCTGGGTTGCACTCACTTCTTTTCAGGACAATAGAGCTTTTTCTTTCTTCTCATGCTGCAAACCAGATTCAGCCTGGTTGCATTAAATTCTTATGTTAATGTTCCATTAATTAGCTTTTCTTTCTTTATAGTTGGTCTTCATTGTTCTGCTTTTACTTTGTTTCACTCCCCGTGTAATTAAAATGTTTAACATTGTTCCTTCCTGTGGTCAGGACACATTCGGTTACGTCCACGTCGCTCCCAACCCAGGCAGAGGCCAAATGGAAGCAATTAAAACCAGGAACCGTGTTGTCGGCCCGTCCGTCCCGTCCCCCCCGCCCGCCCG
>NW_008795259.1:455624-477648 GCF_000699145.1 Aptenodytes forsteri | reverse complement strand
CCCTGCGCCTTCGTTTTCCGGCGCTGGGGGTTCATGAGCTGTTGTTCGTTTCGCTTGTATCCCGCTGGCGGGGGAGGGGAGAGGAGTCCGCCGGCCGGGTCACACAAAAGCCCTGTCGGCATGGCTGTCGCGTCGTGCTCGCCTTCCGCCGGCCCTCTGCAACGGGTGTGCTTGAAAAAGAAAATAAAATAAAAGGGATGAGCAAAGCTGCTGGTTGCTTCTTGAGGGTGATCTCTTCTGAAGAGAGGAGCGGCAGGCAAAAGGCCGATGCTAAGTCACCAGCGCCGTGGGCCGGCCCGCCCTGCCGTCTGCCTTAACGGTGTCTGGTTTACAGAAAAGCTATAAAAAACGTGAATTAAAAATACCTTATTTTTCGGTCAGCGGGGCCTGATGGAGTCTACCTGGCTGCAGGCACTGGTCACAGCTGCAGTCGGGGTGTGGGCATTAGGCGTGCCTGCGTAACGAGGGTGTGCTTTCGCATCAGTTGGGTTTGTATGTCGGTTGAGCTATACTGGCATAAAACTGGTTTAATGGAAAGGTGAATGGGTCCCTTTTGGGAATGAAAAGCTGCAGTGTCAGAGAAGAGGTTGATGGACTATGGATCCCCACCTGAAGTGGGGAAGAGTTAGGCACCAGGTTTAGTTAACATGAGGCTAGCTGCCTCTCCCCCAAGCTCCCACCTCAGCTTCCTGACTGCCTCGTCCCGTGCCCCACAGTACCTAACTTTCACGCATGCTATATCCACCCCTCTGCATGTAAGTTGGGGCTGTAGTTTCTACCAAAGAAGCCAGGACCTCATCTCTCTCTTACTGTTTTGTTCCCTAGCTGTAAGACGGAATTACTAATATTTTGCCTTCCCCAAAGGCAAACCCATTAAACAGTGTGGGACAGCCTTCTACTATGGTGATGAGAAAAGTAAAGGGGGGAAATGATAGATTTAAAAACCCTCATTTTTTACTTTGGGTGTGTTTGTTTTCTATTAAACACAGAAGTTCATTAAAACAAGCTGATAAAATCAAGAGATTTATTCAGGGCTTTCTTTGTTAGCCCATATCAGTTTATAAAGTATCTGCACGGTGAGGTAGTCTACTGCAAAAAGTGTGAGAGATTTAAATACCGAATATCCGTGTTTGGGAAGCAGGCAGGAAGGCTGTGAAAACAGTCAAGGTGCTTTGCTGCCTTTGTTGTTTCTTCGTGGGTTTGGGGTGTTTTGGGTTTTTTTTTAGTCACGTTAGACAGAGTCACTATGGACTTTAAAGAACTGGCAGCTCAGTGTCAAAAAACGCTGTTTCAGTTCACCTCTCCTTCTCAAAAATCCTCTCCTGCAAGCAATACAAACAGTGATCCCGAAATGGTGGGATATTTCTGGAAAGAGAAAAATGTTTCTCTTCTGACGTCCATGCTTCCGCTTTTGTATGTTTTAACATAAGTAGCTAGGATGTTGGGAGGGGAGGGTGCTGGTATCACATCTTTGTTATTAGAATATTGACATCTCCTGCTTCATTGATTTTTTATTACAGTCCTGAGGTTAGAAATAATGATTGTCAGTGACAGCTTCTCTGCTGCTTGCTTTAGCTTCAAGTGATAATTTCAGGCATATTTTATTTTACTTTATTTCTCCCCATCCATCCAGACTCCCTGCCTTTATGTCTTATATTTAACAGGAATAAGCGGTGTGTAAAAAGCCGCCTTTGAAAAGTTTGGGGCTGCAACATGCCAGCATAAAAGATAGCACCAAGCCAAGCTGCCTTTGTCGCCGCTACTGCTGCTGTCTTGGCATCTGTCGATGAAGAGCTGCTCCAATCTGGGGATCCCTGCCGGGGTGAGATATGGCCACGTCTCCAGCAACGGACCAGGCGACACCAGTGCCAGAACGCTGTGACCATCTGATGCAAGTCGCTCCTAATGAAAGTCCAGCATGGGGCTAAATGAGTTTCCTCCACTGCTGGGTGAGGGGCTAATGATAAAAGCACTCCCTGGGCTCGCTGCTGCTGTCGGTAGCTTTGTCAGGGCATATGGCAGTTGGCTAACTGCAGCTCTTGCGAGGTTTCCTCTTGCCGCGTTACCTCTGGAGTTGGCTGGCGGGCTCGGCCGAGAGTCCTCTGCCCGCTGCCCGAGGGGCGTGCAGGCATGCGGGTGCGTGGGTGCTTGCCGGGAAGCGCGGCGAAAGGGCGGGGAGTTGCGGGGCGGCATTATTTTGGCACCTGGCGACTGTTGTTATTGCTGCTGGAGAAGCACAGCTCACATAAAATCTGTACCGGTTTGCGGTAGAAAAGGCTAAAGATGTGCTGGTTAGTGAGGTTAGCTGCGCTCCCTCGCATGCAGACACACTCTGCTGCCCCGAATGTGTGGGCTGAGGCATTCCGCATTTCCAGTCACAGCAGTCACAGTTTTATTCATGTATAATAATAATAATAATAGTAATAATAATATTTTAATGAATAGGACAGTTGTGGCCAGGAAATCCCTAGGCAGCTCACAAAATATAATTTAAAATAATGAGAGAAAGAAGGTAGATTCTGTCTTTCAGTAGTAGACCTTTCTTTAGAGAAACCAGTGAGAAATAGGGTGGTAGATTAAAAAAAGGCAGATTTTTTTAGATTAAAGGTAGAGGTAGATTAAAAAAACCCAAAAGGCAAATGCACACAATACACACAAACACATACACACACACACACATGCACACACAGAGATCCTGCATGGAAAATGTGCTGAGAAAAAAAAAACAACAACAAACCACTGTAGGGATAGGTGCTTGCTCGCTCGCTTTTATTCTTACAGCAATTTCTTCCACCTCAACTGTTTGTAGTTGACGTTAAATGTGAGACCTGTAATTTTTTTTTTCCAAACACAGCAGCAGCAGCATGTTCTCTGCACCTGTTGGTTTTATGGTTTGCTTCTCACAACAATTCCTTTGCTGTTGAGACACGATCTGAATGACAGGCACTACTGAATCAGCTTGTAAATAGAAATGGAGGTGGGTTCAATGCATTCTCCAAAATAACCTCCCTCTTCATGCCTTTTGTGACTTGCCCCTTTCCAGGCATGCTTTATCCCTCTTCATCTCTTGCCATTCGATTTCTCCGTTCTGTTTTAATACTCTTTTTATCTCTCACCATTATTTCCACATTCTTGTCTTGTTCTCCTCTCACTTCATTCCCCTGGGTTCCCTCCTCAACATGATCTCAACAACTTAGATAACAGCAGAGGCATTCATAAGTGAAATGTTTAGTTAAAGCATAGTAACCCTGCCCTTGAGATGCATTCAGGGCAGGTCAAAACCATATAAGACTTTTTTTAGAGACCTTCAATTATAGGACTCGCTTGTGAGTGGTCTAGGGCGAGTGCGAGCAACCGAGAGACTGCTTTAAAGCTTGGGCAGCACAGTCACTGCTCTGGACTGACCATACTAACTCCATGGTGCCCTGGGAATAGTAATTCCCCAGTACTAAGTTAGGCTGGCTTTTTGACTATAATGACACAAAGCAGCTCAATGGAAGGCCATCATTTGTAACATTGTACTTACAAGGAAAAAAAAAAAAACAACAAACCCAAACAAAAAGACCCAACAAAACAAAACACACCGTTACTATTGCAATCGCTGTCCATTTTCTGTAAGTTATAAGCTCTTCTCAGTAGAGTCCTGAGTCAGGATTTTAGCATGCTTCTGGGATCTGTCAAGGAAATATGTAGTTTATACTTATATGGCACAGTCTCTCTGTGGATCTCAAAGCACTCTAAGTCTGTGTATCACGAAGACTCTTAACGCCCCTGGCAGGGTAGGTTATTTCAAAGATTGGGCAACTTAGGCACTGGGGCTATGGTCTTTAGAAAATTTGTTACTGCTAAGATCCCTTCCAAGATCTGTGCCTAAATGCTTGAGACGCTATTGAAAAAGGGGTTTATGTGCCTTAGCAGATTTGCCCTGATTCGTAAGCTTCTCCCTGGCATTACTGTCAATCTTGAAGGCCAGTGGGAGTTCTGGATAGGTCAGGGTGGTCACACGACAGGCCATTTAATAGTATCAGACTGAAAGCAAAGTACAGATGGAAGC
This sequence comes from Aptenodytes forsteri, assembly GCF_000699145.1. Classification (NCBI taxonomy): domain Eukaryota; kingdom Metazoa; phylum Chordata; class Aves; order Sphenisciformes; family Spheniscidae; genus Aptenodytes; species Aptenodytes forsteri. The sequence goes on along the minus strand of NW_008795259.1, from coordinate 473,594 downwards.
CTGCTGCATTTTTCTGGTACATGTTGCAAGTTGTTCCAATTAGCATTTAAAACTAACCTACATCTTTGGATTAAGCCAACACATGCGTTATTAGCAAGTGCTTCCTGTGAGCTTCAGGTAATTCTTCTGTTGGTGGTACAATTTAAATGAATCCACTTTTGAAGGGAATTTGCTGTTATTTAAAATACATTGTTATGAATCACTTGTCAGGGAAGCTCCATCAAGTACAGAAAGCTTTATGTCCCATTTGGCTTATTGCCATGATAACATATTCAAGAAATACACTTTTCAAATGAACTGAAATAAAATGGAGTTTCCTGTGAAATGAAAACATTTTTCCTGGTAAATATTTTTAATTTGCTGTTGATAGATCTGCATATATCCAGTACAAACCGAAGATACGTTGTGAGTGACATTCAGTACCTCTTAGAAGCTATGGGAGAAGCAACTGAGGGGCTGCGCACCCTGTGAGATATTCTCACAGAAGTCAGGCCCGAACAAGTCCCTGCCTGCATGAGGGCAACTCTGACCACAGCTGAAAGGCGTGCAAGCCCAGCTGAGGTTCTGGGGATTGCCAGGATGCCTGTTACAAGCTTCTCTCAGTATAGTCCCGCGTTTGCTGTGCTTTATCACATCGTGCTGCCTCACAGAATGGTTCAGGTGTCTTGGTGCAGGTTGCATCCGGTTAAGAGGTTACGGTCTGTCTCCAGCTCCTGCTCAGAAAAGACTTCTTGTAGGCAGCCTTAACCATCTAACAAAGCACACCGCTTACACAAACCGTGTATTTTAAAGATGCTTGCAGAAAGGGGAGGGAAATTTTTCAAGTAAGCTTGGCCTGTTAGAGCAAGTTTATATAAAGACTACAGGACAATTAACTTCTTGACAACTGCTTTTTCTCGATGTGCCCTACATAAAAAAACTAAGCTAGCTGAATGCAGAAAAATGAAAGTGATCGTTAGTGAACATGTTAAAAGTGCCCTGAAAAGTGTTGTGAAGTGTCTCCCATTCACCTAAAATCTCAGGTTTCTCTATGGAGAAGGCTGCCCAAAATATCCTTCACCTTCTCCCATTCAAAAAAGTTTCAAGGGGGATTTTCCATACAGGAAAAAAAATCATTTCAAAGGTACTTGGAAGAGAAATTTTTGTTCTAAGTCACTTTGACTCAAAGCATTCTTTAATTTATGAAGTGTCAGCTTTTTTTTCTTCTCTCCACCTTTGTCATTTTTTCACCATTTTCTCAGTGTTTCAGGATATATGGTAGCATATTCACACTATTTCACTTTTCCTTTCTGTCTTTCAAAGTCAAGGAAGATTTGAAAATTGAGTGGAGGAACACATAAAAGGAAGAGGGGAGGGAGACAGGTGAAGATAAGAGTAACAAGGGGGGGCGGGGGGGAATCTTATTTAATATATTAATATTGTTCTTTTAAATCCGTAAGTAAACATTTCAGAAATTTAATCTGATTTCAAAATTTCTAGTCTAAAATATTTGGAAAAAAATCTCAAACTAATTTTGTTTCAGAAGCTGTTTTCAATGGAATGACATTTTGCATGTGAAAAATGCCATTTGGTTCAATTTATGACTTGGCCTGCATTATTCCAAAGGCTCCAAGGGAGCTGTGGAGCTGTCATTTGTGATCTGTGTTAGTGTGACTCTTGGACACTTCAGTAGTGGCCACGTTTTCAGTATCCACTGGAACTTTATGTTCCTGAGAGGAGGACTAGCTTGTCTTCCTCTAGCCTTTTAAACAAGAGAGTAAAAAATCAGTTTGCTTGAAGTAAAATGATGACGGAAATAGAAATCCCAGTACTTTATTGGAATAATGTTTTACAGAAAATGTTTTTTATCTGGGTGGAAAGGGGAAGGAGTGAAAAGCTAGACTGTGGATGAAGAGTGTGAAATTTTACAGCTTTGTCCTGTGCCCCAGTATGTTACCAGCCACAGGAATGGGTTGGAAGAACTCCTTACTCCACTGCTTATGCTGTTTCCTGTGGCCTCAGTAAATCACTTAACCTTTGTCCCTAAGTTTCCTTATCCAACAAATGGGAATTTTAATACTTAATTTTCTGCCTCAGAGGAGTGTTGTGAAATTTAACTAGTTAATGTCTGTAAAATGCTTTGAAGCCTCACAAACTCACCAGTTTTGTTTTTTTTTAAAGGAGGAATATGACAAATCCAGGGTGGAAATATATAAATAATATAAATATATAAAACAGTCTTGTCTTTTTTTTTCCAGAAACAAGAGCGAACAAGTTGCATGTGAAATCAGTGCTGCTGTAGAGTATAAAGAGCCAATGACTGAATAAATCTGCTTTGGAACACACCCCGGTAATTCACAATTCTATCAAACAATCTTCCATCTCCCCATTTTGAGTTACTGGCATTTATGACGACTCCACCATGCGTTTTTCCTTCCGATTTTAACTCCCCTTTTAAAAACACAAGTTTGTGTCTGCCCAGACAAGTAGGAACATTCTCAGCATGGGATATGCAATGAATTAATTGTCTGGTGGGTTTTTTTCCATGAAAAGTTTTACCATTCCAGTAATATCTTCTATAGTTTTCTTCCAGTGTGCTGTCAGCCCTACACTTACCAGGTGTCATTTCTTTTTATTCAATAATTATGCCATTTTTAGTAGTGCTGGATGAATGCTTAAGAAAGCTGTCTACAAATACTCATTCCAGCTCTTAAATAAACTCATTTCAACTCTGTTCATACATATTTCATGTACACTTTATCTGATCATTCTAGTGAATGATTTATTGGCAGGAATGTTTGCCCAAATGAAAGATTTTAAGGTTCAGGTAATTTGCAAAAAAAGTGAAATCTGCATTTCTTACAAGAAAAATCTGTACTATAAACCATAACTAAACTCAGGATCAACCTGTTACCGTACAGAAACATGAAATATGAGCCCAAGTCCAGCAAAATCCTTTCTAATTTAGTTCATTTGCAATGAACTAATCTTGAGCAAGTGGCAGACTAAGAATGATTTTTAAAACATCAGAGTATTTCCAACAGGTAGTATATGAAAGAAAACCAACATTCCAGTAGTTGACAATTCACACACAGAGTTGCAATTCATAGAATAAATCACCTGCAAATTGTTTGGCCATTTATTGTATTTGTCGTATTTGGATACTGAATTTGGTACAACAAAATTCATGCTGTTTATCTCAGCAACACAGCAGAACAAACTATTGACAATGCACTATTGTTAATAAGGTATCATTTGGAGAAAAGTTGTTTTACCCACTGGATAGAACATGATTATAAAAACTAGAGTTACCCATAACATATTCCAGTTGAATAACTTATCTTTTTCTCCACATTTAGTTTCAGTGTGGTCATACCCGACTGATGCATGACTTATTAGCTGAATTATTATTGATTAAAATGGGCAAAGAGCTATGATAACTGTACAGATGAGTGCTATTGCAGGGTGACATTTAAACAGTCAGCAGCGCTGAGAATCAACAAAATATTTCTATACTTCCTTCTAAGAAGCGTTCATATGTGCAGAATAGTTTGGAGAAGTCACAAGTGCTCAAGGACAAGCAGTCTAATATTTACAAAACCCAGATAATAGTATATTGAGACATTATTTGCAGTTTTCAAATTTCAGAGTAAAATGAATAATCTCCAAGGCAAACAACCAAATTTCTCCCCTTAAAGAACAAAACGTGAGCCCATTGAACAAGCAGGCCAAACAGCACAACTTTCTGTAATAGTTTGTATTTCCTCATATCAGTTTACAACCAGACTCCTACAAAGTAGTGCATTTGCAAAGGTCCAAGAAACATTACCTTTTATAATCTGTCGTCTTTGATAGGAAATTAATCTGTCATTATCATTCCTTTCTCTCCCATTCTCTCTCTCCTTTTGCACTTTAGAAAGTAAGTCATGGCTCTACACAATGTGACAGCTCTCTCGTATGGGGATTTGGCCAAGCCAAGAAGCCCGTATCTGCGAAGAGAATACAAGTCGTTGAACGGTTCTGTTGCCGTCGGTGGGATTACTCATTCTGAAAGTCACATCATTGCCCTACAACAAGGAGGGCAAAGGACAATCAACAAGAAATGTTCAGAGGTGACCGGTGTGTTGAGAGAGGAAAAGAGGCATTTAATTATTTAACTGAGAGTTAGGCGCCTAATGCCGCACCATGAGGAGTTTCACAGCCTTAAATGCTCTCCAGCATTCATGGCTTTAACTAGTCCTGTATGACAAAACAGTGGAGGAAAGGTGACAATTCCATGTTACTAAAGAGCAACGTGATTACTGTGGTCCTTAAGGATGGGTTGATGCAGTAAATCACTCCATACAGGTTGAAATTATTTCAGTTGGAGGTGTAAAAGGAGCAATGTCCTACAGCTACTGGGGAGAATTAATCAACTCCTCCCCTTCACCCCCTCACCTCCCCCTCTCCCTCTGTGTTGTGGAGGGCTGGGTAAAGGTACTCATACACTGTAGGCAAGATGGGAGATGATTGCCTGGTTTGTGGATCTCAACAAGGCTTAGGTACAAGGAAATGACATACTAGAGACCAGTTGCCTGAATAGCCAGGGATCTCTGGTAGACAAGCAGGATATTTCAACCCTTTACAGGCCTGCAAGTTTGACGAGGAGATGCTTTTGTTCCTAAATTTGGGCCTTGGTGGCTGTTGCTTTTAGTTCCTACCTGATTTTATTATTTGTCCTTTTTAAAAGTGAGGAGTGGGTTTATTCATACACTGTAAGGTTTATATGAGGTTCATCAGGATTCATTTCTGCAGCAGTTGAAAGTGAAGAGGGAGTGATGGTCACCAGGGATAACCTAGCGGGGGAAATGGCAGAAGCGGAGAGAAACAGGGTGCGCTAGGACATGGATCACAGCAGGCAGATAAAACCCCTGTTGTGAATCACCCTCTGGAGAAGCTGTCTTTTCTCACTGAACTGGGGGATGCTGGAGGTGATCGGTTATGCTGAGGCTTAAGTTAATCTTTCTGTATACCCCCCCTCGGTAGTCTCATGGAGAACTGGCCCTTTGGTTTGTGGTGTCCTAGCAAATGCATGGCAAGAGTGCTGTGTTTATGGAGTCTGACTGTTAAATTCTGAAACACTTGGTTATTTCATTTCCTCCCAGAAAGAAACAAACAAACAACATTTACTTCTTTCCTAGACCATCGTTGCTGATTCTACTTAGCTCCTTCACAATTACTTGCAGCTGGATCCCTTTTAGATCATACACAAGATGAGGGCAGACAAATTACTCTGACTACAGTGGGCTGCAGCTACATTAATTTCATCCAATGCTATCTCCATTTCCTTCCTTTCCCACTTAGTTACGTAATGTGAAAATTGGCCTATTTTGGTATTATTATGATGATTCTGAGCTTTTCATTCTTCTCTCACATAGTGTTGGCTGCCTAAGATGACCTCAGAAACAATCTGGTTAAAAAAACAAAAAGAAGAGTTAGCAGAAGGAAATGTTCCCTTGTAGTGGCAACCTTTCGGAGAAGAGTACCAGTGTAGCTCCTGCTTACGGAATGCTTTCTGGGGCTATTCTGGGAACGTGGGGCACTCTCACTTATTCTGATTAACTTCTGATTAATGTAAAGAATGAAAGTACTTTAAAAAAAAAAAAGAACTTCTGATTAATGTAAATAATGAAAGTACTTTAAAAAAAAAAAAGAGATGAGTTCTATTTCCAGTGAATTGCTTTGTGTGTGAGAAGCCAGCATATGGTACAAACAGGGACAGAAAAAAAGTCTCTGGTATTTTTTTCTAAAAAAAGAACAAACGAGGCAAATTGCTATTCAGGCTTTAGCCTGGGTTGTATGCCCATCTATTCATAATGGTTTTGAAGTGGTAAGAGCTAAGCTGGTGGCAGAGCCAGCTCAAGGCTTCTCAGTAGAGTAGGCAGAAAATTAGTTTTATTGATCCAGAAGTGAGGGGTAGGAACAATCACCGTCTCTGTAAGAAAGGAAAACCTGGACCTGGGCTGAAGAAGCAGGTGGATGGGTCAAATCACAGTGCCCCTCCGCAAATTTGGCTGCTGCTTCTCAGTGGGCACCTGTGTCTTCACAGAGGCACAGGTGAAAATAGGCAGTGGGGCCCAGCTTCTCAGTGGGCACCTGTGTCTTCACAGGTGAAAATAGGCAGTGGGGCCCGTGTCATTTCACTATGTCTATAGCAGCCTGCTACCCTATGAAACTGCCTTTTTTGCCTATGTCTAGAATGTGTCTTCCTTCTTGACTGAACCGATTTTTGTAGCCCAATTACGTGCTATATTTGTGGTATTTACTGCAACAGGCCAATATTTGGGTTGCTACAGTATTGCCTGTGATATGGGAGGGCTAAGTTCACATCGTGGTTCTGCCAACTAAAGACTTCACTAAAGTGGGAAAAAAACCCCCCTCAAACCCAACCCTAAACTTACCTTGCATTCTGTGGAGCCTCAAATCTCGATATACATTATTCCACACCAAAATCTTAACCTCGAATGTCTTTCCCACTTTAATTAAAATAGTTTTAAAAAAATATTGCCTGTGTTCACCTACAGTATCACAGCCAAATTTCCATCAATGTGTGTGATCATGTTAAACTAAAGGACACACAGGGAAGGCACATATGAGGCAGCCAGGCTGTGGAGGAGCAAATACACAGTGAAACTCTGAAAGAAAACTAGCAGTTCTTTTTTCCAATGTGGTCTGTGTTGTATCTCCTGTTCCTATGATGAAAGATAATATATGTTTGTATTATGGCAACAGGCAGGAGTCTCAGTGAAACTGTATCTCGGCACTCTGCAGAGTGGGCTTTTAAGATACATGTTCTAGTCAAGTTTTCCCCAAAATCTACAAGTATACAAACAGCAGAGTCAGGACTTGAGCTAGGATTATGGGAATCTGAATCCTGCATGAAAAACTGAGGATAAAAGACATCCTGGACAGCTGTAGTTGAAGAGATCATTTTGTCCATGTTCTTCCATTTGGGCAGAGGATCAGGTCTACCTGAACCATTGCTGGCACTTGTTTAATCTGTTTCAAAGTGATATTTCCATTTTTCTGACCTATCTATCTGCACGATACTAAGAACTGAACTACTTGAACAAAGAAGTGAAATTAACTGATGAAAAACAAATAGCATACATATTTCATGGGTTGACGTTTATCCACAGTGTAACACTTATTTGCCTTACTCCAAGCCTACGCTGTTCCCTCACTTTGGACTTCAGATACTCTTACCACTACTGCTTATGAAAGACACTGGCAGGCACTATCAACAGTTTTACATACCTTTTAATTTTTTTTTTAAAAAATGAACTAAATAGCCCTACTACACTGTAACATACATAGGGAGTAAGGAACTGAGAATATGAAGGATGTAAAGGATCAAGTAAGTAGTCTGGACATTATATTGGCAAATAACACTTATGATGAATTGCACAGCTCAATCTGCAGCTCATACATGTATATTGGAAAACCGAAGAGAATTAATGTGAGCAATTTTTTAATATTAAATTGAAAATGAGATATCTTTTTTGCCAACAGAATATTATGTCAAATTGTTTTCTTTATTGCATTTTTCTTCTGAATATGATTATTATTTTCCATTTTCTTTAAGAATGCACAATCCTATTGTTTCTCCCTACTAACTATTTGGGCTTTCCTTTGATCTGGAGCAATTTCATTTAACAGAACAGGAGTTGAGTTCTTAAGCATTTTATCATTTCCTTTGTGATGAAATCTAATCCAAAGTCCATGACTTGTGTAGAAAAATGCGCTGTTATTGACATGAATGTGTATTGTGTCAGGCCTTCACATTTCAGACATTTTTTATATGTCCTGACAATAGTTCTTGAACTGTGTAGACAGTACTGATGGATTATCCATTCTTCAGCATTTCCAAATGGAAACAAAAAAGTTGGTCAGAGAAAAAATCTTGGTCCCACTGTAGTCAAGGGATGTTCATTACAAATATTTCCAAATGCTTTTGTTTTGAACTATAATTCAAATATATAGACTTACTAGACTTCATTATAACATAAAAATTAATTCCTTTCTGACTGGAACTACCAGTGGTTGTCTAAGGATCAGTGAACCCGATTTGATTACATTGAATATTGGGTAGCCTCAGTCCAAAGCATAATTATATTATATATGATGAAATGGGATTATTAGGTAGGATCATTCTACATTCTGGTACCACAGGAAGTCAGCTGGAGGAGTGGACAAGAGTTCCTTCAGTTGTCGCATAAAAAAGAAAGGTTAATGAAGGCTAAAGATAAATAGAATTACAAACATCTGCCAAACACATACTGTTCAGACCTAGAAGGGGCACAAGAGATCAAGAGATGTGAGACTAGTGCCAATTGGATGTTTGCTTAGCTGATTTTAAAGCATTTGATTAGGAGGAAAAAAAGTTTTGACTTGAAGATGGGATGTCCACTGTGTTTAGTTAACACATTACATGCTTACTTGACATGTTAATGTGAAAAAGATATAAAAGTGATTTGTACTCCAGAAAGGGATAAGGTAGGAGGTTTGCTCTTGCTTTATCTCGTTAGTATACTAACACAGATGTCCACGAAGAGATACTAGAAAGTGAAATCAAAACAGACATTAGGTTTATTAATAATTTAAGGAAAATTACTGATTGCCCCATTCACAGAGGAATTACAAGCTTGGGGCAGGGGACTGTATCTCTGACAGGGGCAGAACAACACAAAGGGTTCTAGCAGGAATGAAAGCTTCGATAAGTGAAGAGCTCATTTATGTGTATAGTCTTAGTCAAGATATTTCACATGAATGGGATTTTCAGAAAAAAGCTAGACACGACGAACTCAGATCTGGGAAATTCATTATGAATCAAGGCTCATTATGAACTGAAGGCTCAGCTTGAATGCAAATAAGGAAAAAAAATCACTTTTCTGAATGACGTTGTGTGGAGAACAGCCATTTACAAAGGTAAGAGCAGGATCTGGGAGACAACCTACAGACCTTCAAAGTTCCCTCTTCACAGCAGCAAGCAAGAGCCACAATGGTCTGCAGTTCTGTTAATTCCTCTGTGTCCCTTGCCCAGTTCACACACATTTGCTCTTTTTCCTTTCATACATCCTCAATGACTGTCTTCTGTGGGACTGTCATTTTAACTACATGCTCCATATTTTAGGGTCTCTTGTCATACCAATTTTTCCAATATTCAGTCAATCAGGTAATAAGATTAGTAAGAGACAACTGGAAGAGATTTGGTTTATCATGCCACTAACTCTCACATTGACAATGATTGATGATAATGATGTATATATGCGCACAAATACACCATGATTTAAAGGAGAAAAAAGCTGGTAAAATCCTAAACAAAATCTAGAAAGAAACATATGAATGAAAATTCAGAATTCTCTGAAAAAAATCTGTAGGCAGAAATCATGGTTTAATGCAAGAGAAGGAGGAAAAACTACTAATCTGTTTGTCATTACAAATAAGGCAAACATAGAATAAAGGACAAATAGATGTTGGATGATCTAAAATAGAAGTCACAAAAATAGAAGCTTGATGGCTAAAAACATCAGAAAGAAAAGCATGTCTGGCAATGTTGAGAAGGTTTCTCCCATCAAGCTGGCAATAAAACACAGTACATGAGAGGTGGCAGTATTATTCAGGATGCAAAAGGGACAGAAATGTTCAATAAATGTTTCTGTCCCTGCATTTGGATGTAAGGGGAATGATATCCTTCTGTTTGATGAAGATGATGAGGTATATTACCAGCCTTCTTCATTGCTAATGGAATAGCAAAAGCAGCTCCTAGAAAATAAGCACATTTTACATTTGGGGGAGAAAGAATGATTTCACTGCTCAGTTTTGAGGTTTGATTGACGGGATGTTCTGTAAATGTAATGGAGTTTCGCAAGACCTTTGAATCAGTGGTGCATAATATTCTGGTACAGAGTCGATGCTACGCAACATCAATAAAGAACATGTTAAATGGATTAAAAATTGGCCGAATGACAGCTCTCAAAATTGCAGTCGTCAGTGGTCAATGGTCAATGCTGAGTTGCTGTTGAGTAGTTGTGTCCTAGTGGTGGGAGGTTACCATAAGGATCAATGCCAGGCCAGTATTGTTCAGCATTTTCAGTGCTGGGAATCAGTGATTGGGAAATAATGAATTGCAGCTGTGGAAGGTTCTAGGTGACCAAGACATCGTGGAGGCAGGCACACAAAGTGATCTGGATCAGTTGTAGCTGAGCTTATTCAAATGAACTGTTTTGAATACAGCTAATTCGTCTTATCTAAGAAGAAAAATAGAGCTCATGACAAGACAAGGGTGAGAGTAGGGGAAGCCCGTAGCCTGGAAACAATGCAACTGAAATAGAACACGAGACAAATAGCTCTCAAAAAACTTCCAGAACAACTGACAGGCTGAAGGAACTCCTGCCATCCTTGTGTAAGTGAAGGGAACAGTGAACGTGAATGGGAAAGTGATGTCACATTTACATATGGCCTTGGCAAATGGGTGTAGAGACACCTAGAGTTCTCGTGGCCATGCTTTTTTATTAAAAAGAAAAGGACGCTGAAATACTGGAAAAAGCGCAGAAAGAACCACAAAAATTATCTGAGCACAAGTGAGGGATTTAGTGAGAACAGTCTCTTTAGCTGATCAGAACGATGGGATGTGATTTGATCACAGGTGGTAGAGAAATGTTTGGTACTAAAGGACTACTTAGGCGAGAAAAAAAGCATAACCATGGCCAAAGGCTGAAACTAGACCCATTCAGATAGAAAATGAGGTGCACATCTTTAACAGTAGTGGTGGGGAGGGATAAATTGCCACAACAAAGCACCGTTTTGGGGGACCTTCAAATCAATACCTTATGGCTTTTTTGAAGATCTGCTTTAATCAAACACAAGTAATCGGTCTTGATACACAGTAATGCACGTGGATTGCAAGGGCCTAGGATGTGTGAGAAATGAAGCTCAGATTTCTAGTGGCCTGTCTGACTTTGCACTCAATAAATATATGACTTGAGGTCTCCAAAATTTCAGCTCCTGTGAACTTCCTATGAATTTGTTTTCTGATTTGGTTCCGTTCTTATTTTATGCAAAGCAGTTAGCTCACACCTTTAAAAAAACCAGCCATGATTGGTAAGAACCTCTTAAAAACATAAGCTGAGAAGGGAAATGACTGGATCATTAGCCACTGGTTACCCCTTACTTTTAGAAGACACTCCACCTCTCCCCATCCCATGTGCCATACAAATGCTAAGTGAGACAACCATCTCAAAACTCAAGTCAGGGAAGTTTCTGGCAGAAATCCTGGACCTACCAAAGACAGAGTTTGGTGAAATCCTGCCTTCTGAAGTGATCAGCAGTATGACTGTGTACTTAATTATCTTCTTTTTTGGCCTAATTTCATGTTGCCATTTCTATCTTCTGCTCCCACTTTTTTTATCCTTTCTGGTCCCTTTTTTTATATTTGACGTATTAAGTTCTCCATGCAAGGCATTTTTTCTTGGCATAACTAGGTCCCATTGTAATGAAGAAGAGGTTCCTAATACTCATAATATTACCTAGCCTCCTAATAGAACTGAAGCATGGAAAATTTCAGATGTGTTTGTGGCATGTAGCTGATTTGGTGATATTATCTAATGTGATATTATTACTGTAGCCTACAGACTACGATTGCCTGTCTCTACATGCAGACAGTGATGAAGCAGCGAACAAAAGCTTTCTAAGTGAGGGAGGAGACATGGTACAATCTGAAATTGTTAACCGTAAAGTATAATAAAGAGTAAGAGTTCCAAGTTTGAAAACAGAATATAAGTTTACAACTTGAAAGGAAGATAACAAAGTGTGGAATTGTCTACAATAGAATTATTTAAGTTAAGAGCTAATTTAACCCCATAATCCCATATGTGAGCATATAATTGCACAGTATCCTTTCTAAAAAGCAGTTATTGCCGAAGACAGATGAACTGTGGAGCGGTTAACATGAAGAAAACCCCTCTTTATTCACATGTAAAAGTGTAGAATTGGGTCAGATTTTGGGATGAAATTACGTCTGTCAGAAAGTGGAGTGTTGGCAGTGCTTTCACTATTTGCACTATTACTGGATACAGGTCAAATTTAGGAAAGGGATTTTACTGAAAAAATAATTACCTCAGTTCTAATTAGAAGACCTTTTTTTTAAGTGTAGTTCCAGTGTTACTATCTCATAGCGGTGAAGGGAAAAGCCCTTATTCCTAGAGATTAGCTCTATTACGGAATCAGCTACTGGTACTGTCTTCCTGTATACCTCAGGCTGATGATAAAATGCCACTAAGCAAAGGATTTCTGTATGCAGCTCCTTGATATTCCAGTTAACAGAATAACCCAGGCTTGGTCTCCATTTTGTGTAGTCCTTTGACGTGTACAACACTTAACGGAAGGTGAAAGAGTCCAGTGGTTTGGCAGGGTTCATTTTGCATGTGCAGGAAGAGACCACAGCTGAGATGAATCACTGTATCCTTATTTACATGGTTTCCCTTGTTACTGCCTCTTTTAGTGCTGTTTTAGTCACATTTTGAGCCAACAGTAGGTTGGGGAGGCGTGTGCTGCAGGAACCACTGTGCTCATAGACCTCGAGCTGCTCCAGGGAGTTACTATCAGGACCTGGGGGAACCAGGAGAAGCCTTGTGATGGATCTAATTCTCTGTTCCACACTTCCTCCCGTTTCTTTAGATTATGCTTTGATGCCATTGAGGTGTGCCTATGGATATATAATATGCTTTGCATAGGCGGGTGTGGTGTCATTTCCTCTGCTCAGCTTTGCTAATGCAAATTGACAATGTACAAAATCCTTATTCCAGTCCTCCAAGAACCTCATTAGCAAAGAAACTGGAAACATACCTCCTTGAACAGAGGGTCCACGGGGCTGATGCAAGCCCAGAAATGAAGATACTATAGTAGCATTTTTTAAGTTTCCAGAAATGACTACTCTCCTGAGTAGTGTAGTCATAGGTAAAACCAGGGAAATTTAATTCAGCTGTTTATAAGATGGGTAGAAGAGTAATTAGTCCCCTGTTGCCCACTTTGGAAGAACAAATGGGTGAGTTTTTCCATTTCCTTGTTTACCACTATACCACTGAGTAGCACAGTGTCCAGCTACTTGGCTGAATGGCCAGCTAGAAATTTTATTCTAATCCAACATACTTTGGAAGCAAAAAAAGCCCACTACAAAACCAAAGCGGTATAGATTATTTACTTGGGAAAATTATTGTGCTCAGACCTTAAAGATAAATTTAATATAGAAATCTAACTTTTTTAGAAGTTTTAACTTAAAAGCAGCTATTCAATATGGTTAGGACATGGGAAAGGGTAGTCCAGACGATGAAGGTGAGAAAAGAGTTACAAAACCCTTTCCCTTTTAGGTGAGCTCTAGGAAAGTGCTTATATTCAACAAGAAGCTGCCAACAATGTTAGTATTCAGCAACTTTCCCTCTTCTGAGAATTGCAGTAGATCCACTGATAATAGCATTTATGCTTGAGCACGCAGCACTGGCTTAAGGTTAGTGCTTATGAATATATTAATGTTCCTTTCAAATTGTAAGGAACACAAGGACTTTAAAAATAATTAAGTGTATTTAAAAGTCTACTGTTCTTTTTATATGTTAGGTTATTTTGTTATTTGGGGATTTTCCTCTGATGGATTTACGCTATAGCACAGTTAATCAGCAGGCTCCACACAAAATGGCTGTTGCATGGAAAAACCCGGGAGTCAGGTGCCACTGAGCACTCCTTGCAGTTGTGGTCTTCCATTGCATGCCCAAAGTTTAGAAACTAAACTGAGGACTGAACTGAGAAACAACTGAGGACTGCTGAACAAAGCAAATAATGAGCTGGCCCTTTTTTTTTTTTTAAAGTTTTGTTTTAAAAAGAAAGATTGAAGCTGCTCTTTCTCCTTCATAATATATGGAAGTTGAATCATAAAGGTCTGCCTTGCAGGGCATCCAAATGCCAATGGTTTGAGCCTCAAAGTTTGGTTCTAAACCTGAAACTGTTTTTGAGGTGGAGGCATAATACTAATACCTCTCATCTTCCCAGGGAAACAGGTTTATTTTCTTCATTAAAAAAAAAAAAAAGTACTTTTTCTGACAGGTAACTTCATGACATTATCAAACTGTAAATAAATGAAATAAATCTTGGAGCAACTTTGGAAACCCATACTGTATATTTGATTGCTTCTAAGTGCCCTTTTAAGGCTTTCTGATCTTCTTCCAGCCTATAGAAATGATTTTGGGTCAGGGAGACTCAGCATTTTTCTGTACATGTCTCACCAGGACAGGAGGACTGAACATCACCTACACGCTCCTGTGATGTAGAGAGAATTGACAACTCTGTGATTATTGTGTTACATGAAGTTGCGAGACTAAAGCACAAAATTCTGTGCCTTCACTGATACATCAGTGGTATGAAGAGAATGATACCATTTTTCTTGTGCCTTGTTTTGCCTCTTTACATTGCAAGGTCTCCGAGGTATGGGTTGATGCTGATTATGGACATATACATCGCAGTGTGCACTGGAGCCCAGTCACAAGCAGCGCTTCTAAGAGTTATTATGGAACAAATAATAAATAGTATTGATGAAGAAATATGGACTGCTAAAAAGTGAAGGAAAATACTACCTCTTCTGCTGTGAAGTCCAAAGTAAAAGAACTTATGTGCTTTTTGCTTTTCTCCCTATGGGTGTTGCATATTCTCACTGCTCTCACTAACCATTTCAGAGCAGGACAGCTGACCTTCAAAAGTAAATACGATTAAAGCTGAACAAATCAGGTAATTACAATAAAAACATGCCTTGACAAGCAGCCTCTGGACAGAATTACAGTTCTATACACAGCCTTCACATTCAATTATGATGATTGGAAATGGTAAAAATATTTATTTTACTTTTACTTGATATTTGTGGGACACTGTGTTTCTAAGCTATATTAGAGGTCTTTAGAAAAGAAAAAATAGTTCCAACTTAGTTACTGAGTTCTTGCATCCGTCACTGGAAAGGATGTTAGCAAGGTGTTACCAGAGGTACTTGGACCCTCTTCTCCATCTAAGTCCCTTGTGACACAGGACTTCCCTCCCTAACATGGCCCTCTGCCCTCTCCCGCTCTCTTTCTACAGCCTATTGGCAGCTCATAATTGGCACATCTGCAGAGCCATGCAGAGAGAAGGGGCATCTGCCTGTCTCCAGCCTCTCCCTTCTCCTTTTCTCACTGGGGAGAAGTGCAGGTAGCAGCCTCCCAGCTCTAAGGGAACACATAGAAAGATAATGTGAATGGTGAGAACCAGAGATGGCAAAACATTGTCCAGAAAAAGAGTAGGACACAAGACTAATGCTATGAGTGTTGCTGTAGTATTAGCACATCGTAATATTGGCATCAGCACTTAGAATCAAGAAAGACACTTCACTGTCACCTGTCATTACTGCATTGCCCAAGCTGCCGGAATTTCCCAAACCAAGGACAAGTTGCAAGGTCCAGACAAAAATGCTAAGCAGAAAAACAAGTAATCCATGACGACATATTACAGCTCTATGCATTAATATCTAGGATGACTTCAATGCTTTTAAAGATCAGGTCTGTGATATTCCCTGTTATGATAAAAGTCAGTGGTGTTTAACCCTCTGAATTTCCCTTTACTTTCAAATTCTTCCCCCATGTTGACAATGTGCAACACTGGTTGACGGTTGGACTTGATGATCTTAGAGGTGTTTTCCAACCTAAATGATTCTATGAGTCTATGATTTCACTCTGTAGAAGAAAACTGAAATATACAACTAAGAAAGAGAAGGAGAAAATATGCTGAAAGCCCTGTGGGATCTTGCACTACTGCAGTGTGTGCAATAGTGCACATGGTGATGTCCCCCAGGGACAGGTCCTGGCTTCAGCAGGAGCAGATTGGTAGGGGATGAAGCAGAGGAGGAAGATCCTTTCCCCACACAGTGCACTGCAATCTCACTGCCCAAGGGCAGCAGAGTGATACTTAATGGCATCATGATATGTTGCTTTCTGGTGAAATGCTCAGATGGAAGCACCCTCACTGTGGAGACAGAGAATTGAAATCCAGAATGTGCCACTAGAAACATGCAGGTCAACCGTGAAACACAAGGTCAGAGAGGACAACCAGCACTCCCTGGATCTACAGGACATCAATAAATTCCTACGACCACTGTAGATCCTAAAGCACCTAAAAAAACGGGGGCAAATTCCTATAGAAACAACTTCTAAAAGCCCTTCAATCCCACTGAAACCAATTTGAGCAACACCCTGTAAAGCACAGAATGCTCAGGCCTACAATCAAGAGAGCACCATAATCTAGTTAAAAAGATTAGATAGGTGAGCTGGTCTGGTGAAATCCCTGGTGCTACTTCCATGCATAAGAGTTTAGCAGGATCAGGCATATGGTGGAACCAAGTCCCAAACAGGCAGGAGATTGGGATGGTTTGGATGAGTCTGGCAGAAGGACCCGCCTGTGCAGACTTGCTTGGAGTCCAAGTCACAGAGAAGTGTCTGCAGGGCTGTATTTATTCGCAGCATTACTGTAGTGCCTTGGAGGTCAAGTGCCATTCTGTCCTGGACTATGAGCCATGGTGCAAAGGTGCCTGAGCTAGTGGAGACCCAAGCTGGCATATCCGTGTGGCACAGCTCCATGCGATACAGCTCCACCAACGTGGATCCCAAAGCAGCGTGGTGACACTGGCATGGCACAGCACCAAGCTTGTCAGAGACCCGCGAGAGGCTGGTGCTTTTTTAGTGATGCAAGCACAGCACTATGCTGCTGTAGCTGGGCTGCCTCTGCTCCCAGCAGGAGCTCAGGTGCTGCTGGCCTGAGCATCTCTGCACAGTGTAAAAACATCTAGTCACAAACCAGAACCCCACTGTGCAAAGTACTTGACAAACACAGCACAGAAAGATACCTTGCCCCAAGGAGTTTACTATCTAAATAAAATGGAACTAGTGTAGAGTGCACATTGCTCAGTGTATAAAGCAGTGCTTGTCACTTTTTCTGCCAGCAATGTGCCAGAAGTCAAGCTATTAAATTGCAGTTAGCAGATGGGCTAGGTACTCCTATTGCTTTTGCAGAGTACCACGCAGCTACCAAGGCTCTTCATCATACACCTGACTCCATCAAAAATCCATAGTTATATCCTAAAGAGTGATATAATATCTCCAAGCTTGATGAGTTATATGCCCCTCATTAATATACCCTTTATTTTCAGGGAGCTCCCATCTTTTGAAAGGGTGAAGATTACTTGAGGTTTTAATAAATGAACCGCTGCAAAGGAACATGTTGCCTTCCTCCTCCTAAAAAGACGCTATTTATATCAATAACCCCATTGCGGGTGTTACTCCAAGTCTCAGAACAGAACAGTGACAAGTTAACCAACCACTTTTGTAATAACATTTACTGCCCTTTATGAAGTTAACAAATCTATTTTTCAAATTTCAGCCATTTAAAATACAAAGGGAAAAGCCATTTTTTCATATGATAAAATGTAGCTGCTGCTGGAATCAAAGAGTCAACCACATTTTTTTCATTAATTTGATTATTCTGAAATGATTGATAAGATTAATTAAAATTGGCTTGATTCAGAGATCTTCAGAGGACCCATCTACACAACTCCTGCAATTTCCACTTGAATAAAAATGGAACAGCATCTATAGGGAGACAGATATACCCAGCATGCCTCTTTTCCTTTCTGACTGTATGATAGTTATTATGCCTATTATTCTCCTTGTGAAGCTTCAGTCCCTGCAGAATATTTTGAGATTTTTTTTTTAGTAGGGTGTAGTATGAAAAAAAAATCCTGTGAGAGAAAGAAAGAAGGAAAGAAAGACAGAAAGAAAAGGAAAGAAATAGAAAAAGAAAGAAAGAAAAAGATAGAAAGGAAGAAAAAAGAGAAAGAGAGAAAGGGGGAGAGAGAGAGAAAGAAAGAAGGAAAGAAGGAAGGGGGAAGGG
>NW_008795259.1:448693-455525 GCF_000699145.1 Aptenodytes forsteri | reverse complement strand
AGGGAAGGGAAGGGAAGAGGAGGGAAGGGAAGGGAAGGGAAGGGAAGGGAGAGAAAAAAGAAAGAAAAGAAAGAAAAGAAAGAAAAGAAAGAAAAGAAAGAAAAGGAAAAAACCTAATTAAGTATCAAGAAAGAAAAGAAAGAAAAGAAAGAAAAAGAAAAGAAAGAAAAGAAAGAAAAGAAAGAAAAGAAAGAAAAGAAAGAAAAGAAAGAAAAGAAAGAAAAGAAAGAAAAGAAAGAAAAGAAAGAAAAGAAAGAAAAGAAAGAAAAGAAAGAAAAGAAAGAAAAGAAAGAAAAGAAAGAAAAGAAAGAAAAGAAAGAAAAGAAAGAAAAGGAAAAAAACTAAAATTAAGTATCATTTCAACCAATTAAAAAAGCTCAGCTAGTCTGCATTGAACCTTTTGAGGAACAGATAATTTCACCCCCCTGAACATAAGGCCTTAAAGACTTCCTTTAAAGCTGTGAATAAGCAGTAGTTCTTCACCCCCTTCCCCCTCCCTTTCCTGGGTTGTGATCTAGAGTTAAGTGTACCTAATAAACCAACAGTATTTGCATGAATAAAATCAAGCTTGTATTACCAGATTAAGGCTAAAATCTTCAATATTATTCACATAAAATGTCATGCTTTAGGGAGGGCTTAACCCACTCTCTGGGGCCACAGATGTTCTTGAGTACATCTAGGAAAATCTGTTAGCAGGCATTTATTTTCCCATTTCATGACGTGCCCTATTGTTGACTACTCTTCAGTGTAACTATCCTGCTTCTATAAATAAAACAACCTGCGGAAGGGCACAGGCAACGAAGAGTTCCCACCACTGCCCTCCCTTAGAGGTTTTTTCCGAAATGTGTGCTCTCCAAGATGATTCTTTTGCAACATCTCAGTAGAATCAGACTATTCAGAGAAATTTCAGTGATCATCAAGAAAACGTAATCAAATAAACACATTGCTATGCCCCATCACTGTTACGATAGGTAAGGCCATAATCCAGCTAAATTTTAGGTATGTGCCTCCTTTAAAAAAAAAAAAAAATCAGTTGACTGCTATTCAGTAAATGGGCTTCAGTGGGCTTTGATTTTAAACACACATGTAGGTGTTTTACTAAATTGGGTCCCATAAGTGAAAAACATATTTAATAGGAATCACAAGGGAAAAAAAACCCTACCACTTCTGGTGGCTGAAGTAACACTATTGATTAAATAAAACAGCTCTTGGTCTATCTAACATTGGTAGTGCCAGTCATTAAACATTATAAGGCAGCAGAAACCTGTTCCTCATCCCAGGTCAATGGGAAGTTTTGGCATTTATTTTACTAGGCCCAGTATTTTTCTCAAGACTTTTCTCAGCCATTCACGTGCTTAGAGTAATGCACACGCATAACAGATGTACTTTATGCTACCACAGCATTACAGTTTAGTCAGAGTGCACATTAAATTTCTCTTTACAGTACTGGGCAAGGATTTCCATATCTGCATGAGTCTACTTTTTGTAAGCTCATGTACAATGTAGGCCAACATTTGCATGTGAAAAGTCATCAAAAATCAGGAGGAAAAGTGCCTACCTCAGTCATTTTTAAATAACTCAGGCCATTAATTGGTAACCTTTGTTTCTTCTACTTGCACAGCCATAAATTAGTTTTATGGATTAAATATATTTGAACTTTTAAAAATGCTTTTATAGCTTAGAAAGCAAAACACTATTGGCAATGACACTTCAAAAACAGTGGAGAAAAGGGGTGTGTGGGGGGGAACTGATTAGGACTCTAATTTCTTGCATCTTGATTAGAAATTGTTACTGGAAAAATCGGTCTAGTTAGTAATTGCAGCACCAGCTCAAAGGTTCATGGAAGAAAATATTAGAATTAGTAAAATCAGTTTTCACAACAAAAAAATGCAGCGTGTCATTTGTTTATAAAGGAAAGCTTTAAGAAACCAACAGCCATCAGCCAGGTGTATGGTGCATACCGGTTAAAACAGAGAATACGAGAAACCTCTGGTGTTATGATAAAATTGTAACTTCCTCAAGTGCCACTTATGATTTCATTACCACTTTGATGTTCTTACGGAGCCCCAACATGATCTTTTAAGCACTGGAGTAATCGCAGGTTGTCTTCCATTTTCCTGACAGGTGCGGTATTAACTGATGCAAAATGCATCTGCGGCGCTTGGTAGTTAGAACCAGAAGGTCTGGCCCGTGTGAGAGCGTCATGCTGGTGGGGATGGAGTTGTGTGCTGCATGGCTGAGGTTTTCCAGGAGCAGGTTGTGGTTTAAAAGGCCTTGACTTCTGGTTTCCAGAAGGGACCAGAAGTGAAGAGGTGGATTCTCAGGCAGTAGTTGCTCAGCACTTAAAACGGTTTCATATGGTACAATTCAGCCTTGTGGCACAGGGCTCTGCTGGCTTTGGAGCATCTCCTAATGTCCTAATCATTCACACAGTATTGGTATGAAGCCAAATGGTATCACAGTAGCAAGGGAACTGTAGACATCATCAGAGTTGCTGCTAGTGTTAGCTACAGAAGTCCTCTAGAGGAAGCTCTCACTACTGCTGAAGAAAAGTATTCCCGAATTCCCTACTCCCTTACCCAAATCACATGATTGAAAACCCACCAGCCAACAAACCCTGGAGTTCCCTTCGCTTGCCTTGTGTTTTACAGCCTTCTGTTCCCATTTCCAACTCATCTTTACAACCATGATAAGGAAATGTGTTAAAAGAATAAACCATGAAACCATGAATGTTTTGCATAATCGCATGACTCCAGGAGATGGAGCTTTAACAATACAATTTCTGGATGCATCTTCAGTAACTTCTGCCTCTCTCGCTACCTTTGGTTTGAAACAGACAGTAGCTTTGTTCCTGGACTCTCTTCTACCAGGGGAAACAAAAGATGTGTTTTTTACAGCTGTGAACAGTTAGAGAGCTTCCCAAACTGAGCAGCACCACGTGGACAGAACTGAAGATACTTCCCCAGCCACGACTGCCTTGCAGAGCAGTTTCACAGGTATATTTTTCCCTTCCTAGCATGGATTTCCTGCCCTGAATTAGAGCTCAAGAAATTCCAGAGGACATCTAAATATCTGCTTCTGCTCCACACTGGAGAGAAATCAGATGAAGAAACTCCTTGGTAGTGTCAACATTAGGGAAACAAGGGGCCTAATAACTGTCCCTTGGCAAACACTTTTAAGTCCATAGTGGTGGGTCTCACCATATTGGGCAAGCATGCTCTTCTACTTCTCGTGACCAGAGCATGTTTCAGTACTCTTTCAGCTTGGGCTCTTTGGTCCCAGTCTTTTGGCACATGCAAGGTAAAGTGAGGAAGTGGGGTCAGTGCTGCTCCCTCACTGTAACCCAGTTGCTTAAGCTTATCCTTTTTGACTGGCTTTGTAAAGGCTCTGGTTTATAGTTCACCTCTTGATAGATGCTATGAAGTGTGTAACACAACAGCTTCTCAAAGAACTTTTATGCCATTAGCCCGTACTTTAGGAGGAAACATAAATGGAGCCAAAGGAAATACTGAAATAAGCATATGCACTCACTCACCTGAGTTTTCTCTCCATTCTTGAGCATTCATCTGAATCGTAAGGCTTTCAGGATCTTGCCTTTCCCCTTGCATATAGACCTGTATGGACTTCCCTTAACCACCTGGCATCCCATCTTACTCCTGCAGCCGCTGAGGTAGCTGAGCACTTCTCCCTCTCAATAAATGAGATGACAGGAGACCTTTTCCTTCGTAATCGCCAGATTTCTTTGTCAGATAATCAGTTACTTAGTTACCAGCTCATGAGGGCAGGTGATTTTTCTGGGTGGCAGCCAATTCCTCACCTATGAGTAACTTTGTGTGAAGAGATGATAATAGAGACTCAGAAACTTTCTATTGTTATCTCTGTCTTCATCGTGTGGAATTCTAGTCCAAGAAGGAGTTAAAAAGGGTAGCTATCCAACCCATTCCTAATGGATAGTTTGATAAAAAAATACCCGTGTTTCTCAAATGTATATGCAAAAATTCACTGCCTCAAAGAGGAAATTATTATTTGTACAGTGAGGGATTCTCCCAGCTGTGGTAGAGATCCTATTCATACACCTCTAGGTTGATTATTTTGTGCAGGTGAACATTTTTACCTGATTGGACACGTTTGTATCTTGATGCAGCGTAAGGCTGATAGAGCTTTTCATCAGTCAGACTGAATCAATCCATCAATCAAATATCGGTGCATGACTAGCAAGTGAAATCTATCCTTAGTCTATCAGTCTTTCATTCCTCCCTATCTTCAAAGTTACCCACTCCTACAGACCAATTAATCCAAAGGCTGGCAGTGGTACTCTTGCTTTGATTTCTTTGTGACAGAGTATCCAAAAGTATTTCTTGGCTTGTTCTAGCACTTACTTTCCTTTGCTTAGTGATTCAGCAACAAACATGCACACTATTGCTAATTAATATGTTTGAAATTCTATCCTGGCCCACAGCACTAAAAAAAAATCTCAGAAGTCTTTGACTGCAGTAGCTATTAATCAGCCCTAAGCCTTTGCATTTGTCCTAATTCAAAGCATTTGTTTCACAACATATTTTCTGCATACCACACCAGTGTTGATCAACGTAGGTTTCAAAATTCTTGTTTATTTTATTTTACAGCATGTCAGCCTGGGAAGTTAGACAAAAAAGAAAAAAAAGGCTGTTTATTTGTCTCATGCTGGGGAATTTCAGACTCCAGCAGAGTTCAATGGAGTGTGTGTCACCATCACAGAGCGTGCTAAGGAGGCATACTGAGTGGGAGCTGGTGATGAGAGAGAAGGGGCAGAAGAAGTCTGCGTTTGGCAGCTGAGAAGACACAAAGGAAAACAAACAATACTCTTTGCAAAGAAGCCTCTTTCATGCTGTACAATGGATGCATGTTATTATTGGCCTGCATTGTCCATTCTGCCGCATAAAGGGAAGTAGCCTCTTTCCACAAAACTCAACCCTACCACGCACAGAAGGTGTCAGCTCCACAGCAGCTCTGCTCTGTGGCCTCTGAAGACCTCAGGGAAGACACTGGGACTGTCTCTAAACTGAGAGACTGCCAGGGATATGGGGAGGAGCAGTGTAATATATCATTCCATCCAGCTCTGTAGTACTTTCCTGAGAAAAACGAATAAAACAACCCATTATGCAGATACGGACATCCCAGGGCTCCTGACATGCTAAGGGTGGATCTAGGCAGCCTCTTTCTAAAATTTTGCAACCAAAGCAGAGGGAAATTTGAGATGTTTTCTTTGCCTCAGATCTCTCCCACACACATTGACTCTCTGGATAAAGGCTAAAACATTGCTGTGAGCAATGACTTATCCCTGACTTTTTCAAAATACTCCTCCATAAGAATAATTTTTGCCCCTGCAATGAACTGGATTTAATCAAATGGCAGGTATTTTTAAAGTATGCAGGCATACTGACATGTTCTGCAGGGTCTGCTAGCTCTAACCCTCATTGTACAATAATACTGTGTTGTTCCTGCCAAAGGAGAGTATATTTTTAAGGAAAAAGTACCTATCTGTTTCCAGGAAAGTGCAACTGTGAGAGAAACACAACTTACCTGCAGCTGAGGTTGCTCTGTCTATTCTTTGAATGAGATACTTGAAGAAGACAGGGAAAAAAAAATCAGAACTTTATTTGAATAAAAACTAGAAGCTTTTAAAAACAGATATGCTAAATACATAACAGATTAAAAACAAAAAAAAAAGGAAAAGGATTAAATCCAACTCTGGTCTTGCCCACTCTGTCCTTGCAGTTTCTGTATTTGTGTTGCAGTGACTCACTGTCCAGCAGCTAAACCTGCCCGATCTTCTGGGAAAGCCTTCCCGTCACCTCTGAGGCAGCCAGCTCCCATCTGCCCCGCGGCTCTCCTGCTCCCCTGAGCAGGCTCAGCAGCTCGCTCTGGAAAGGAGCCATTTCCCCCACCCACCCAGAGCCCATCTGACCTATTATTACAAGAATATATGATAACTTAGTACAGATGAATGAAACAGATACTCCCCTTCACAGCAACATGATATTGCCAGCTTTCTAAACAGTGCTTTCACCTCACCTTGGCTATGCAAAAGTTTTCTGACTTAAATGGCAGGAGGTGTTACTTATTTGGCTGATTTCTCCTCCTTCCATCCTGCAAGAGCACTCAAGGACAGAGGACTTATTGGAGGCTGGGACAAAACAGTCTTATCTGTAGCACATCACTGCTTAGAGCAAATATTGTTTCTAGCTTCTGATTCCCTTTTTCCCTAAGGTAAGTTTAACTCTCGTTTAGTTTAGGCGTTTACTTTGCCTTTGCTTTTTTCCTTCCCTAAAGGTGCCCAAAAGCGAAAAATAATGCTGTGTCCCTGCTCCCTTTTGGTGTAGAAAGACCTCTGCATTTGTATCCAAAAAGAAGAAGAGAAATGAAAAACTGGTTGATTTTTTGTAGGATTTGTGATTTCTCTCTGTTGTGCTGGAAGACTCAAACCCTGTTTGAGAGGACAACTAGCAGGGATATCATAACAAGGAAAACCTGAACTTCCTCAGGCTCAAGATACACTTGCAATGTGCCTTTAACCTTGCTGCCATTTTTTCCATACAAAAACGTCCATCTGGAGTTTGAACACAGCTTACACGTCTACTTAAACAGCTGATTCACTTGAACCTTTCCATGTCCCTTGCAAGAGAATGAAGAGTTTTATGCCTCTGCGTCTGCTCTCATTATGTTACAATTCCAGTAAGCCACACTTTGGAAAAGTCTACTGGTCAAATAGGATATTAGACCCTCATTTCTCACATGTACAGTAAATATAAAAAAAGGGGGGGGGGGGGGGAGGGGGGGTTGGGAAGGGGGA
>NW_008795259.1:425749-448360 GCF_000699145.1 Aptenodytes forsteri | reverse complement strand
AATAAAAAAAAAAAAAAAAAAGGGGGGGGGGGGGGGGAGGAAGGGAGGTTGTGAATGGGGAAAGAAAGGGAAAGGAAAAAGTATTTGAGCTTCTGTTTCCCGATGATAAGGGTGTAAAATTTGGGGCAGGAGTTATTTTTTTAAAGAGATCATTTGGGACAAAGAAGAAGGGAGGGGAAGGGTAAGGGAGATCTATATTGTTTTTAGTTTTCTGTTCATCTTCAGAATTAGTGTTACTCAACGTATAGGTGCAACGTATTGACTCACATCCAGAATTAATACATGACCGTACTAATACTCAGTACTTAATTCTTGCACAAAATATTTTTCCCCATAGCAGCAGGTCGCACAACAATCTGCAAAGTTTGGTAAACAAGTCTCTTATCTTAGTTATGGAAAAGGGAGCTTTTGTTGGTAAAGCAGCAAATATAATCCAGATTTCCTAATTCTCCAAATCAGTGTGTGTACCTTTAGACCATTAAGCACTACAAAAATCAATGAACTACATAATGTAATACGGCAGTGGGACTGTCTTACAGCTTGTCCTTGACAGATGTTTGTATTGACGGAAAACAGCCCAAAAGACAAAGCCTGCACCATGACAATTCCACAAAATCACTTAAAATCCAAAAAGAGTAACAATCCTCAGGGCTCCAAACCTTCCAAATTAAGGAATTAAAATCCCTATAAAATGTCTAACCCCGGAGGCTTTTTACTGTAGAATCATCACTGGTAAATATATAGATTATTTAATTAATCCACTTGGTTTTAAGTTGTCTGTTCTTTTATTTTCCTTCTGTGCCTCACGTTGGTGGTTTGAGCCCCCTGACACCTTCAGAAATTGCTGAGAGGTGTCTGGTAGGAAGGATCAGAAGTTCACAGACACAGGTGGATATGGTGTGAGAGACCTCACCCCGATGTCTCAGTCCCATCTCCACTCAACACTTACCCCTTGGATGCAGCCCTAAGTTCAAAGGTATGCCCGAAGTGGCACCCCAATGGTACAGTCTTGCCAGCTTTGCTTTTAATGAGATCAGGGTTTCACTAGGCTCTGGAGTCTGTGATTCAAATGCTCTCCTCACTGTTCAGTTAATGGGATCAGAGCAGCTCCATCTGTAATGTGCGGGTTGTCTCCTGGGTAATCTGCCTCAAGGAGATGGATTGAGAAGCTTACACCTTTAAATATGATGCAGTCAAGGAGAATTATAATTATTGCATGTATTAACACTGTGTACAAGGCCCAAATTACATGGCATAGAAAATATGAAATAAAATGGAATATTGCAATAGCCAATAGTCAGAAAAGAACCCCTCATTGATAGAGCATTATCCATGCTATTGGAAAACTTTGCTGTCGAGAAAAGAAACAGAAGATACATTCTCCCTGAAACTACTGGAAGTCCTCTAGGGCCGTGAGGCAGATCATCGTACTTAGCTTGTATGTGGGAGTTGGAAAGAACTCCGTCAGCCTTATCCTGTCATTTCTTCTTCCTCAGGATCAGTCTTTTTCCTTACTTTAAGATCAGAGAACAACTTTTGCCTCTTTCGCTGCCCAGCCCAGTTCATTCATCTAAGCACACTGTTTAGTTAAAATGCTCATTTTCTCAGAGGAATTGTTTCTAAAAGGTATCCACACGTTCTCTGCACTGGTAGAGTAAGGAAGAGGTTGAGTGGATTTGGGGAACAGCTAATATCTTTGAAGATAGAACTATAAGAACTATATGAACTATAAGAACTGGGTGCCCAGTTTACTTTTCTGTTACCGGGAATTACGCATATAAATCCCTAAGCTTTTGAAAATCGTAGCCTAAAGGCTTGACGTGTCGGTCTTAGCCTGAAGGAATGTAGGTGTCATCAGTTACAAATACAGTTGTTGGCATTTAGCTATCAAACTACTTGATTTGCATGTATAAAGATTGTTTTAACCTCCAAATATTACATCTCCTGGTGTTGCCTAAATTGAATACTGAGCACAAAACTGCACATACAAGATTAGGCTCTGATACCCTAAAGAGCCCTCAGGAAACAGATCCTTTGCCTAAATAGACAAGTTGAAGTCAAAGGCACTGGAAGCTGAAGAGAAATATGTTTTAAAATATGGTTCTAAGCCCTATTTATTTGGCCCAATAAATGCTGTTATCTGACAGATTAACTCTATTAGAAGTGGGCACTGATTATAACTGTTTCCATATTTGCTTCTTTCACTATTAGGATGTCTAAATTCAGCACCACATAAGAGACTGTCTGAGTCCTCGTCAAAGAGATTTTCTTCCCATTATGTGCAGTTTAAGAGCCATTCTAATTTCCACAGTAACAGAAACTCTCACTGTCCATACATTTTTCTAACTAATTCATTTCTAACAATCATAATTTCTAACTAATTCAATCACTCATACTCTTCTGTATGAGTTAAAATATAGTAACTGAAACTTGTGTATCTCTGCTTAAGAAATCTGCTGCAAAGAACAGAAACTTCATGTTGTATTTCAGGTATGAGTAAAGCACTTTCACTGCTTTTGTTGAGGGCTTTCTTCATTCCGTATAGAACAATATTTTTAACCCGATTCCCACCTCATACATTACAAATGCCAAAGCCACAATAATAAGTACCTGAAATTACCTAAACCCTTTCCGGTTATTGTAGTTTCAAATGTTTTACTGAGGATGACAAACAAGCACATTAGGGACCAGCTTCAGAAAAGACTCGTGTTTGTAGTGAACCTGAGCATGCTGTGCAGTTTCATGAACATCAGGGAGACGAGTAGAATGGATCAAATGTGGACGAAAGTCTTGGCAGTAATGCATCTGTTTTTGAAGGTGACATAGTCCGTATTTGTGAAAGGGGAAAACAAGGTCTTACAACTGCAGCTTCCAGACGCAGACTTGTACGAAGTTTTAAAAGCCTGCGGGAGGTTGCATGCTGAATTAAAGAACTTGATATGGAAGTAATTAGGTAGCAGACAATAAGCGAGAGAGAGAAAATAGTGGAATAAGAGCTTTTAAGAAAGGTAAATGACAGCTCAGGCCTCTCCTCCCCTTACCATTCCTGACCTGCCTTAAGTTAAAGCAGGCACAATGAAAGATCTACACACTTTCTTCTTCTAATAATTTCCTCAGTAATCAAGGAGCGGAAGTTGTTAAGTGTAGTATGATAGGTTGGAAGAGATTTGCTCCAGCATTTGGTTCTCGTGCCAAGAACATAAAACTGTCTAATAGGAAGTCCTCCACATATGAGCAGGGAGTAGAGCTGAAGTAGCAATCAGCAGCTGATTGAGGCTGTCTGACCACACCAACCAGCTGTCCAAGCAAGAATTTCAGCAAGAGGTTGCTGAGCTGTTTTAGACTAGTCCATGCATCAGATCCCACAGGCTCTGATAGCAGCTCTATTCTTTGGGTAAAATCCTGCAACTACTTGCAAGGCTGTACAAGGGCCAGAGTGCAAGTAGGTATGGAGGTAGAATAGAAAACAAAGAGAATTTAGTGTCCCAACAAAAAAAGGTGACATTTTGGTGAGACCTGTATACTAGGAAATGAAATGGGTGATAACTTGGTGGGATAGAAAACTAAAGAAATGTGATCTTTCTTGCTCATTCTACCATCGTCTTCTACCTCCCACCACGAGTAAGAAGCATTTGGGTGAATAAGTGGCTCCTTTGGCTTGGTTTAATGCCAGCAATGAGAACATTTGTGAAGCAAAGCCAAGCATGCTGGCAAACATCCATTGATCATCCTTTCCTTCATTAAAGTCCTCTCACCTTGTGAGAATAAATTGATTACACTACCATAGGACACGCTTCCTCCAGCACTTCAAAGCCTGCAGAGGTGGAAGCTGGATTTGGGCCATAGTGCCTGGAGCCTTCAAGAGTTAATTAAACATAATAGTAAGCTATATATTTACAGGTCCCTTTTTGATGACAGCAACAGAATAGAGGTTAACCCCACTTTTCAGGTTCTCCCTCAGGATTTGTTTGAACTTTGCTCTTGTTCCACCTCTACATCAGGCATGAACTGAGCCCTGCAAGTCGGAGAGAAATGCGTGCTGAATCTCCAGCTACAGACAGGGAGTGCAAGGATGGAAAGACTGAGTGATTTGCTGAAGGTTATACATGAAAACTGTGGCAAGGTACAGTTTTATTATTTCATCCTTTTCTTTTCTCACAAATTCCCTGCCACCCTCCCTCTTCTATAATGAATCATGAGAATACCAATACATAAATAAGTATAAATGACATGTAGGCACTGGCTGAAACTCTGCAAAGCACCTTACTGCTGGTGAGGTGGCAAAAAATGAGGAACAGAAATCTTTCAGATTTACCAGTCCTAATGCAAACAGCATTTATTTAAGCTTCCACATAAAGATCAACTAAGCAGCTTTAAAGACGTCACTAAGACCTTCAAGCTGCATAACATTGATGAAAAATTGACTCGGAATCGACATGCTGCACTGTACTTACTAGCCCTGACAAGTTGGATAAAAATAGCAAGGAAACAATGGTGATGTCAATCAAAGACTGGGTGAGCCAAAGAATTTTGCAAATACTCCCACGTGGAATGAGTCAGAGATGGAGTGGAGAGTTTGAGAAACCCAAGGCAAGCAAAATCGCTTTAAAAGAAGTTTCACTGTGTGCTCAGAAGCCTTAGACAAGTTGAATTTAATTCAACACAGAAATGTTTGTCAAAAGAGGGAGAAAAAGAGTCTTGAAGGTGTTTCAGTCCATTGGCATGGTGACAGGTTCTCTATGATTTTTTTCCCCAAAAGCTTTCCAAATAAAATGCTAGATGTGATAAATAAAACCAGATCTTTAGGCAGTATAAATTTCCCAGTTGAATTTTTGGCAGTTCGAAACCTGATCCCTATGTCTCTATGTGAGGATGTGATCAGCACCCTGCAGGACAGATCTAGTACAGAATACTGACATCTTCCATCAGTAACGAGAGACAAGGGCAAGGTCAGCAGCTGTTCAACAGAGCATGGCATGACATTATATGGTAGTTTAGGATAGGAAGTAAAGCAGCATATTACAGCCAATTGGAAATTTGGAGGGAATTTTGGGAGGTAGACAGTCATAAAGTTATTTGAATGTTTTCCAGAAACAGCAGAATAAAATAAAATAAAAAAACCCACAAGTGAGTATCGTATCTCTCTAAACATGTCAAGCAACTAAAAATGTCCTAGGGTTTATAGAAGACAGTATTTTTAGATGTAGTATTTTAAGATGTAGTATTTTAAGGTCTCATACACACACCAATGACAAGCCCTTTAATGTCTGTGTTTACTTTGGAGAAATGTCAAATAATCAAGTTTTGTAAAATCTCTAGTTCTGAAATTCAACTAGGTGTCTTTTGCAACATCTGAAGAGCTTATGAAAATACTCAGCGTCTTGCTGACACAAGTAAAGATCTCCAGGATTAAAAATTTCAGGAGTAATGTTTTGTTTTTAAGCTCACAGAATTGCATCCACGAGTTTGATCATCTTGATTCATAGGGCATAGAGGCCCTGCAATTGCATCCACAGTAGTCCAAGGAGGTATTTTCCTAACTTCATTAGGCTTGGGACCAAGTTCCTTAGCAACATCATGCAAATGGCTTTTTTTTTTTTCTTCAACAGGACAGGTGTGCAAATATGGTGTAACACGCAGGATCTCCAAATGCCAGCTCATGTCACAATAAACATCTTTCTCAAGGTGAGGAAAGAGGTTTCTTTCACAAAGCTTTTACCCGCTCTCTGATTTTTTCCCCGACTCAGGCCTTTTCCCCACAGACGCTTATTTTAGCAGCCAGTTTTGCAGCATTTGAAGTTTACACAATGCAGTCAAGTGTCCTGAAAAAAAATCCCCCATAATAACCAATCTCTTTTCCATTTCAGAATTGATACTTCTTTATAATGGGCTCCCAGTCTTTTCTGTAATTTTCTCCCTTGCTCCAAACAGCAAGAGTTACAGAAATGTGAGAACTGTGGAAGACCTGTGGGCTGAAATCCAAAGGGCCTGAGAAGTTCATACCCATTGATAAATGATCTTGCAGCAGAAGGTCCTCTATTCTCATACCAAATCTGCATCTCAGTGACCACTTGTAGATTTGGGTCTGAAGCTGGAAAACAGAACACCTGTTAAAGGGACAGCTAAGAGAAATTTTTTTCTTTTTTTTTTTTCTGCTAGACATTCTTCATCTTTTTCCTATATTTCTTTGATGTTTCAGTCTTTTGCAACTGTTGAGTAAGGAAGATGAAAAGCTGTTATTGTTTTATTAAAAATTCAGTGTTCTTTGCCACTCCTTTCCTGTTTTTTAACTGAAAAGCCAGCCAAAACTAAGATGCTATCTGTGGGTAGGAAGCGTCTGAACTGAAAATGCCATGGTCTCCAATGGTTACGTGGAAAAACAAATATTCCAGTATACACGCACTCTAATAATTAGCACTTTTAAAGACAGCAAGTACTCACTTGCAGTGGAAGACCCATCCTAATATTATATACGTAGTCGTACGCCATATTCTTGAGACTACTTTATAAGACAAAACAATGAGAATTTTAAATTAAGACTGCAAAAGTACTAATATTTTCCCTTTTAACTTCTGGAATGAATGTACAACAATGTTTAATTTTCTTTATGCTAAGATTTGGCCATATGAAATGATTCTATCCTTCCTCTACCAAAATCATAAGCCACCGGGAAAGCATAACTGCTATTACATGATGATTTTGGAAGATGAGTTAAGTACCAAACCATAGTTTAAGGAAAGGTATGTAGGCCTTATTAACTGATCATGTCAGAACAGCTTTACTGTTTATTGTCAGAGGCTTTTGGCTTAACTGAAGGCTTTGGTTGAAGGTGGAAGCTTCATTTTGGCCCAGGGGTGACCTCTGAAAGATGCAGCAGTCTTAGAGCAGAAGAATGAGTTATCTGCAGTGCTAATGTAAATACCACAAGACTGTGACGTGTCAATGTAATTCTATGGTGGAGATACTTGGGGAATACATCTGCCACACTTAATAAAGCAACATGTTAGTCGACGGAGCTTTTGCTGGTGGGAAGTGTCTGTGTAGCTCTTAATGGGAAAAGCCTTACTGTTTATCTAACTATGGAAGATTGAGATATTATTTTATTCCATAAGACTGATACCATAATTTAAATGGTGACTGTTGAAGGTTTGCTGCATGAAATCTGACCAACAGTTAGCATGAAGTTCAGTGTTCAAATAAAAATAATTGCACATGTTTTAGGCTATAATATGCAAGGACACAGGCTAAATCTGACTGGTTTCTTTTGACAAATCAAAAGTTTACTATTCAGAATAGTAAACTGTGTTGTAAACTGTCGGCAGGATCAGGCCCTGAGCTATTGCAAAGCAAATGTCTACGTATAATCTGACTAATGTATGTATTTTGTAAGCAATTACTATCGTTTGTCCTCTGACAGGGCTTTCTGAAACATTACAGAGAAATGAAGAATACTTTTAATTTGTACTGTATTAAATTATACTTGTATTAATTATTAAATAAAGATTATTACTAAAAGTTAATGAAAGAAACTATCATTATTATATCTGCCACAAATAAAAAATCTACCTATTGTATTGTAGAGATGATGCCATCCATTAATTACTTTATAGACTCTGAAACCTAAGGGAGTGTCAAAAATTTCCAGGATTTCCCTAAATCCACCTTGCTAGAACATAAATGAGATTTCTGATGCAGTCGAAAGATATGTGCTGTGTATTAGATTGAACGCTTCTTCCTTTACTACACTCATGTAATCTCTCCCTCTTTCCAATTGCTGGATGTTTAAAATTAATAAAAATAAATTACTGGTTCACATCATACACGTCTTGGGGATTAGCCCTTGAAAATTCTCAAGGCGTGAGAATTTGCCTGATTTTACATTTTGGAGGATAGAAGCAAACTGACTGATTAGAAGCTAAACTCTAATGTTGCTTCTTAGTCTGGCATAACTGAGGTTCGTCCAGTTTCACAGGTGCAGAGGAAATTTATAGGTAAAATTATTCTGGAACTGCGTATATATTATCTATATTTCCTTACTTCCCTAAAATAGTATTTTATTCCAGGATAATTTCAACGCATTATTTTTGGTTACTATTCAGGGTGACTCAAGACAAAACAACCTTGGTCTTTGTTACTTTGTTACACTGTGCATCATTTTGAAATTTGCCCATTTTATAGGAAACTACTGCTTGGTTGCAAATTTGGCTGGACTCAGGGAAAGAGGTATTTTGAATTTCTCTTTATTTTGAAAGAGAAAACATGTTGTTTGCTGTTTGAGTATGTGTGTGGGGAGTTGTTTTTTTTTCTTTGTTACCCTCCCTCCCACAATGCACTATCTGTGATATTCTGTGCTATGTAGTAGCTTTACTATCTCTGAGGGCATGGAGCCCTCAAGCGTAGATCCACTGTGCAGAGAGGGAAAACAAGCGATATGCTGAAACCCACTGGCCTCTATCGCTAAGCTCTACAGCAATTTTTTTCCACTAGAGGATGGGAGGGTTTTTTTAATGTGGGAATACCTGCAAAGCTATGCATCGCTGCCCACAAAACCACCACAGCCACAGTATCAGCAAGTGCTGACTAAGAGGCCCCCACCAAACTGGGGGAGAAGTCCACTGATCTGATCTTTGCTGATCTTTCTTTCTGCCAGTTGCTTTTATTCGTGCTTTGCGCAGGCCCCGGGGAATTCACCCTTACTAAAAAACTCTTCAGCAATGTGCATGTAGGACATGCAGCTTTACAATTTTGATGTATTCAGAAAGCCACGCAAATACTATATGAGTACGTGAGGTACTAGTCAGGGAGACAGTTTCAGTTAAAATAGCTGACATACTTTCTGGAAAGACAGATGAACTATGCTGGGGTGAAAAGTATAATCATGCTTTTAATATTCATGAATGGTATATGGCTACGCAGCTCTTTAAGGACAGGACAATACAGAGCCAGATATGTTCAGAAAAGTTGGATGTCACTGGACAAACACATAAATGTGTTCCCAGAAGCAATGCTTCTCAGGATATTATTTTCTTATAGGGATAATGTCTTTGATCTTGAATGACTGCAGGTCCTACGTGAATACAGGGTAACAGTATGTCAGTACTTTCCACTGAAATCATTTGACATGACAACTTTAAAATACAGAAAACATATTCCAATGATAAAGAAATACAAAAACTACTGGAGCCCAGAAATAAACACCTGGTAAATAAATATCTGGTAGCACTATATGTGAATTATATATATGCACACACACACACATACGTACATATATATATGTGTAACACTATACACAAATGCATATAGAAAAATAAATATAGAAACATGTATATGCATATTTACATAATATTCCTACAGATTGTTGACAAGAACAAACTATTCAGAAGGCAGTAGGTTTACTTATAACAAATAAAACATTTTATCACTGCATTTAACTTGGTCTTTTTTTACCATCTTGCCTGTCTCCTTGAAATGTTCCTTCATATTGTGGTAAAAACCAATCTCACATTTCTTAGCTGCTGATTGGAAAATCTAGTAATACGCAGCACTGTTCTGTTTCAAAACATACACAATCTGATCTTGTAAGTCATCATGGTGGGAGCTGCAGGTGCTGAGCTCCTCTGGAAATGCAGACCTAGTGTAAAGAAGCCTAAGTAGAGGTATCTCTATCTTTAGGTTTTGATATGGTATCTGACACCTGGCTATCAGATCTTGGACATCTGTTTGACAGTTGCGACTTGTAATTATTATGATAAATCCTTAAACAAACAGATCATGGTAGACAGTGGAAAACACACTAGAACAAAGTAGAACCTGGTTTGTTGCTATGGCTGATATGTGTAAGAGGAATCAACAAACAATAATACCTTTTTTTAAAAAAAAACAGCAATTTGTTCTACTGTTCTACCTACTGAAAGCATACAATACAATGCATTTGGCACTGCCAGTTTAAACTGTGAATTATTCGGTAGAATTACATCCTCATAAGCAAAAAGATATTTTTATTGCTTTTACCATGTTGTATTTACCGTGGCACATACTTGCAAAATGAAGAGCCTAAAGAAATACTCCTAACACCCTATTCAGACACTCCGATGTAAGCAGACATGAAATCAAAGCACCAGTTGCTCTCCTTTAATTCAATAGGATTTGTGAGGGTACGACATTTTAAGAATATAAGGCCATTTTTACTTTGATTTCTTAATAAATGGACTTAGGATCCTAACTGGAAAGCCGTAACTTATGTGCATAGCAAGGGGGTTAAGGTGGCACAGGGTTAAGGTGGGAAGGCATCATAAGACTCTTTGCTCCGTTTCAACCTTCTGATATTTGATGCCATTCACCAGAGGTCTCCTAAGTGTAAAAAGTTTGTCTCCTCTTGTTAAATTGCCACCTGCTCAGGGAAAAGCTAATCCATTAAGGTCAAGCAGTTCTGAGAAGGTGCTGCAGTGCCTGGGGCAGCCTCTTGAGTTTCACTTCTAGCAGCTGCAGGAAGATGAAGTCGGGATGGTCCTTGTTACTGAAATTAGACAGATCAGGAAGTAAACAGAGCTCGCCTTTCATCTGATCTGGCTTTAAGATGGGAAAGGTTGGGGAGGGGGGCAGAGAACAGGGTGAATTCCTCTTCTAATTACTTTACGGGTCAGTTCTCCAGACTTTGTGTCAATGTCAGACATGCATAATCTTTTTTATTTTTAAATGAGAGAAAAGGAAAGAAAATCTCCTGAACTACTGAAGATTTTAGGTTTCACTATCATTTAGTTCTCAATACCATGACTTTCAGGGGGATTATTATATTTTCCTTTGGGAATGAGCAGCCAACAGAGCTAAGACAGGGGAAGAGCCATGCTGTCTGCATAAACTTCTTGTCTCCTTTACATATTGAAACCTTTGCCTTCTGTGTTCATTACTTGGCTCCTTTCCTCAGAAGTGGATTTGAGGCTTATGAAAGGTGCTGGACTGACAGTACAGGCTGGAGCCCTCTGTTTCCACACCTAAGCTGCTGGGATAGCAGCCCTATGAGATTGAC
Organism: Aptenodytes forsteri; assembly: GCF_000699145.1. Taxonomy (NCBI): domain Eukaryota; kingdom Metazoa; phylum Chordata; class Aves; order Sphenisciformes; family Spheniscidae; genus Aptenodytes; species Aptenodytes forsteri. The sequence continues at coordinate 437,334 of NW_008795259.1, read as the reverse complement.
TCCTCCCTACAAATCTGAAGGGATAGCCACCCACAATAAAGAAGAGTCAGATGCCACCTCCATGGCAAAGGCTTCCCCGTTCCTCTCCCCCCTCTGCAGCCTGCACTAAGCCCACCCTGAGAGAACCGCAGCAGCCCTCTGGTGCATCACCTTGCAGAACTCCCTGACTCACGGACGGCGACTTCAGAAAAGAGAGCAAAAAAATTGAATGATGGAAGATCATTCAGGAGCAATGCATGTGTGTGCTCAGCACGAGCTATAACTTGTAGCAGCCGTTCGGATGTGACGCAGCAAATGAATGAAACAGACTCAATCTTGTTTTGTCTCACTGAGAGCCAATATTGTCTGGGATCAGCTGGTGCAAAAGCAGACTTTTCAACACCTTTTTTGGGTAACATAGGTTGCGATTATATGAATTCCATAGGTGCAGGCAGCCTTATTGCTTCAGTCCCCACTTCTCACACACCCACTTGGAGTCCTATTTTCACAGGGGTTTTAAGAGCCGCTTTAGAGAGCTGTGATAATCCAGGGGATTAGCGAGAGCCAGAGGGGAGCCAGACACATGATGCCCCACAATTGAAATATGCAGATGTTTTGCTTTGATGTGATAAGGCGCAATGAAGCCTTTTAAAACTGAGATGAGGGAGTGTTTTGTAGAGGACTGCAGCATCCTAACTCTACCGGGGCCATCAGAAGCCGAGATGCTGTGAAGACAGCTGACCAGCTGCTTGATTCAATTAATTTTTCACCCCCTTCATTCTGCTCAACCAAAGCGCTCTCCTTCACCTTCCCCCACCCCTCTGCTCTCCCAGTTTATGGGGCAACAACGGTGAGCAGGCAAACTGCATTTTACAGTTGGTACCCTAAGTGAGATGGAAAGATACCCTCCTCCAGGGTTAGCTATGTCTGCATTATAGGTAGCCAGAAGGAGCCTTTTGACTGAAGATAGATGTGTTCTAAAATCCTCTTTCTTCCTCTGACTTGCAGCAAGCCTTTGACTCTCCCAGAGCCAATGGATTATTTTGAAACTTTTCTCTCTTCTTCTAAGCTAGGCAAGATACCCAAGTGCCTGCCTTTCCCTCTGTAAATTCTTAGCATGATTCCCCACCAGAGACAAATGCATGTACCTACATTTCTTTTTGCATAACTAACTGTTTCTCCAAATATATACAGAAAATATCCAACTTGCATGCAGATGCAAATAGGTACATATTTAATCATATATCTATATTTCTATATATATATACATACAACTTACTGGGGGATCAGGATGTTCACTTGGCAATTTTCATTCATGCAAGAAATCTATATACACAGAGTTGGTGTCAGTTTTGGCATTAGGCTCTAATGAGGATTACATTGTGCTGAGCATTTTACAGAGATTAGAGGAAAACCAACCCCTATGCCAAAGTACTTACAACCTACATAGCACGAAATATAAATAGTTGAGAAGGTGGTGGAAGATGGAAGAAAACTTTTTTTCTAGATGCATCTAGAGGATGCATTTTTCTAAGACTATGTTGAAAATTCTATTCTTACCTGGTGTTAAGAAAGCACAAATATTTAGTAGCACTTAGATTTTTAAGTCAATAGCTCATAAATTCGCCAGCAGCTCTCAGAATTGTGTTTGAATCTCCAAGGATGCTCGTCATCAGGGCTGTTTGAAAATATGACTCGCTGATTACAATGAGTCTGCAGACCACAGATCACAAAGCGTGCTCTAAGGTGCCACCAAGATGTGTCCTCAAGCCCTGCAGATTGAATTTTTAACTAGAAAATACTAATTTAATTGAAATATCTGTAAAATACCACCACAGACCCAGATCCTGAAGCCAGATATCTTTGCTTAGATCTTAGAATCTATACAGACTGAATTCTGGAAGATGTTATTGAAAACTAACCCTCAGGCTCGTAATGACAGTATAGGACCAGAATGCTTGTAGAAGTCATCACATACTACCAAATCTCAGTGATGGACACTGTCTGCTTATTTGTGGTACTTTTGCACTGTTTTCCCTTTTTTTCTTTAACACTCCGTACTTTTATTTCTCACATCTCAGGTGAGACTCCTAATTGGCAAGGTAGAGACTACTGTGGAGTCATCGCTTGTGTGTGGGTGGGCGGGTGGGTGGGTCTGAAAAATTTCTGAAGGTTTTGGTTTCATTCTGCATTGGAATTAAAACAGGTCTTGAAACCTCAAAATTTGTCATTAAATAGAATTTGTTGGGTTTTGGCCAGCCTAACTTTTCTCCACCATCTGCTTGGCAAACCATCTTGTCTTTGGGATACAGTTGGAAGAGGCCTATTACGATTAGTATAAATGCTGCTGGAAAATAAACTCTTTACTGGAATTTTTATGTTATCCCATCAGACAAGGAAACTCTCGCTAATTGTATCCTCTCCCTCCACTGCCAGTTTCAGTTAAGAAGAAATGTAAGGAGTACACAGTTGGGATTTTTTCATTGTGATTAAACACATAGTTACTGAAATGCAATCTAGAGCAGATACATCATTCAGTATACCGCTAGGTATACTTCTTTCCTTGGCACAAATGTTTGCCTCTTGTTATCTGGCACAGTCCCAAAATGCATATTTAGTCAAAAATGCCAACTGAATTCTAAAAGAGCATCCAGTCAGGACTGGGCACAATCTGAATATTTTAAAAATAACGACAGCAAACCACCAAACAAACCAGAAGCATTATTGGAATAGATCAATAATTGTAAAGAAACTGTTCCTGACATGAGCCAAGGTCTGTAAAAATTATGTTTCGTAATAGTCTCACATCAGCAAATCTCTTCAAGGTGCTCTTTTTAATCTGCAATATCTTGGTTTCAAAATCCCTGCAGAATAAGTGATTATCTCTTTCATTTTAATGTTCTAACAGTACCACATATTCTTTCAAAAGTCACTTGACAAAGAGAACAGAAGATGTTAGCCCCCTTGCCAAGTGGATACCTTTAAAAAACCCTTATTATTATTCTGCAAAATGCAAACAAAGCTCAGGAGGGGTCCCTGTTAGGAAGCGATTTGCATCTCTTGGAATGATTTAAAACTGACGAAGACAACAACTTGAGTGACTTCTTACCCTCTGTGGACCTCGAAGGCTCTGGCAGAAAAGGAAGTTAAATATTGAAATTATTTTGCTATTGAAAGACACAAAAACTGATCTGATGTTTAGGCCTTCTGTCCCTGCTGCTGGGCCTTTGGCGCTTTATCATCTGTGACCTTGACTCAGGGAGTCACTGATCTCCATTTTATCAACAGCCAGTGGCTGCACAGTCTCTTGCTGATATGGCTGCACATGTACTGCTTAAGAAAATGGCACTGTCTTGCTTGAGAAATTAGCTCCTTTTACAGACTGTTTTATCTACTGGCAACATTAAGATTTTTTTTTTTACAACAAAGTCCGCATAGCTCTAGGAGAGCAAGCTGGATTCGGTGACTACTCCCAGTCAACAGGATCATTTACTAAATTTTATTTCTAGAGAAATTCTACACATTCATTATCTTCCAGTTATACCTCCACTGCAATTCAGCAACTATGTCAAAAGCCCAAGGCATGCCTGCTTATAACCAATGGCATTATCTGAGTAAAGTTACGCAGGCTTTAGAGAAGGGCAGTCATTAAAGATACCGAGACTATTGCAAGCAAGAAGAACCTAGCCTGACTTTCCAATAGAGTTTGCTATGCTGACAACTAACAAAATATTATTGAAAGTGTAACCTGATAATTCTCATTATGGATGCCACTTTCACATAACAAATACGGGGAACTGAATGCAATTGTTCAAAGCTACTCCTTGGAGATCAGTGGTGTCACTGAATTTTTTTATTCAAGTATCATGTGGTTTTATTCAAAAACAAATGTGGATAAGTAACTTCTAAAGTCAGTAGATAGAATATACTTTATAATGCACATAATTATAGGATCTTCTCATCCTACAATTCATACAAAGTCTTTGAAGGCTTTTTATTCTCTGTCCCTAATCAATGTAACCTATCATATACATTCTGCTTATAATTGTGTACAGGATCCTCATTGTAAATTAAGCTAGGGAGGTCTTTTAAATCAATTTAAATGTTTGAGAAAAAACACTGACTTTAGAGAAGGAGAAATTATCATATTCCAAAGGGTCATCCTTTCAGATATAGCCAAGATGATCCTAGGTGTTATGTATACTAGAAATAGAGAGTTGCATGAGAGGCAAAGATGGAAAAGGGAAGACCAAACTTAAGGTTCATTAGGCCTGAATTTAAAGAAGCAGCAAGCCTGTATATAAATTCATTCCCATTTGGGAAAGTAGATAAATAAGTATTTGCGGTCAATTGACTCTGGGGAGTTTAGCATGTGTTAAGATATTCTAAAGAACAGAAGACTTTCCTGAACTGGGGAAACAGTAAATCAAAGGAAAATGAAAATAAATAATGCATTTGAAGATTTGTTTTCTTTATAGAAGACCAGTGTACCAAATAACTAAACCCATAATTTTAGATAAAATTTACTCTATGTCAAAAATAAGATAATATCTTTTATAGAGAAGCACATCAGAAATGCTAGATAAATATGTGGACGATCAACAAATGCTTTGATCATTAGATCTGATTCAGTAATATGTGGAGATATAAAGTGATAACCCAGATGCCTTAGCAGGAATTACTGGCACTACCAAATATTTGTTGTATAATACAATTTCACGAAAATGAACCAAAATTTCTAACATATGATGCTCATCTGGAAGATGGGAGTTTGCCTGTGCAGTCTGGGAAGTCAACACAAGCTTCACCATTGACTTCAGTAGGAGCAGAAAAAGGCCAGTAAGGACAAAGAAAAAAATGGGAGCTTAACCAGTCACACAAACGCCAGAGAAACTACCCATCTAAATTATCACACAAATAACATAGCTTCAAAAGAACCCCAAGCCTCAGTTTGCTTTCCTGGATGCAGCTACTGTCGTGATGTATGGAGCCACAGATTGTCGTAAACTAAAAGCACACTTACTAAAGAAAAAGCTATAAGGCCATGCCAGCCATTGGACACGCTGTGTTCCAGTTTTGTCTCCTTTGGGCCCACCACACCCAGCCTGGATCTCTGTCCATCAGCCACAGACAATGAGCGTCTGGGCTATATGACACAATAAGCATCTGTGGCGAAATCATAGCCCATTGAAGTCAACGTCGAGGCTGCCATTGACTACCACAGGGGCCATATTTCATGCAGTCACAGTTGTCTACACAAAATGGAATAGCTTTTTAGGTTGCCTTCTTCACCCTTCCGCTTTCCGTCTTCTACAGCAGTGCATTCTGGGGTAAACTGGGACTAGCAGGAGCCAGTGAAGTATTTTCCAGCACACCCTTTTTGTTGGAGTTACCTTCTTCTGGCAGTTGTGTCCAGAGATGCAGAAGAAAACCCTATGCCAACCAGGAACTTCATACAGCTGTGGTTAACAGCTGAAGTTAGGGAGTCCATAATAGGTAGGCTGACAGTGCTTGCAAAAGAATGAGATATTACTGCTTCCCCTTACTTGAAATTGAAACCTTAATTTAGCAAGGTAATGATGAGTTTTCTTGCAATCTGGAAGATAATTCTCAATTAATCTGGGCTTTGGGGAAATGCTAAATAAAAGCTGACCAGCACACAGCACAGGGCCACTCTGAGCTTGATTAAAGCTTCTAGATACTACAGCAAATAAAATCAGTAAATAATAATCATAGCAACCAGTGGTGCCTCTTAAAAGATCGAATATTCAGAAAAGCAAAGAAGAAGGGAATTCTCGAAAAACTGAAGTTGATGTCCACAGTGACAGATGAGAAGAAATAACACAGGGAAGATTCAACATGCAGAGTTGTACTTTAATTTTTCAGATCGACCAGGATGTTGCTTTCAGCTGCACTGAGAAGCTCAAAATCTTTTGGATTACATATCTAGAAAGTTGGTGGCCAGCCATAATTGGGTAATTGAGAATAAAAGCAGTCTCTTCTTGGCATCAAGAATACAACAGTGCCTCTGTTACTACACTCATTTTTTCTCCTTATGCTAGGCTTCTTGCTCATATCTGATTCATGCTGAAAGAGTAAGGATGTGCACTAAGATCAGAAAACTGCATGCAGGAGCGAGGATGTTTCTTTTGCAGTGGAATGGCACTGCATTTAATAAATGTCCTCAGCCTTAGTTCATTCAAATGAATTTGGTAAGGAAGTCCAGTTGTTTAACCTTCTCTCCTCCCATAGTTAATAATATTCTAATTATAATAATAATTATTTCTTTGCATTTACATAACATTTCACATCTTCAAAGCATTCTCTAACTATGAATCATATTGCTCACAAGTTAAGTTACAGAACAAGCTGGGATTTCCCTGCTAATTTTTTGAAAAGGAAGTAGTTTTTAAAAGTCCTAATTTTATGATGTGGAGAGGTATAGTTCCTATTAACTCATATTTGAATCCAAATATCTGGGGGATTCGATCTGACAAATTAGCCTGGTTCCTTTGGGAAAAGACAAGGACCACGATGTGTCCATCTGTGGCATTCAAACAGCTCAAATGAATATTGAACAAGGCCAAAAAGGAATATGTAGATTTGGTTCAACAAATTGAAATGGAATATTTAGTTGATTATTATTAAAAAGTCTTTGACAATTTTGAAAAAAAAAAGAAAAAAAAAAGAATAGCATGGAGAGGCATTCTAAATACTGTAATTTAGAACACATAAATTTTAAAGTAACGGAATTTCCTTCAACATAAATGTCCAAATTTTCATCAGCTCTATTAAGTCCAAAACTGTGACACAGCATTGTGACATTTCGCTCTTCTCTGACCAGTTGCTGTGTGAACCATGGTCTCAGAAAGCAAATGAGGAAATCACTGTCTCCAGATACATCCAGCTGAAGAACGAGCACAGGAAATGGTGTTCTTAAATAGGAAAAGGCCAATGCTGGGATTTGTGTCCCCAGACTTCAGCTGCATACAAGTACCTTGCCTGCATGGGTACACGAGGCTATTCACTCAACCTTGGTTGCCAGTGGGCAGAGAGGGAGAAGAAGGTTTACTGGTCTGTGCACAAGATGCATGACTAACACAGGCAGGACGAAATTTCCCCAAAGGTGTCTGTTTCACTCCACTGAGTGCTGAAGAAGCTCTTTTTGTTAGGTCAGAGGTCTGAGGTGGCTCTAGGTAGACAAGATTAATCCCTTGTGGCTGAGGAAAAGTGACTAATACAGCTTTACTGTTAAAGAAACTTCTGTATTGACCCAGAGAACAAAGTCTCCTTTCTTTAAAATTTGTGCTACTTTTGACCTCCACACAGAAAGCCATGACTTTTCACCTTCTGATAGCCTCTCTGAGAGGCAGACAAGCTTGGGTTTGGTCCGTAGACGATATTGAACTATTATGTTCAACAATAAACCAGATAATCTGCCAAGAAAATAAGCACTACTGCATTTAACTTTATAGGAGATGATTACTCCTGGACTATGTATATTAATGAGTTTTGAATGAGTGACGTTTAATAAAATATTCACTATCTCTTCAACTTTCTTTCATTTCTTTTCTTGCTGGAGCCCTTTCATATTTGAAAATTAATTATGCACACCATATTTAACCAGGATGAAAATGAGACTTACATGGAACTTTTCCAGCTCTTCATTACATATTTAATTGTTAAAATAATCAAGCTATCCCTCACACATTCTGCCACCCAGTCATCTGTCACCTTGGAACCAGTCAGAGAGATCATAGAGAAGTCTGGCAAAAAAAAATTCACATCTCTTGTGCTGAACAATTTTGCCAGTGAGAGGAATGGTCTCAGCATAGCACATCTGTATCGTATTTGCAAAAATAACAAACACCAGCATCTTCATGGCATCCTCTATGCTTTGGGTTTCCTCCCATTGAGCACTAAAAACTATGGCCATGTTATAGGAAAATTCTTTAGCGTAGAATAAATTCAAGCTCCTGTGTCTTCTCATTGATTTTAGAGCCAGGCCAGGAGCATTTTACAATGTACACAATGATCTGGCCAGCATTTAATAATAGCTACATGTTATGTGAAGCTTTTCATCAAAAAATTGTCCATGCACTTTACTAAAATGCTAGATAACATAGTCCTTGTTTTATGGATGGGGAAACAAAAACTCTAGAACAGTATCAGGCTATAGTAGTAATCCCTCAAACATAACAAGGCACTTTGTGGAGTTGAGTCCTGTGTTCTGGAAAACCATAAAGCAAACCTGGGAAGAGGGATGAAACCTCCATCTTCTGAGTTTGACCACAGTGCTCTTTCCACTGAGCTTTCTACATACCAAGAGCTGCATGAAGGCTGCTGGGATGTTTCATTTAAATCTGGGGTTCAGTATTGCAGGATCAGAAGCCAATATGATAACACAACTGCACAATATTTGAAAGATGTAAAGTACAAAGAATTCAACCCTGTGGATTTTGGATGTGCCCCTGGAATTTTAGAAAGTAGAGGAGTGAAGGTATGAAGAGGATGGAATATTAATTTCAACAAAATTGTTTTACCTACACAGGTGTCACTCCCCAACTATCTGACATGCCAAGTGTTCATAATATCACCAGGAAAACAACACTGCATGCTGCAGTGAGAACATTTTTCAAGTATGTTTCAGTAGTCACATGCTGCAGTGAGAACATTTTTCAAGTATAAGTATGTTTCAGTAGTCGTAAAAATACAACCCATTTTCAATTCACAAATGAATGTGAATGGGGTGCAAGTTTTAACTTTTCATATTTTACTGAAAGCATCATCGTCTTCTATGCTACAGATAGAAAGATCACAAAGAATATCTAATTGTAATGCCCCATCCCACAGTTGGAGGTCAGATTTTCAAAGGCATTTTGGTGGGAACAGAGTACCCCAGTTAGTTTATTTAAGCTCAGTCTCACTAGGTATTTCTCTAGAAACAAAGTATGATTTCAATTTAATACCCAATTTTACATAACTAAGAGTGGGCTTAAAACTAGACAGGTCTAACAGGGCTCAGCAATACTGTAGCTTTAAATGACTACTGCCTAATGCTTTAACTGTCCCTAGCATTAATTGTACATTGTCCTGTGGTCTAAAGGGAAAAGAAGCTTTCTCTTATTTCATGCACAAAGGTAGAACAGATACTATTAAAATCTAACTCAAGAGCTTTCTAGAGAGTATTAAATAAATCTCAGCTCAGGCAGGCTGTGATGTATTGTGAAGGTCAAAGCTGATATGAACAATGAACTAGCTACTTACATAGAAATAATGCATTTGGATAAAGAAGTTATGCCTATCAAATAGGGATATGAGCTGGAAAAACAAACAAACAAAAAACCCCCAAAAAACACAGAAGATGCAAGAATCACAAAACAAAAGTCACCAACACCAGCCATAGCTTGAAAAGTATCAAGGACAGAACCAGTGAAGCGAATGATCTATCTTATAAATTAGACTTCAACTAGTGTAAAAGCAGCCAAAGTGAGGGCCCAATTGTTTTTGTAGCCTGTCGGAAATAATTTCAAACCTGACAGGATACCACGGCTCATAGTGTGATCTCACAGATTTCAGTGGTCACGCTGAGAGATAAGCAGAGAAGCACGGTAAAAACCCTGATAGCAAAAGCACTGCTGCCAGCTTTGCTGTACTAAGAAATTATCATTCACTCCAAATAGCAGATCGGGAGAGCACTGAATGACTTCCTTTTCCTCCTCTCCCCTCCTCCTCTGCCTGCCTCCCTGCTACCACCCTCTTTCTTCTCCTCTCCCCTCCCTGGGAGGACATGAAATGTTGTGTTTTATGGTATCAAAACCAGCTGATATATCCAGTAACAACAAACATCAAAAGAAATTACACCATCGTCAAACTATCTTATAATATCATTAGTGTCCTAAATTAAAGCAAGATGATTGCCCCAGCAGACAGCAACCAACCATACACAGATACTAATAACACTGCAAGTAGGTTCTAGTGCTCCACCAGAGGAGAAGGTGCCATGAACTCGCTCTATAATTATGTCGGGAATCAACTGACGAAGCTATTTCTTCAGTTACAGATGGCGACGAGCAAAGCTATGAACTTCACGTGCATGCCTGAGACAGGGTGCCCATCGCTCAGTCCTCGGCTCCGCAGCTGCTTGGCCCCAGAGGGCTCTGCCAATCTGCCTTAGAAACGGGACGGCCACACTCAGAGGGGAGAAGGGCAGGTCTCGACACCCCTGCAAGACCGTACAACCGCTGCCTGGACCAATGCGCAGCAGCAAGCACTGAGGGGAGCCCAAGGGAAGGCGTAGCGCCTCTGCCGCTGTAGAAACCCTGGAGCTTCCTCAAGCAGTGAAGCAAAAGGGACTGAAACAGCCCTGGTGTGGATGAAGAGATGGCAGCGGAGGCAAGTGGTTTGGAGCACAGGACCCTTGAGTGGGGGATGCTATTGACTGCTTAACCCATAAACTTCCACCCTGATAAAGCCACCTCTGGCTATTGCCCTCTTTTGGGAGCTGCAGTGTTGGCCTGCAGAATAGGAATGCTTCTGTTTTATGGGTCAGGGAAGATTTATTTCCTCTGACTTATAACCTCATATACTTGGACTGGTATCATTACTATTTGCATTTGTGGGATACTATGAGGCCCTGTCCAAAACAGAATCCCTGGAAATTAATATTTCCCTGGCAGAAACACCCATTAATTCCACTAAAGGTACAGTTTGTATCCATTTAAAGTATGTGCACAATCTTTAAGCTGGTGGGGAGGAAAGAGAGTCCTACAGGAAAAACACTAAGCAGGGATTGCAGGGAACTGATTTCAGTTCTTAGTGTTTCCACAATTTCGACTGTCAACAAATTACTTCATTAGCCTGTACTCACTGTCCCAATTGGAAAACAGAGATATTGTCTTTGTTCAATGTATCTAATTTTACAGTAGCTGTTCAGGACAATAGTCATTTAACAAATGCTTGCATTTCTAGAGTCTATCACAATTTGAGTCCAATATCAATTTGGCTGTCTAGCTACTGTGATGTAAATAACAACAACTGTGCTGGTGGGGCTCATGTGCAACTAGAAGATGGGGTACCATTCCATTTAGCTTTTTCTCGGTAAAGATGCTGAGCTGAAGCTTTCTTGCTTTACCCCAGGACCCCAGCGCTATCCTCTCAGTTCAGTATTCACCAATTTAGAGATCTAATCGAGGTAAAATGCCCCCACCTTTTTTTTCCCCAGATCCTGCAAACACTTGTACTAACACAGCTAAAGGGCTGGAAGATGAAGAGCAGGAAGGAGGGAGTAATTTTCCTTCCCAAATTTTACCTTGCTGCTGAAAAAAAGTACTTGGCAATGTACCCCTGTAGACAGGCAAAGGCAGTACCATCCCTATTTTACAGTCAGGGAGTAAAATCACGGAAGTATTAATTGATTTGCCCCAGGTCACACAGGAAGTCTGTGGCAGGGCCAGAAATTTGACATAGATCTCTGTCCTGGTTTCAGCAGGGATAGAGTTAATTCCCTTCCTAGTAGCTGGTACAGTGCTGTGTTTTGGATTTAGGATGAGAACAATGTTGATAACACACCAAAGTTCTAGTTGTTGCTAAGCAGTGCTTACACT
>NW_008795259.1:416933-425094 GCF_000699145.1 Aptenodytes forsteri | reverse complement strand
GGGCAGGCGGCTGTGTGGTGCTCAGTTGCCGGCTGAGGTTAAACCACGACAATCTCCCATGTCTCAGATCAGTGGCTTAATCATGAAATAATCACCAGAAGGTTGAATACTTATGTTAACTGTAGAAGAGTAAGGGGTTTTTTTTGCTATGGTATATAAAGAGAGAAATGGCAGCAATTCATTTCTAGTTCCTGGCAATCTTTAAGTTCATTTATATTTTGAGAAGTGACTGGGAAAAATGACACTGTGGGGTTCTCTGTTTATTCCCTCTCAGTTACCTTCATATGAAATTTGCTCAATTCACAGTTCAAAGGAAGGTATTTGCTCAATGCCAGCACAATGCAAACTCAGTCGAGGACTAAAAAATCATACTGTATTCTTTGACTCATGCATCATCAGTAGCCAGAAAGTGTTTTCGAAAATATTTCAGAAATCAAAGGTCCAGAAAAAAGACACAAAACATGAGATTTGTTTTGATTTCACCTGCTCCTGCTGGTGGCAGGACACTGTCCAAACTCTGGAGACCTAATTTCTTCCAAACTTACTCTGAAATTAAAGAGAAAATTCTTCCAGTTCAATTCAAGCTATCTAATTTCCAAGGTGGAGTTACCTTCTATAATACGTAAATATTAATACTGGTAATAGAATAATAATGTTCCTTCCCACTTGATTTTAAGTAATTATTTAATTTTATTATTCCCAATAGAGCAAGAAGGATTTCACTTGCCCATTTCACTTTCTCTTTATGTGATGGATCCTCCTGATCACAAACTTTCACTAACTTGCAGTCTGCTGTGCCGGACAGGCAAGAGTGCAACTTTGCTCAAGCACAGATTCAGGGTGAAGGGTGAGGCATGTGGACACCTTTCTTAACAAACACAGTTGCAGTAGGTAACTCTCTGCCTAGCATCCACTGGCATTCACACCACTCAGCCCATGGTCCCATGCCTGCTGGAGCAACAGGCCTTTTCCCCTGACAGAGGAGGCAAAGGGGTGTGATGCTGCTAGGAACACGGCTTCTGGCAGTGAAATGCTTGGTCAAGCACAGGTTTGGCTGATCCAGCACCAATAAGCCTTCAGTCCCATCAGGAAATAAAATGATCATGTGGTGTAAAGCCTTCTCCCTTTTTCAGATTTTAAAAGAAATGCCCAGTATTTTGTCCCCTAGACTCAAACTGGCCCAAAATTTTGTCCCTGAGTCCAACCACTTACTATGTTCTTTGTTTTCTCCTCCAAATACTTGATAGATTTCTTTGTTGCTCTGCTCTCTATTCCAAGTAATGAAGACAAAAATGAGTGCAGATCTCAAGCTACTGACTGGGAGTGTCAATGGCTTGGGATTTTTTGGGGGTATTCAAAGACAAACTTTCTTATGAGCATTTACCTCCAAGACAAAGCTGAGATTTTAGTTTACGGCACGCTTTGTGGTCTTGTGTTTGCACAAACAGGCAGCACAGTGGGACAAATCCTTCCTCATCTCTAGGAGCTATGTACTGCTCACATCCCACATAAGCCCCACCTTAAAATGCTCCATATCTGGCTGGAATTCACTGCAGGGGAGTGTTTCTATTATAATGCTATTGCCTGTTTGTTACTACATGACTTTCCTCTGCCACCCATTTTGAAAGACTTCTCAAGTTGCTTTTGCAAAATAAATACTAGGAGAGCATGATGACAACGAAGTCAAAAGATTAGGAAGGTATAATAAAATTTAAAAACTGTAATAATACAGTAGGAGTATTGCAGTCGTGTAGTATTGTAGAGAGATCATAGAAGAAAATGTTAATTAAGCTTCAATCATTTAACATCTGAGCTGGGTTATATTACTATACCCACTTCCCTAATCAGTAAACAGAGGCCTTGGTATGTTACAAGCCTTGTCTAAAGTTACCCAACAAGTCAGAAGAAAGGGAAGAGAAGTAATGAAATTAACAGCAGCAGTAAATATTTCTAGTATGACATCATGCAAATTCTCTTCCCTACTTCCAGCAGCTAGCATCACTGTATTTCCCAAATTATGGTATTTTTGTATGTATAACCCATGGGTTAACCATCTTCCTGCATGATTTAGGAGAAGCTCAGATTGTACTTGTGTCTAAGGGCATTTAGTCCAGGTTTCCCCTTTTCCTTTGCTTGGGAATCCCTGAAAATTCAGGGAAGTCACCCCCAGGAGGAGACAAACAAGTGTTGGTTTCCAAATAGACCAACTTCATGTAAAATTTCCTCAATCCCTTCATGGAGAAAATAGAAGAAATAAGGCTTCACACACATAAGGAAAATTAAAATGGACAACTATATCTACAGAGGAAAGAAAACCAACCGTCTTATCTTTACAGACTGGACTTTTGGGGGTCAAACGTAAATGAGTTGGACCTTAAGCTTCTTGCTCAGACCTCGAGTGGCTCCAGCCAGCTGCAGGATAATGGAGGGGAGAGACAAGCTTTCACCCCAGTGCTGACTTATTTGTATCTGTGGGCAAGCTGCTGCACTATTACACTTGCAGCACAGATAATGCTTCTTACCTGGGAATGACATGGAAATGCAAAATCAGTTAGCTTTGCACATCTTACAGAACTCTACAAAATATAAATGCTAACAGTAATATTAAAGGAGGTAAGTAACGAACCAAAACTGGTCAAGGATCTGGGCCCACAGTTATTTTAAAGCTTCCTTTTTCTTAATTTCTGCCCTAACTGGTGATGTTTCCTTTTCTCCTTATTTTGATTCAACAACCACGACAGAAGTCCGCAGCTCCCCCTCTCTCCCATTTATTCCAAGGCATAATGTAGTAATTATACTTACATTTTTAAAGGCAGACATTTCTCCATAGGCCCTATCAACCTGTGGCCTCATGATTATAATTACTTGATCTACAGACTGCTAATTTTTTGTCTTCCATAGGAATAAAATAGCACAGGAATAGGACACAGGGAAATGCAGAGAAGTTGCAGACAGATACCAGCTAATGTTTCTCTAATGACTACTGTATATGACAGGAAATATGAATATCAGGGGCATCAGAAAATGCATGATTTTACTTTTATTTTTCCTCATTTCCTATTTCTCAAGTTGTCAACAGATTCAGTGAAATGGATTCAATTTTTAGGTGGCTTCCTGGGTTATAAGCAACAAGAAAACCATCCAAGTAGGTTTCTGTTTATTACTTTTCCAATTAGATTTGCATGGCATTGATGCTTGCTCTCAGGAGTCTATTTGCAATATTGGGAAAGGGTGTGAGTGAAATGAGGCCAAGTCCACAACAAGTTTCTGCTTAGCCTAGTTTTCCCTCAGTTGCTTATGACATTTCTGTTTTTCCAGCCTGTAAACGAGATGAAAACCAGGAAAAGCAAGACTTGGTAATAACAGTGCTTACTCTAGCTGGAAAAAACTGGTCCAAAACAGCAAGCCTGGCTTTGATTACATCTAGTAATCAAGCTGTGTTCAGAATTACTTGACTTAATGTCTCAGGAAATGTTAATCTGCACATGGAAAGCTTGGTTCTAGAGACTGTATGATCCACAGACATTGGGTAAAAAGTTAAAGTACTTCATGCTTCCTTTTCTTTTTTCTATTGTAGTCTCATGTTCGGGGAGGCCTAACAGAGATAATGGAAAAGCTGGTTAGTAAATGAGCATTTTTACCTTCTAGGTCAGTATGGTAACAGTACTAAACAAACAAAAAACCACAAACAAACCCCGATACCAAGTCAAAAAAGCTGGGTGTAACTTACGTGGGAGTATTTTTTTGCACTGGACTTAAAGTACACTAACTTGACAGCATATATTTTGGTATACTTCAGAGTTCAGTGAACTAGAAAAATACCTTCCCTGCTGAGGATAACACAATGTAGTAGAAATACTATACTAATGAGGGTGGATCGTGATGGTGACTGTTTAGGGTAAACTGTAAGTTTTCAAGTACTGTTTCCGCAACATGTCTTAGGGAAAGACATACTTTAGATCTCAGGTATGTTAACTATGCCACAGTGAATTACACAATTGCACATCGCATTCAAAAATAAAATAAGCGGTATAGTCCTGAAGTGGTTTGATTGGGACTGGGAGGTGTGGGGAGACTGAAGAAGTTCATGGGATGTGTGTTGTCTTGTTTATGTGACAGGGAAGTACTGTGGTACTGCACAAACTCTCCCATTCCCCATCAAGAGTTTGACTGCATTTGGCTAATTTATTTTCATTTGGTATCAAATACCAGTTTCTTCTTGGACTCTATGAATACCTTTCCTCTCTATAACTGTCCAACTGCTTCCCATTGCTGTCAGTTAGATGCACAAAAAGCTTGAGGGGGGAGGGGGAAAGAAGTTCAGGGAAAATTCATACTTGTTATGCAAGATAAATAAAGCAATGCTTAAGACTATGCTTAGGTTTAACAGAACAATGAAAGAATAGGTAAAACCTGGCTATCTGGAGAATGATCCAAATAAATTGTCAATTATTATTTTGACAGGTGTTTGAATACCCATTTTCAAGTATTTCAGAAACTTGGATGTTATTTCATCTTGTTGTCAGTGAAGCTTAAAATGTTTCTATAGATCAGAATGATTTTCAAATATTTGACAGAGGTATGGATTTTCTACTGAGAATGCTGGATTATATTTAGCTGTCAATACATCCTAGGACTACATTTGCCTTTTGCACAGGATCAGCCTGATGGGTCTCAGCCATCAATGTGATTGACTAATTATACACCCAATTCTTTCCCTTCTGTGTTGTTTCTAGATGATGAGCTCTAACAAAATGCATCTGAAATTGTTATTGTTTCCTGAGTAGCACTTTGTGCTACTGCTCATCTCTTGTGTAGCATTCTCTCTCCATTGCTGAAGACTCCTGTTCTGCCTCTCTGGTATGTATGCTATTTCTCCTCAGCCTTGACAAGGTTTCCCAATGTTAGGGAAACCTCAACAGATTTCATTAGCCCTCTCCTGCTTTTTATGACATGGTCATTCATGAAAGTATAAGTAAAACCTGTCCTAAGCCTGAGCTTGCAAGAACCTGTAACTGCAATACCTATCCTTTCAGCACAAGGTACTGTCATATTCCCTTTAACCTGTTCTGCCCCACCACAAAGTTCTTGACCAAATCCTCCCTTTATACCTCAGTAATTTTCCATCTGTGTGATACCGGTGCTTCATGAAACTCCAGACAGACAAAATCTTCTGCACTTTGTCTGTCTAAGAAAATCTTGCCAAAGAGTAATATCAGTTTACTGTGATAACCATCTACATTGATAAACCTGTGGTGCATTTTTCTCCCATTTTCTATTTGCTTCCACACTTTATTATTTTTTCCTCCAACAACAGATTCCGGAGACTTGCACACTCCAAAGTGAAAGTACTAGACCTGCAGTTACTCAGATTCCTGTTTTAAACCCTTTCTTGAACAAAAGTAACAAATCGTGACCCACTAGTTTTTAAAATGAAGATTATAAGGAAATCATTTAGAGTAAACAATATTTTCCAGTTAATAGTTCCAGAAATAAGCAGCATGGAAAAGTTGCCCACAGGTGTCAATAGCTGTTCATAAAATTTTACTTATTATCAGAGCATGTGATAATTTAAACTGAATCAAATCATACTATTCCTGGAAGAACCTCCCCCATATGTGTTATAGGTGAACAGCGTTGTCACACACAGAGTAAGCTTGCCAAGAGCAAAAATGTGGTGATGCTTACATGTAAAAAGCAAATAAAAGGAAGATACCTGACCTGGACCTCCCAAAATCCTTTGTTCTTTAAGGCCAGCAATTTAAAAATAAACAAACAAACAAATTATCCCGTTTCAGGGCTAAGCCATGCATAAAGCTTGGTCCCCCCATATGTCTACCTTGAAAATATCACTGCATTATTTGCTTCTTGCAAAATGCTGACTGGCACAGCTATGTTAGAGTGACTAATATATCACTGTAATCAAGGACAGCTGGTTTTCTTGTGGAGTTACCAAATTCTCTTCAGGACCCCCAGCTTCTAATTATGTCTAACTAGGAGCAGCCTCCACCTTGCCTTCCCTCCCCAGCAATACAAGCGACAGTCGTGCAGCACCACCAGCCTCCGACTCTTGTTCCCACACAATGAGATGCAATGTATTAAACATACAATGCATGTTCTAATAAGTGGAGCCAACGAGAGCTAAAGAGCTTGCAGCTGCTGGTACCACCTGTGTCCCTCAGCTTCCAGCCAGAACAATCTCCGCTCTGCAGTCCCTAGTTGTGGCGAGAGATAAAAGAGGCAGAAAGTGAGAGTGACACGTCTGGCTCGTGTCCTGCTCTCGTCATGAAGGAGCCAGTTGATCTGGAAAGCTTGTTCGCTCCCTCTGCAAATGTGGATGATTGCGCCTCTTTCCCCCACAAGCACACAAACACAAGGTGGCCAAGTACGAATTTCCCACTTATTCCTCTGTGGAGTACACCCCACACGCTCGTTGTCATAGTTCACCTAAGTGCAATTTCATTAGTTATCGTTGTTGGCTCTCCTGAGTCATGAAGATTGCTGTGGGACAGTAAACTTGGGCCAAGCAGGGAACAGACCTGTTGGGTAAACGTGGTTTTGGCAAACTGAATGGAAATCTATCCTGAGGTCCATTTTATTTTAAGAGACATTTTTATAAAGGCTTTTGACAGAGAGGTGGGCTATTTTTTTTTACCCTCTTCTTTTTTTTTTTTTAACATGCGGTTTCTTTTTCCCTTGCCTGACTGAGTGGTGATATGGATGCCTTTCAAAGTTCGGAATTATCTGTTGGCTACTTCACTGCCTCAGGACAACTGGCGTCCATTCAGGGATCAGAAAGACCATCAGTTGTTTGGATCTTTTTCCTTTCACATGGAGTTTTGTTTTGCTTTTTCCCTTTCCATGTATTTCATTTCTGAGTCGGCTGTTTTGAATCAATGCCCATCTTGGGCCAGATTGCGCCATTAAAGTACTGGCCAGTATTGCAGCCTGGATGGAAAGCAGAGTTGGCAGAAATAGGCAGTCACATAGATTCTCACTAGATTATTACCAATATTAGTTATCAACAATGAGAACTGAAGCTGTTCCTTACATAATTTCTGCTGCATCCTCAAACTAGACTCTTCTTTCTGCAACACACTTTCCCCAGTTCTCTACTCTTTTTTTTTATTACTTAGCTGACATCCCAAGCATGAGTGCTGGAGAAAATTCCCTCAGTCACATTGCAAGGCCAACACCTGTACTCTTAGAGTCTTACCCTTTTTTACTTCTCAAATCCAAGGTTTTTATCCCTTCCTTTCCCTTGCATCGTGTCAGAATGTTACTGCTAGTCTAATAAAGACAGGACGTAATGGGCACGACATAACATTTCTCCTTCTGGTCCAACACGGAACTGTCTCCTTCTGTTTCAATTTAAGGTAAACTAGTGATCCAAGTTACAAAGATATTTGAGCTTTGTGGTGTAAAGCCTGAGCTCTTAGATCTATCACAAAGCTCAGGTTGTAACACTGTGGACTTCCTGTAGACATACCTTCTCTTCCATCTAGAAATACTGTTCACAAACATTTTGAGGATTTCTTGTGCTCACCCAGTATTTTTGAATCCACCACAGCATCAGCAGGGAGTTTTTTCCCAGAATTTTCTCCTCTAACTAGGACCACTCTCTGAATTAAAACGTATTTCTCCCACAGTTTAGAAGGAAAACATTTGGATGTGGGGCTGTGATGCCTATTCCAGTCATTACAGCAGTTGTCCTATTAATACTTTATAGGGAGTATTCATAATACCCAAATCAATTTAGCTAGTACAAGCAATAGAGTAGATGAGGAGACTTTCTTTGCTTCTCTGAATTGCCCTACAGTGGAGCTCTCCATCCTCACTGACTAGATAAAGAGCCTGGGACTCCTCACCACCTAATTTAGTAGGTGACTGAAGTTAATGGTACGAATACCCCGCTGTGCCACTGCCTATTTACTGTGCTGTGTGTCATTTGTTTCATATTTGTTGTTACATGCTTTGTTCTCCTTTGTAAAATACTCAGTAAAACCTTAGATGCTGTGAGAAAAGATGCCTGCATTCATCGGCCTGATTGATTATGACTGGTCTTGGAACAGAGGGGCACAAGGGGTAGTACAATGAACACTTTAGGAGATAATATAATTTGATATTTCTGCTAGTAAATATATCAAGCAGAAAGTGACTG
>NW_008795259.1:376386-414362 GCF_000699145.1 Aptenodytes forsteri | reverse complement strand
CTGTTTTCAGCACAAATCCGAAACATGCGCCCATACCCTCTACTGTGAAGAAAATTAACTCTATCACAGCCAAAACCAGCACAGTGACCATGTTAAACACAGCCTGCTCACAGCCAAAACCAGCACAGTGACCATGTTAAACAAACAGCCTGCTCTGTATCTATACCATTAGTTCTGCTAGTAAAGAGGGAATAAAGAAGTTGACTCCCCAGCTTTCGCTGTTGTCCCGTGGCAGCTCCCAGCATTCAATTTTGTATTTACACTGTAGCTGATTCCTTTCAAACATTGCAAAACTAGCATTCGACCAATTTAATTTTTCTTGGACTGCTTCTTGCTTATCCTCTGTATGCACTGATGGCCCAGTCCTATGTGACAGATGCTGTCCTGGAGCAGACAAAAATTGAACAGCCTTGCCCTGCACCTTCCAGGAATGAATGATAAGACTGCCCAGACTTTTCCAAATGTTGCTGAGATACTACTTCTCTTTCTTATTTTTATTTTTTTTTTTCCAGGCATTGGACACATACAGTTAACAGCATGTTGCAACTGTAAGTCTACCAGAAAGTGTTTATTTTCTTTAGGAACAGTTGGGTCTTCATTTTAATTGTGTTCCTCCACTCCTTTTACAAACATACTATTTATACAAGCCATTAACGGAGCCAGATATCCATCCATCCATCCACATTTCTGTACAAACATGGTTTACATGTTCAAATTCAGATGTGTTTATGAGCGCGTGAGAGAGAAATATTAACGAACAAAGTTGGGTGTAACCCAACAAACCACATTACTGCTCCTTTGAAAATGTGATGCAGTATTTAAAATACTGTTGACATGTAAAATTAAGAAATGTTTAAAAGTATTTAACATTTCAAATATATCTTTATTCTCCCTACTTAGCATATAAAATTATAGATTCAAAACTTAAATTAAAGGTGTTCACATTGCCATCTCCTATGAAACATGTTTGGGGGATTTAAGTATAGTGGTTCTTACAGTGGGCTGCATGAAAATTATTTTTCAATAGCTCTGTTGTGTGGAGCTTGACTAAGAAGTGGCAATAATTGTCATTAGTTACTCACTAGGTGGTGTTCGGGCAGAATGTTAACATTGTTTTCAAATCGCTCTAGTTTAATTATTTTTCATTGTAATAATATTAACATTGACATTCTATGGAACTGATGCCTTGATGGTTTAGTTAGAAAAGATTCAGGTCCTTTCTTTTTCTTTTTGTGTGTGAACGTGCTCTTAGTCCTTCCCTGCTTCCAGTTTTTCTTCTAATCATTAGTGTATGTGCTGTAATGGCCAAGTTAATGAAGTCTCATTTTAACTTCTTATGCTTCAGCTAGTCCTTTTTCACAGGAAGGAGGGACCTGGAGAGCTACTGTTCTATGAAAGCTTAAATCATGGATCCAGGTAACTGCCTCACAGCCACGTCTGGGTAGCGGTAGGTGTGTGGAGCAACACTTTGCCCCATGTGCTGGTGACTACAGTTGTAGTGCATTGAAACCACCCATCATTACTGCTTGTCAGCTGGCATTTTCCTATCCTCTTCACAAGGACTCTCCTAGCGGAAGACAAATTGAGGGAACCTTTTACATCAGATAGTCCGCTTTCCACCTAAGTCAGCTGCAGAAACACACCCATCAAACTGATTTTAATCTTATGTTTTATATGTAGGGTATATGGCAAACAGAGATGGAGAACAAATGTTTCAAAGCACCTCAGTAATTTAGGAGCGTAAGTCCTGCTGATTTGCCAAGTGTGCAAAACCCATTACTAAACTTAAGAAACCTGGATCATGGCAAAGATTTTCCTCATCCATATTATTTTTGTAAGTTGCCTAGAGTAAGTGCGAACAGCATGATAGAAAACCGCATAATTTGCTCATACAAACAGAAAATTCTCCATTCTGCCAAAGATTCATAACATATGAATCTTTCAGTTACACTTATCAGCTTCTTGTATTGATTTCAGTATGACATTAATCAGTTTGTGTGTATATGTCACTTGGATTTTAAAAAGTTGGAC
This sequence comes from Aptenodytes forsteri, assembly GCF_000699145.1. Lineage (NCBI taxonomy): Eukaryota > Metazoa > Chordata > Aves > Sphenisciformes > Spheniscidae > Aptenodytes > Aptenodytes forsteri. The sequence goes on along the minus strand of NW_008795259.1, from coordinate 412,331 downwards.
TGATTTTTATTGTATTTTATTTTTAAATGCATGTGTATTCATTTTCAGACTGGATTTGCAACAAGATAAAAAAACAGAAGACTGATGAAAAGTGGAAGTTTTATGTAGTTACGGCTAGATACAGGTATGTGTGAGCAAGCAGTTATTGCATATTTAACTATATTGTGTTATCTTCTCAAGATAAAAGGACAGACAGAGCAGCATTTGCACGTCATTACCAAAGCTATGTTACAGCAAAAGCATTCGGTAATTATAGTGCACACTGAGATACCTGTAATTTCTCCCCAGTCTTTTTACAGTAGTTATTTTAATAGTATAATGACATAACCAGAAACAAAGGTTTGTTGTGTTGGAATTCTCATTTGTAGTAGCCATTTTCTGTTGAACTGATCTTGTAATTTTAAAAAATGCATTTTCTTATAGAGTCATATACAAGACACCTGCAAAGCAGACAGTAAAGTTCAGTCTTAATGTGGGGAAATATACATGGAGAAAAAAAACGAGGAGAAAGCAGCACACAAAGAGAATTATATAGATCCTGGGCCTGATTCACTGCAGTAGCATTCCAGTGAAGTAATTCAAAAGAAGTTAAGCCAGCATAATATTGGAAGAGATTCACAATGGTAAATCAGGACTTCTTTTGGCATGCCTATGTGCAAAAGGGAAATTTGCTCATTGGATTCTCCTCTCGCTTTCACAGCATAAATCAGCAGTAATTCCACTGAAATCAATGGAGTTAAGCCAGGTTAGAATGAAGGGGAGATGAGAATCAGATTCACAAAGCACAGTTTGCTGTGATTTAGTACACAAATGAGTGCCTTATAATCTGTTTACTAACAGTGTATGCAAATTGTCTTTTTGGAAAGCAACCATGAAAACTGAGCTTCACAAAAGCAAAATGAGGGGTGGGAATGTTCTTAGTTCCAGACATTCACATCCATAGTCAGAGGTCTGATACACAAACACTGTCTCAGGGAGAAGAAAACTGCCAAGTCTTCACAACACATGCAGAAGTAAGGTAGATTATAACAAGATGTGAGACCATGATTTGGAATGGCAAACATCCCTCACAGACGCTGGGATAATCCAGCAATCAGGCCCCAAACAATGTCCCTCCAAGCAAACCCAGGCAGGCCGACCATGCCATTTCACAGCATGGGCTGGACCCTAAATCTACTGCAGAGCCATGCAAATGTGACTGGGTCCAGGTGGTCCCAGTGCCTGGTGGTCTCAAGCAGGAAATGTTCACAAAAAAATCCTTTGTGTTTACTAAACCACTGAGGATTTAAAATGGCTGCAACTGAGAATCTGAGTGTGTAAAGTGACTGAATAAGAGATCCCAAAATAACCAGACAGTGAAATGCTTTCGTGTTCACCTGCCCATGGAAGAGACAAGAGGAGTTAACTTTTATCAGCTCTGAGCGAATGCTCATTCTGGGTTTCAGGATGCAGTTGTGTATAGCCTGGTGAAACTGCACATCATAATTAGAGAGATTATTTCCTTATGCTAAGTCTTTAAGTTGAGATTTCCTTCTTTGGATTTTTTTTTTTTCCATTCCGATCCTTTCATTCAGATATCTATGTTAAGCCTGGATCAATGTTACCTGTGAGAATACATCTGTATAATGACATTCAAGATCAGATTTACTGTGCAGGACATGCAACACATGAAGAGATTGGAGTTTGTGTTAGCAGTGTCCTAAAGCATTTCCTGAGGAGCACTCCAAGTACCACAGGAGCCCACAATGAAGGAGGGCAGAGCTTATCTTTTCCCAGCAAGCTTAAGAGCTGATGACCTCATATCTCCAATTCCTGACTTCTGATATTTTCTAATAGATTTGGGAAGGACAGCATCATAGTTTGAGATAACAGGGAGGACAGACGGGAGGCGGCAGCAGTGTTCATGGGATCTGGTTGGTGGTACCCATGATTACTCAACAGTTCACAGGCCCTCAGATCTCACACAGCTGGCTGTGAAAGAGTATGAGGGAAACCAAAAACATGCTGTCACAGCAGGCTCTGGAGCCCTGTTGCCCAGAAGAGGGCAGACCTACAGTATTTTTTCTTAGACAGTGGCATTCTTGCAGATCTACTTCTCTTTCTTTTGTCTGTCTAGTCTGCTGTGTGGGCTGGAGAAATTAAATACAATGCAAAAATACAAACAACCACCACTCTAGAAAAAACTTAGGCAGTTGTCTCAGTCCATGGACTCAATCCTTCACCTTTTTAGTCAGTCAAAGTTTTCAGGCAAGTACATTTTTCTGTCTGCCTAATGATCAGTGTGGTCAAGTAAGGAGATGTGAACTAGGTCCATTTCACTGCTGTAGATCAAGACAAAAAGCCTGCTCCGAATAAAAACTAAACCTTAGGACAGAAAACGCTGATTTTGAAGTTCTCCATTTTTCCCCTAATTAAGATGAAAACAATCATCTGACTTTAAACTTATGATTATTTTTCTCCCTGCTTTTCCTCCTCTTTTTCTTCTTTTTCAATCATTTGGGGGGGGAGCAGAAGACCTGGATACATGATGATTCATGTATTAAAGAATATCTAACTCTCCAAAAGAAATATTTGAACTGATGTTTCTATTTCACTGAAAGTGCATAGCAGAAAATACAGTGAATTCTTGACCAGTTGAACCTAGGAATCATAATATCGGTGTTAGCTATGATGATACTGAATAACGTGCAACTAGAGAATAACATCTCTACGAATACAGTTCTTAAACCCACCTCTTTAAGAAGAAGCACTTCTCCAGCTTTCTTAGCTTCCAAACATTTTTACCTTCTGTCTCAGACATACAACTTCCAAACATTTTTACCTTCTGTCTCAGACGTACAACTATGATAAGAAGACATCATTTTTTGCTTTAAAACAAGCAGAAATTCTGCTCTGAAGCAGGCTGTGCTGGTAGTGAAATCTGTGTTTGTCAGGTCTTATCTCTTCTTTTTTGCAGTTGTTCTTACTGTTGAAGCCTACTGCTCGTCAGTCAGCTCTCACCTGCTCTTGCAGTCTGCTTAACGCAAAGTGTTATTGGGGTACAGCACACCAGGGGTGTGCAACTGGTGGCTGGGTACTCCAGCAGGCAGCCTGACCCAAACGGACCTCTAGCCAAGCCCTTGCACAATGAAGCATGGCACAGGGAGAGCTCCTCGAGGTTCTCACTGTTCCTTGATACTGATCTCCCTCTCCTTTCACACACCTTTACTCAAACGTCATCTTAAAACTAAGCAGAATCTGGCATAAAATATCCAATATAAACCTACACTTGCTTATGTACACGCACTGCAGACTAGATTATTGCAATTTGGTCATCGTCAGGATTCCCTTGAAGTTGGGTGGAAAGCTGCTGTGGTTGCAGAAGGTGGCTGCTCCCTCACTGTTCAGACAGGTGTGTATGAATCACACCTGCACTCTTCTTGGACAACTGCAAATATTCTGCTCTACTAATGCATTAAAACTTAAGAGGTAAGGAGAAAGCACATACAGGACTATCCTTATTCTTATGTCGCATCAAAGCACTTGAAATCAGATGAGTTGTTTCTGCTCTCCACTCCAAGCTTAGCACAGACCAGGACAATGCAAGGATCTTGTTAACAAACTTCTCCGTGGCATTCTCTCTCCAAGAAAGAGAGGGATGATGCAGCTAATCAGCAATGTAGTAGACCTCCTGTGTCAGAACAGATTAGGACTCTACCGTTTCAGAAAGAAATAAATGAGGATATCAGAAAAGTAAAGCATACCACAAATGGCATGGAGAGAACAAATAGGTAACAATTATCACTATTTCTCATCCTGTAAGAACATGAAATTATTACAGCCTGTTATAAAGTTAACAGAAGGAAATACTTTCTCATTTAACAAGTAATTAAAATATGGAGCTTATCACTACAGGAGATTTTGGAGCTAAAAAGAATAAAAGGGATAAAAGATGCGTACCTAGAAGAAAAGTCTATTAGGGCTATTAAACACAAAGATGTGCTACCTTCTCCAGTTCTGGAAGGCTTCTATGTGCCCAAGGACCTTAGGGTGACAATTTCCAATACAGATATTCAAATAATAATTTAGAATAAAGTTTCACAAAAAAGAAACAGTATTTTCCAACAAAACCAGCCCAGCCACCATCTCCCAAAATTTGTTTATGAAAACTGTCTGAGGTAATGCTCAAAACTGAACCTAGCCCCTTCAGAGTGCTGTTCAAGGATGGAAAACATTTATCAAGTAGCAATAACTTCTGGCCTCTAAACGTTTTCCAGAAAAATAAAACCAAACAAATTCCCAATTACTTAAGTCAAATAGCCATTGTGGTTCCTAATTTTTTTGACAGAAACTGTTAAATAGTTCTACTCACAAGCTCACTGTGTGTCTAAAGCAACAGACACAGTGTTAGAAGATTAGAAGTTTAGGAATACCCCTTTTAAAAACTTAAAGTAACCTAAGCATAGCCTAATTCAGCCCCAGGTATAGTGGCTGGTGGCTCAGAGGCAGAACTAGCAGTTGATAGCTACAGCACCATGCAAGTCAGGCTCCGCAGTCTGAACCGTCCTCCAGTTTAAAGATCTGGACCTGCCAACACTTCCATAGCAAGGGACTCGTCCCTTCTCATGTGAGGGGGAGCCCCTGGTTTCCCTGTCCCTCAGAGGGCAGAAGAGGTAAGAAAAAGTAGGCAGCATTTTCAGAAGCAATAGTTAAGCATCCATGAAATACAATAGGGGCAAATGTGAGCATCAGTGAGATGCTCGTTTAAAACCTTCCTCTGCTCTTGGCTCTATTACAAAGGCAGAGCTTGCAGAATGACTAGTTCATTATTGAGAGACAGACTAAATTGAGCAATGGGGACACTTGACCTCAGACCACACACATACTCCTTCGCTTGGTTCCCAGATGATCTTTGGATACCGAGTAATCGCTTTTCCTGAAACACCAGTCTCTTCCCTCCCCAAAATTATCCCAGCTCTTCCCAAGGCATTGCCCTCAGTGAATCAAAGAACACCTCACAAGTTTTCAAAAAGTGCATCCAGCAGAAATGGGGCACCTTTTCATCTGTATGCCAGGAACCTGATTTTGTCAATTATACGCTGTATATAAAAAGCCTCTGCTATCTGCTTTCCCAGTACTCTGGGGAATGCACATGAATAATTTTAAACTAAGAAAATGCTGTTGGGAATATTGTTTTATTTGGGAATTCTAAACTTTGAAACACATCTACAAAGAGTATTTTATAATTAATATTATTTAATTTTTTTTATACAGACATATATATGCTTGTATGTATTTTGGATTAAAATAAATAAAGAAGGGAGAATACATTTTAGAATGACACATCAGTTAATGCAGATCTTGAAAGATAAGCCAAAGTGCCTTAAAAAGAAATATCTCTGGACAAAGGTGGTAAGCGTAGGAAATCCTCTGATGTCCTTGGTGCAGGCCCACAGGACATGTGGGTGAGAGATGTGCTATCTGTGGCACAGAAATTTTTCCAATTATCAGCTATATACCTTCCTTGTGACGTGATAGTTACATAACAGGAATAATTTTGGAAAACTAATACATGTCAATGTTTACAAAATTTCCACCTGGCTTTTTAGAAGAATAAGAATGCTAATAAGCTGTAAAGAAAAAAAAAAAAAAAGAATGCTGACATTACACTATGAGAGTTAGTTTAGGGTGAGCTGATCTGTGATTGTACAACAGATCATTTTAACCTTTGCAGTCTTCTGGGCCTTTTTGATGCCACCTCATCATTATACTAACCTAGTTCATTCTCTCTTTTGAGCTACGGTCACTTAGAATCATTCATCGCAGAAACTTTACAGTGATGTCTTAGAGACTGCTGATACAACACTGTTATTCTTAAAAGAACAATTTTCAGAGCAATACGCAGGGGAATTACACTGTTTCCAAATTGCAGTTGTTAGCCACTTCTTTTGTGTTTCATGCTATTCTTTTTGGTGATTTTTTGATGTAGCAAACAAATTGAATTCATCTTGAAAAATAAATTGCAAACTGGGAGTTTTCTGAGCTGTCCACACAGTATTTGTTTCATCTTCCAGCATATGTTCCAAGTGGATCGCTGGGACTGACACTAAGAAAGAAGGTGTTTGCCAGCTGTCACCACAAAGTGGTTTCTGAACTGTAGCATTATTGCTGGATCTCAAGTGCTATTGCATAAAAAAATATTAGCAAAAGCTGATCTTTTACAGATGACCAATCAACTAATGATCAGATAAATGTTTCTGAGACTTTTTTTAATGCTAGCTTTTCTTCTAAACAGATTATTTTGTATTAAAAAACTAAGAGGATGTATTTTTATTTTATAAATCTCAGCAAACTCATCTGCTATTCCTTTTTAAGCAGTGGAAACAAAATACTTGTTAACAGAATTTTTTAATATTCACGTCTTAATTGGCTTTATTACACTGCTCTACCACAAGATATTTTCTGTCTTCCCTAAGCCCTGGATTATTTATCTCTCAGCTAAGAAATTCCGCAAAACTTTTTAAAACAAGGTTACATTGGTTATTATATTAAAAGCTTAGAGTACAGCCATCTCAGTCTCCCAAAGGCCCCCTGCACATTGCATTATATTTCTCTATTCATCAGCATTTAGCTAATGGATTTGACTTTCTAGAAAACAGAAGGTTTTCCTTGAAAAGTAACACAGTTTTTCAGGTATTTTTCCAGTTACACTGAATCATGTTTAGCATTTAATTTACAATATTTACCAAAAACCGCCACCCCTTCAAAACAGCTCAGAATCAAAACATTAAAAAAAAAATAAACCCAATGTTTGGTGGAGAGAGGTAGATGACAGATTAGGCAAACACAAATTTGTATCTGGTCTCTAAATCTGGATATAAGTTTGTGATTTAAAACATTATAAGAGACTAAACATGGATAGATTTATGCTAGACGTATCTTTCACCATATCTTCCTGATTCACCATCAGCAGAATTCAATGAACTTGCCCTATACATGTCCTAATGAAAGTGCTTAATGATACTAAATCATGAAAAAAAAAGATTAAAGATCCATTTCACTAAGAGCCATATTAGGGTGTCTCATTCTTGTGAGCTGCCTACAGATCGTGTCCAATACTGATGGAGTTATCTACATAAGCTACTACTCTGAAGGGAAAATACACTGCTGCAATATAGCCTCGCATTTTTAAACATAGGTCAATAGTCTATCTGTATTCACACACAAACACACAAATATAGTCAAAGTATTTGTGTGAATGAATACCCAGGACATCTGTGGTAAAATACTGCAATGCAAAATAGGTAAACATATACTTTAAATCAAAGACAGCGAATGACAGAAAGTAGTCTTAAAAACATTTATTAACAACAAGAAACCTACAATGGTGCCTACCGTTAAATATATCCTCCTTCAAGATATGACATTCCTGTACATGAAAAATAGGGTTATTATGCAAGGAATTGGAGATGCCATGATACGCATATCATGGGTTAGAAAACCAGACAGTATAGATTATGAATTTTACCCTTTCAAACATGAGTAGAAACTCTGAGTACTTTCCCAGCTCCAAGTTTCTTGTCCAGCTCGAGATGACTGAAGCTGAAAAGATCAAACACTCAGAGTCTTGGTGAATCTGGATCTTTCAGGTGTCTCATGCTGCGCACGTGCAACTGTGACTCACTTTTTAAAAACATGCTGGGATGGGAAGCACTTTCCAACCTCAGCCTGAACTCTGGAGTACTAGCAGAGAACCCTGCCTTGTCTTTCTTCACTCCCCCTGGAGAAAGCAGTCAAAAGTTTGCCTTCTGACCTTGGTGGTACTGGGTTGCTTAAGAGCTTGAAAAATCCTGCCTGTGCCCTAGACAAGTCTCTTCATCCTGCCTCAGCTGTGGAGGCCTCACCAGGCTGCCACAGAGTTGCCTGGGTTGTTGGTACTCCTGCTGCCGGTGGGCCTGCCCTGAGGACCCCGCTTCTATCCCCAGCCCTCCTTTCTGGCGGCCTCTACACTCATGCTTCAACAGGGAACTTTTATCCAAGGAAATCCACCAGAGTTGGACTCTGGTATTACCCCAGACCTTTTTACATTGCTTTAAAGAGTTAGGATGGATAAAAATCTTCCCTTAGAAGAAGAAAAACAAGTATGTGTTTATGCAAATAGTTGGCCAAATAAAAAAATACCAACTATCTCAAGAAGTACCAAAAAATAAGTACGGGTCATCTTAGTCTTTCATATTGCGCTCTGATAAGCCTTGCTTAGCTCTTACAGAACTCCCCATTCCTCCAACTTCATCACCAGGTAAAACTTCGAAGGTCATCTAATATCTCAACCATTCAAATATATGGAAACAATTAACATGTTAGCAGATATGATTCACAGCATATATGTTTGCAAATAACCTATATGATGATATAACTATTTATTCTGTATGGGATTTAAAATTCAAAACTGTCTAAGCATTTGAAAAGGATTAAAGTTAATAACAGGGAAAACACACGTTCAGTCATTTCAGTTTGCATAATGATTCACCCATAAAAAAAGAAAACGGTAAACAAATTGAGTCAACAGTTCTGTAAAAAACATTATTTTGTCACAATAAACCCCCTGAGACAGAGACATAAATATTCAGGCATTGCTATATATAAGTGCATGGCAAAATAAATACATAAATATTCAGGCATTGCTATATATAAGTGCATGGCAGAAAATAAATAACCTTGCTGTTAATATTTAAAATTAATTTAACTTCTGGTAAAGTTATTATTAACATAGACACAACAGGCCAGATCTTCAGCTGGTGTAAATCCATGCAGTCTCATAGAAGTACACAGTTCTATGACAGCTGAGAATTTGCCTCAGAAAATTCGTATTGCTGTAGACAATCTCACGTTCAGAAGTTCAAGTAAAAATTTAGAACAGTCACTTTTTTAAAAACCAAAATTCATCACAACTTAACTTTGCACTGGTATGTCCATAGGCTAGAAATTGTTGGTAGAGTGAAATTATTAACAACTTTCATATCATAGCAGATAAAATAGTCAGTAAAGAAGTATTTGAACAGGCCTTATTATCTTTTGCAAATAGGCTTTTCATCTCCAGAAATCAAATGGGATCAATCACGTTAATATTGAAGTGCCTCGCAAACCACACCCTTACAAAACATCTCTGAGGGGAGGAGGTATTATCTTCTTTTTATGGGAAATAAAACAGATGTACAGAAACAGGGATTTGTACAAAGTTACACCAAAGGCTGTGGCATAAACAAGAAATGAACTAGAATTAGTTGGGTTCCCACCCTGAGTCTGAAACAGGAGCACAGCCCTCTGTCTCCAGTGAAAGCCAAGTTCTCATTTATTTATCACTTCCAGTGAATACATCATATTAATTAAGATAATTAATTAATAGAGCTAGCAGAGCAAAAGCTGCATATATAGGCCCTGATCTCATGCACTCTCACCACAGTGGTAGAGACTTTCATAACTAGTTCCAAATCCCCTCCCTTTTTGGAAGGAATTTGCACAAATAGTATTATTTTTCCCCCATTTATACTCTTAATTATATAAAGTGTGACAAGACTAAATACCTGTTCCACTAAACACGGGTTTTCAACTCATGATCTGTTGCCTATCCCTAAGGTATTCACAAAAAGTAAGAGAAGCTAGTTAGTGTGTGCTATGTGGTCATTCACTTGCATGGAATTTTCAAAGGGTCTGCATTGCTGCTGCAAATGTTAGCCATCCATGAAGAAAAACAGACCATTCCTGAACCATTCGTGGCTGCCTTTTTGCTAGATGATTTTTAAAACCTTGTATCAACAGTCTCATTGCAACACAGAGGGTAAACTCAAAACAAAGAAACTCCTTGCTAAATATGATGCCAGCTGGAGAGAACAGCGTGATAACTTTCCTCTCCAATTCTTCACCAATAGTAGTCTCAGTGTCTTCCTCATCATCCAGATAAATGGAACAAAACAGTAATTTTTATTTTAGGAATAAAGTTATAAAACACACAGGGTTGTTTTTTTTTTTTAAAAAAAAAAGGAAAGAAAAAAATCAAACTCCTACTCTGACAGTGACTGTATTTTTATTGTTGACTGCTGTATCAGGAATTTTCAGCAGTAAGAATTCATATTTCTTCTCGTTCTGTGAAATAGAAAAGGCTTAAAATTCTGTGAAATGTAATGTACAGGTTTAATAGTATTGTACTCTTGCCTAATGTCACACTAACAAATAAATGCAATAGAGAATTGCTGACACGATAGAAAACTGCTAGTTCAATACAAATGAATCTCTGTAAATAAATCTGAAGTAATTTCTCTATGCATCTTGGCTACTGCTTTAAGCTCTGCTTACAGTCATGAGGTGGCATGGCAGTAACAGTGGTGGTGGTGGTGAAGTCTTACAGCAACCTCCTCAGTGTGTTACAGCATATTGCAACTCAAAGAAAGAGCGACTTGATGGTTCAACTCCAAAACACCTTGTTTAGTTTAGGCACAAACTCCCCTTACAGCCCACATATTAAAAAGCGCAGAATGGCACATCCTGATCTGGTGGAAATGGGATTGTGAAGGGACAAGTGGCACTCCCATGCACTTGGCAGTGGTCACATACTCAGATTCAGAGCTGTTGCAACAAGGTTGGCACCACGTACCCTGTGCATAAGAAATGAAAGCAACTCCTTTCCTCCCCAGGCAGCAGTTCTTGGCTCTTTCTGTCACCATTTCCTTACTGGCACAGGCTGTCTTCTGACTAGCAGATCCAGTGACAATTATACTGGGGAAATACACGTTAGCCCTACCCCAACCATTTTCCATTCTGCTCACGTTGAGTCTTTCCAGTGTAAAATAGGACTATTCCTTTCCCACTACCAGTTTTAACATGCAAACATGTCTGCCAGAAAGACCACTCAAGGGAAAAACATAACATGCAGCTGACAGGCTGTTATGCATTGTACGAGTCCATGAGAGAGCCCCATCTTGAGTAAAAATAAGGAGCAAACCACCAAAAATCAACAGTGAATATAGCGACTGTTATTAGTATGAAATTGTAATGGATAAAACAGCTAGCCCTCATATCACCCTTTTTCTTCACCTTTCCCTCTATTGGCATGTTTCTTAATGTCATCTTCCCGTTAGTCCCATATGGGATATAGTTCTAAGTAGCATGTAACATTAAGCAAATAGTATACTATAATATTTTTCATTTCAAAGTATCAGCACTCTATCCACTGAAGTCACTGAAAATGTCACACTAACAGCACAGATAGAAATCACCTTTTCTTTTTCAACATGCACAAGCACTCATTAGACAAGGTGGCAGGTAACTCTTGTTAACAGATACGTAGTCATGCCAGAAAGAGCTGGCATTTTGTTCAGCACAAGGCAATAGCTTACACACACACTGGATGGTATGTTCTAGTTATTTTATTATGAACTATATCATATAGCCATAGATTGCTTCCTGATATTCAAAAGCGTTATAATTGTGCTTATCAAGAGAATCCTCTTATTTCCTGCTATCATGACTTCCCTTCTGTGGCGGTTTGGCCTTGGCCAGACACCCACCCAGCTGCTCCCTCACTCCCCCTCCTAAACAGGACAGAGGGGAGAAAATAAGATGGAAAAGCTCATGGATCAAGGTAAAGATGGGGAGATCACTCACCCATTACCCTCATAGGCAAAACAGACTTGACTTGGGGAAAATTAGTTTTATTTATTGCCAACTAAAATAGAGTTGAATGGTGAGAAACAAGGACCCAAAAAAAGTAAAACACCTTCACCCTCCTACCCCCCTTCTTACCTTCACTCCTTTATTGTCAGCTCCACCTGCCCCACCAAGGTCTCTCCAGGCACTGCAGGGGACTCTGCCTTCACACCTGGAGCACCTCTTCCCCCTCTTTCTTCTCCTTTGCTCACCTTGATGCTCACAAAGCTGCTTCTCACATTATTTCTTCTTCTCTTCCCTCCCCCATCCCTCCTCAGCAATGTTTTGCCCTTTCTTAAATAGGTTTCCCCAGAGGTGCCCCACTTGTGGCTGGGGGGCTCAGCTGTGCCCTGTGGTGGGTCCGATGGAGCTGGCTGGAACTAGCTGTGTCCAGAGCAGGGCAGCCCCAGCCTCTCCTCACAGCAGCCACCCTGCAGCCCCCAGACACCCGCACCCCACCTTTCATGACTACCTGTAGCAACAGAAATCTAGAGGCAATGGAACAGGCAGACTGTAAGGTGCTTGCCTCTGTGCAGACACGGTGGGGTTTTTGGGGAGGGGAGATAACAAGTACTTCTGAGCCAGGTGTTCAGCTGGTGTAAATGAGCACTGTTCTCACTTTACCTGCAGCAACTGGCCACGACTTCAGTGATTTCCAAGGGGCTAAACTCATTCACATGGACTTCAGCTGCCATCCAAGTCATCTTAATTGAAAGACTAAGCTGTATGACGCTCTACAGCAAAACCTGGAATTGCTGTACCGGAGCTGAAAACCACTTTTTAGCTATCTCCAATGATCTGCTTTCAGTTAACGGCCATTACGCAATGTGACATATAAGGAATAAGGAGCAGCATGAGGACCTGGTCGTTGCAGTGTTTACGGACAATCTCCCTGGGTGGTTTGATTAGCTGAGGAGCAGATGCTATTTCCCCCCCCTTTCTTGATCTATTTTTGTTTGGAAAATTTGAAGCTGATTGCACATATGCTTAAAGTTTAGGTATGCAGATTTGGAAAAATCTAAACAAGTAAATGCATTTCATGAATATTACCAAGTAGGCACCAAATATTTATTCTAACCATTGGATTTCCGTGCATGAATGTTTAGCTGATGCAAACAAAGGGACTCAATTGGTCAAATCTTCTTTAGGTTATGAAAGGAGTTTGTCTTTGTTTCTGTCCTGGTTTAATTATCTTCCTTGGTCCAGATGCCTTCATTGAGCTGCATCTGCAAAATGTTTCTCAGCTGAGGTATGAGTAAATCCTTCCTATGATTTGACCCCGTGGCCAAGAACCAGAGGAGCTGAACACCTGCACTGCTCTTCCGGCAGTAAGAGTTGTGAGTGCTCAGCACCCTAAACTATTTTAGAGGCAGTTTTGCATACCTCAGTGCTGCAAAATTTCTCTACAGAAGAAATTGCTTATGGACTGCTCCTCAGCACACATATATACATACATGCACCCCCAGTCATTCATGGGGTGAGACCAGAAGGGACATGATTTAATGCTCCTTGCAGGAATGGATGAGCAAGGCATCTGAGAGGACTTTGTAGGCCTGAGCTGGACAGATCATGGTCGTAGGGTGACCAAGTACTCTCCCCTCTCCACAGAGGGCAGCAGCCAGAAGGAGGGGAACCTTTAGTAAGGAGAATCAAAGGGCACCCTATGGCATGCTACCTCCCAGTGAGCCCAAGGCAATTATTTCTGACTACATCTGCATTTTCCAGAGGACAAATATTAGGCCCTTCAGGAGGCAAGGCAAAGTGCAACCAGGGATCACAAACCATGACAAAAGCATCAGAGTTGGCTTGTCAAAGAGCTTCTCAAGGTCATCTCAATCTAGTTCTGAGTCACCATTTAGTGTGACCCAAGGGTCTATCATTTCCATTGAACAGATGGATGCACAGAGCCCACATTTTGATGCCAGCAAGCAACTTCTCTTCCTCCATAACAGTCTTTTTATTCTGGAGGGAAGGGGATGGGGAGGGGGAAGGGCAGGAATATTTCATTTCATATTTTTAATTAAATGAATCATTCTGATATGAAAATATTAAGAATACATTTTTGTACATTTTCCACATTGCACCAGGAAATAAAAAGATACATGTTTTGTTTATATATAAGTTCTTACTTCGGTATCTCCTGATTAGCCAAATAGAAGCAGCTACATTTCCTTTCTTCCCGTGCTGAGTACGCTGACCTGATCATGTGCCGTGACATACCACATCCCTCCATGGTGAGTCCACCATGGTGCATTGCATGTTTGTCACACTGGTATTTCCAAAGTGAAGTACTTTTTCATTTTGATGGGTCAAACTTTTGTTTCCAGTGGATAGTTCATCTTTTTTTTCTCTCAGCTTTCGGGGGAAAATGCCAAAACTGCAACTGGAAATTCTATAATTTAATCTGTTTTCATAACAATGAACTAACCAACAGGAAGAAACTCTTCACAGATATAGACATAATGAGATGCATTTTAGTTGTTACTAATGGGCTGTCCACGTAATGTAGATTTCTATGAGATTAAGTATTATCATGGCATCTATTGTGTCATTAATAGTCATAGACATCACTTAGAGACTTCAGAACTCAGAAAGAACATTTGTGTCCATGGTCTCCACCTGCCTGTGTGGCTGAGATCTACTGACTGAATTACACAAAGTGAACTTGAAATGAGAAGGTAATTCCTCACAAATTCAGTGTGTCAGACAAGTATTTTGATTGGAAAGAAGGAGCTTGTTTACATCATCTTGCACAGAGCCAACCATTTTCTGATCATCCACTGGTGGATATTTTTGCCTTCATGTCCATAACTTTCTTTTCCTTTTCCAAAATGCATCTTTACAGAAAAACCTGCTGCTTCTCCTACTACTTTTGAATGCAGTTTGCTATAGCCAGGATGGCATTATATAGTTTACCCAGATGGTCTGAATAATACTGAATGATTCCAGCCACTCTAATTGCATACAATTTTGTTGTAGATGTTGTTTTGTAGAAAAAAAAGTAACATACCACTGATCTTTTTTTTCTTTCAGAAATACATTTTAGTAAAAATTGGGACAAGAATTTCAAAGAAACGAGTAAATGTGGGTGCACAGCAATGCCTCAGATAAAGAGGTGGCGTTCAGCACCCTCAGAGAATCTGCTCTCCTGGAGGCATCCTGACTGGGCAGACTTTTGAAATCATGGCTTAACATGATCAGACAATGGATTTAGATTGTGGTTTATGTGCAACAACATAGTAAACAGCTATCTGGTGTGCCTACCCTGTTCTATGTTACACATATTTAAGGCTAAAAATTACTCAATTTTTCAAGAAAAAATGAAAATCTGCTATTTCTTGCAAAAGGTTCCTTTTTTACTTTTTTTTTTTAAACTAGAGATTTTTTTGGAAATAAAATTACTCAATTTTTCAAGAAAAAATGAAAATCTGCTATTTCTTGCAAAAGGTTCCTTTTTTACTTTTTTTTTTTAAACTAGAGATTTCAATTTGGAAATATCTGGGGTACTGATATTTCAGACTTCATTTCCCATGGGAAACCAATGGATTCCATAATTCATTGCAGCAGCTCAGCAAGAGGTGAAAACTATATGCAATGTAATCTGTTTAGGGAGAATCACACAGCAAGAACAATGGGGGGATAGAGATCCAAAATATATCTCCCATGAGCACTGTGAAAATATTTTTCAAATAAAAATGTTCAGTTTTCAATTTTTGGTGAAAAGGCAACATATTCTAAAGAACAGCTGCCTACTTCAATCCAGTCTGGTTAACTCCTGTGTAACTGTGACAGTAGATACAGGCACCGGCTCATTTATCTATGTAATGTCTGCATATACTAACATGACTTGTATTTTTTTTCTGCAGCGCTGTGGCAGATTGTGGCACTTACAAAACATGTATCTTGTTAGCTGATATGAAACGTGGTAGGAAAGACATAAACCTCCACTAAATTCTCCAACCTACTACTGTACTGTTGGTAGCTTAATAGTAGTAAACGGAGGTCAGCATTAAAGTCTATCTGATTTCATTTTCCACTTACCACATATTCCGTACATCAATCATGGACTATGAGACTCCATGGCCCCTTCCACAGGAGGAAGGGTGACTTCATAGTTAGGGCATTAGACTTGAGTTTAAGAGATTTGGGTTCAATTTCAGCTCTCCTATGGAATCTTGGGCAAATTATTTAATCTGTCGGTTCCTATCCCCCAACTGGGAAGATGATAATACTTCTTTTGTCACTCTTGTGGTTTACTCACTTAAAAAGCACTTAAGGGCAGGAACAGCCCTACAGCGGATGGCTGTGTGCGGGGCTCAGCACTGAAGAAATCCAACCCTGCTTGAGGAACCACTGCGAGACCGCAATAATAGCAACAATAACCTATTTCCAGCGATATAAATACACATGCAGGTTGGCTTGGGCACGTACTTAAGCCATCGTGGAAGGCAGGCCCGCAAGCGGAAGAGGCACGTGCAGTGCCTTTGACAAACTTGCAAGCCGTCCGTAGCTGTGAGATGAGTCATGCCCCACTTTAGCCTTTTGCAGCAGCAGGGTGATGCTACCTGGCACCTGCAGGCTTGTGAAGCCTCGCTGCCCGAGATCTTCACCTGTTATTCAGAGAGCACTTGACTGACAGGAGCTGAGCAGTGTTTCACCCTGTGGGGCTCGTGACAGCCACAGTGTCTGTCAACACATTCTATCAATCTCTGCTTATGCAGACAATTTTTTTTTTTCCTTTTTCCTTTTTCCTTTCTCTCTCTCTCCTTTTTTTTTCCTGATGTATTCATCACTAGGCTGCAGACACCTAGTTAATCCATTTAGAACCTATCAGCTCTGTTCATCAGCTCATAAACCCATTACCTCGGAGGCGCTGTGCTCAGGGACACAGGTGCCAGACCAGTGCACAAAACCCAATTGAGTTATGTAGCAGGCGGCAAGGCCCTTGGATTCATGATTCTGCCTGCATGGGGAATTGCACGCGTTATGTGGCAGCAGCCACTTTATTAAATATCGATTTAAATCACAGCCTTTAATCAAATCTGATAGAAGACCTTTCTCACCTCCTGTCTCTCCTCCCCCCCATGCCTTCTCCATGCTCCCCCCTCTCCCCTAGCCCTCCCCAGTCCTCTCCTGTCTCACACGGGTCTGCCTGATGACTGTGAAGCTCAGGAATGAATAGTTAGCAAGTAGTTCAACAGCAAACCCTTATCAACAGTAATGAGGCATTTGCGATAATCGAGTGATGAAATGTAAATGGGCAGTAATGAGTACAATTACATCCACTGGGGAACCATCAAAGCTGCTTCTTTCCTCGCAGATAGATGAGCTCCCTCGCTGTCGCTGCCCATTGCTGCCTTTGCTCTGAGCATGGCGCAGATGCAGGGACTGGCGGGGAGGGAGGTGGCACTGGGAAGAGCGGGACCCTGCGGTGCAAAAGGAGCCAAAGGAGCTCGCTGACGGTGGCCAGGTAGCAGCTGGGCTCCCTCCGTGCTAATTCCACCTTTGATGGTTAGCCTTCGCCTCCTTCTCCCACACCCTCCCTCTGCCATCTCCTCCCTCCCTCCTGGTCCTTAGGGATGATTTGATTTGCTGCAATGTTTGAAAACTGCCTCGTTGTGCTAACAAGATTAACTTGAGCCTATGTCTGTTTGATACACTGGAAATGTGCAGGGTGACTCGGCCTGGCTTTCAGCTGGAGCTGAAAGAGCCAAGAAATGGGACGGTTGCCATGGAACAGGCCCGACGGCGGCTTATGTCATCCTCGCCGCCGAGGGACCGGCCAGGAAAAACACCAACACGTTCAGGAAAGGGGGAAAGTCGGCACTTCCGTAATCTGACCAGGGAACTTTAACAGAACCCAGAAATAAACACATCAAACCGCATAATCTGGCCCAGTTATTCAGTTTATCTTGAATACTTTGTGCAACTAAACAATGCTAGAGAAAAGTCAAAGACGCAGGGTTAAAAAGTTGGATTGCAGAGAAACCTGTGTGGAAAATACCCTCGTGCCTGCTGTGTGTTCGCTAAACTGCTCTTGACTCTTTATTTCCTGGGTCTCACGGGATTTAACTGTGGCATATAACCTAATTGTCAGTGTCCTTATTTCCCTGTTTTAAAGCCATGTTATCGATGGAGAATTATCACAGGAATTTGTTTAAGAAGTGATCAGCTAAGGAAAGCTCATCAGTTGTGACTTTTTTTTCTTCAAAGTCACGGAAAGGCTTCTGGTATGACTAAGCGCTGACGGGATGGTCAAAGTTATGCTTCTGATACTTCCTTGCATTAAAATCCTCTTTAATTATGCATTCATTGTATCACATGAAGAATTCCTATGCAGACAAATCTCCTTCCTGCTGGATCATACACTTGAAAGCCAGGCGTAGTACAGATGGTCTACAAAGAGCACACTGCAGGACTTTTGACCCTTGGCAGATCTGCAGAGAAGGTTAGGTGTCACATTCGGCATGGCCACAAACATGCCAGCCCACTGGGGGTGCAGAAAGGGGCTGCTGGCGGAGCTGGAAGTGGGTAACTGTGAACTGAATTTACCCACTGTAAAGATGTGGGTCTCATTTACAATAACACTATTTCACAAACTGACTGGAAAGGGGAGGCTGTGTACTTTTTTTTTAAAAGCATACACATTTTGCATAATTTAAATGGCTACAAAGTCTCTGGGATGACTAGAAAGTCACACAAAGGTAAATGTTAAAGCAAGCGGTGGAGCAAACTAACACTGGTGAATAGGGAGGAATGGAATAGGAAACAGTGAATCTTTGGTAGATCTCCTCTTCCAAGGACTACAAGGATTGTAATAGGTGGGATCTGAATGAAAACAAGGTTTGGTAATGGAGAATGTTAGCCAGAGAGCAACTGGCTCAGGAGCAGGAAAAAAACTCAAAAGGAGACTAAATACTTGCTAAATGTTTCGAACAAACTCAGGGTAGCAGACGAAGGCTGAATGTACCCAGGCTACCAGAATGAAACAGTTTTCCAATACCACTGAGTTTCTCTATCATTTCTAACTTTCCAGCTCTCAGAACGTGTCACCTCGCGGCAATGAATTCTGCCGGTTACCTCTCATGCCAAGCAAGAAATACTTCCTCTCATCACACTTTAACCTGCTGCCTTTTAATTTCAGAGAACATTCCCCACTTTTTGAGTCAGAAGTGACTCCAAATGACCAACTGCAGTGCAGAAACCGCATGAGCAAAGCAACCCAAATCCTGGCAAGCAAATCGCATCAACTCATCTGGGGACTAATTATGTCAGGGCTGCATCTGAAGACAGATGACCAATGCACGGGTTTAGGAAAGATCCTGCAGATGAGCCAGCCTGGTGCAGTAGTCCACCCACCCGCTCTCAAGCCAGGAAGCAGCTCAGCCCTGGACAATCAGATGGATCAAGATGGTCACCTCCGCTGGCTGTCACAGTAGGTCTTCCTGATGTCCTAAGGAGTTACTTAATATTATAGAGTTCCATCACCCCCAGAATCTGGGTGTTTTTAACTGCACTATTTTCGGTGCACTTTGCGTTTAGAAATACACTATGATCTTTTACTTATTAGAAATGCAATAGCTGTTAAATTGTATTAGTTATTGACCTTAGCAGCAATAAACTGTAGCAAGAGTAGTCTACAGTAAACACTGCTAAATCATAATCATCTGGCCCAATGCGGGTATTTCTGACCATTTGCACTATGCTCTGTAAAACGCATTTGATCACAGTATATAAAAATATGAGAGTACTGTATATGATTTTGAAATGTACTGAGTTTAAAGACATATTCAACCAATTTATCATTTAACTTATGGCTTCGCAAAAGCTATTAAACAACACTGTGAGCCTGGAGGCCACACATATGCTACAGCCCTGGAAATGTAAAGAAGTTCATTTGAATCCCTTAATAATGACCTTGACCTATTGAACAAGGTGTACTTATTGTCAACAATTCATCTCACTCTTGACCCTGGCAAAACGCCTAGCCCTTGAATACTTACGGTGGGGGAGGAAAGGCTTGGGTTTTTTTTTTTTCTTTCCCCTGGTGAAATGGGCCAATTTTTTTCCCTGTTTAGCAAAATCTGGAACACAGATCATTAGAATGCTTTTGGCAGCTAATTTGAACATCAGTGACTCAACTTTGAGAAGGAAGCCTTTTTCTGCCCTAAAGAATCTCAGAGAGTTTTCAGACTACAGTAATTGAAAAATCCCTAAACACTCACTCACAGAGGAGATACACATTACTGCAGGAACAGTCTACAAATTGTAAAGTATTCAATTTACATTCTCAGTACCTCAGGGCAGTTGTGAAGAATTTATATCTTCAGAAACCTTTGAACTAACAAAAGATAACATTTCACAGCAAAGTCTACTTGCATAAAAGTTTTTTAACTCCCTTCATTCTTATTCTGAAGGAAGAGTCTTTTGCACTTCTGGAACCAAGGCTCAACACAGGTATCTGAGATGTTAAAAAGGAGATGGAGATGGAAATAGAGGTGTTAAAAAAATTTAATGGACATACTGCATCTCATTTAGAACATGAGTTCATTATTCACCAGTCCACACATGATGTATTCTTGATGTCTTTTTAAATGATACTTCGGTTTGATCAATGTGCAAAGATTCTTAGTTATATTAAGGCCCCTTATGCAAAGGGCTTTGTAATGTGTCAGTAATGGGCACAGCTACACCATGGGTGAGGGCAAGCTACACCCTGGATGAGGGCAAGGGGACCTTTTTTCTTCCCTGTGTGCATCAGCTGGGGCAGTGTGTAGTGCCACATCTAATGCAGTCAACTGGCTACATCACCTCCCTGTTTACACTGAGTCTTCATCTGCTTAGAGAGATTGCATTTTAAAATGAATTTTGATGAGGCTCAGACCTGACACTTTGTAAAACTGAAAAGAGAGTCCTTCTCTTTAAGAAGTGAAACATTTTTTACTTTTTTTTAAATAGGGTCAGTTCATAGATCATATCACTTGAATCTCTATCAACAAACCAACATTTTCAGAGGTTCCATTGGGAATCACACAAAAAGCTGTGTATTTATTTACGACCAAAGAACCTCAAGGGATTCATGGAATAGTAGGTAACTTTAACAATGTGCTTAAGTCACACAGAAGTCAGAGTTAATGTCTGCTGGCACTTGAGTATACCGAGAAGAAGACAGAGACTGCTACGTCATTAGGGTTCAAGCTCACAGAATCAGGCCCCGTTTGTGTAAAGAAAATTGGTAATAGAAACAGGCATCATGTTTGCTAGCTAGGAAATGATCTTTCTCTTCCTCTGACCCTTTTCTTGATCAAAGAACACTTGATATAATTACCAATCTAATGACATCCTTTTGCTTTGACTTTTTTTAAATTTCTACGGAAAAAAGAGAAGGGAGGAACGACAAAAAAAAATTTGCTTCAAGCCAACCCTAAATCTGTGATTACCATATTCATGTCCAACACTAAGCATTATGTGGAAACATTAATGAAAGTTTTAAAATGCAATCATTGGTTAAAGTTTTTTTTCCCTTCTCTATAAAGAAATTGATAAATGTTTCTATTAACTAATAACCCAGGAATCAACAGTCTTATAAAACTGGTTTATTCAGCCCAGAAAATTAGGCAATCCATCATGACTGATTTGCTCACATTTTCCCCTGCAAATAAGTGAGATGAAAACTTTAAAACCAATAAGATAATGCACTTAACAAATTCAGCTGAGAGAGATGGATAAACTAAGATGCCACTGGCATCAGTTAAGGAAAATCTGTCGTGTTTCCAATTATTTGAGCAGATTTTGTATCCCAATTTGCTGCCAGACTGGCTGCATCCCTCACTCCCCTCTTTCAAACCAAATCATCTGATCTTAAATCAGAACAAGCTCATCATATCACACTATGAAAGGCCAACAGGGGATAAATGACACCAGATGTTATATGAGTTTTCTTTTAGGCTTTCATTTCAGACTTACTACATTCCCCATGCTGCTTTTTACTTGTCAAAAACTAAAATGTGCTTTGATAGATAACAACCCTATTTTCTTCACTGCCTGAGCTTAGAGAATACCATTAAGTATTGATATTGATGGTGCTTAACTAGGGAATGCAACCTGGGACTGCAGAAAGCAGGATCCTGGGATCCTGAGGTATCTTTCAGTCCCACAGATACATTTTCTGCTAGTCCCAGGGTTTTTCTGTTGTTGCTGCTGGGGGTGGCGTTGGGATACATGCTGTGTGATTTTACAACGCAAAATGTGAGCACACAGACAGACAGGAAGAGCAAAGAGGGGCAGGCACGCTCAGAAACATAACTCTTAGGTCCATCTGCTGCTGCTGTCTGAGCTGCTGAGGGAGCTGATATCATACCAAAAGACCAACAATGAACTTCTGAAGCCGAACTGAGGCTCGCTGGTGCAAAATCCAAGGCACATCATTTTAATTTGCTTTGCTTATGGTCTTCTGGAGTCATTGTGTGCCCGGACTGGTAGGGAGAGGCTGGAAAATGGCAGAAACAAAGAACAGCACGCACTGCTCAACAACGGTAGGAGAGCCAGACATGCACGGTACAAGGCACGCGTGGCTATTTATGCCTGCAGGGTGCACCATACCCCACCAACCCAGGTCTGAAGGGAGAAGCTTATCTGTAAGGGAGAAATCTGATGATTCTACTGAGGTGTGGGCAGCCTTTTAAAAGCCAGCTTGGCCATATGCAATGTACTAGCTGTGTTCCCAGGCTTAAAATGGCTGGCTGGTGCTGCAAAGAACCTGATATAAAGAAAATGTGAACCACCTTGGTACGGGGCAAAGAAATAAATTAATAAATAGGTTAGTCTTGATTGTGAAGGAAAAAGCCACTTCTTTCTATAGTGTCATAAATGATTGTTTTTAAGAGTATTTATAAAGCTACACTAGCCTTTCATAATTGCCACAAATATTTTCTTATGAAAATAGCTAAGCAGTGAATGAACTTTAACTCTTAAACCCACAGTGACTGGTGACATCACATCATAGTGGTGTTTTACATCATGGTGATATAATTGTCTCCCAGCTGGCCCGGTGTGTGTGTTTGTGTGGAGGCACTACCATGGCTTCGAATACCTTAGTCTACTGCCTGGGAGTAGCTTGCTTGTCTCATGTGTGGCTGTAGGAGGTGGCAGCTTAACCTCATCGACTTTCCTTCCAATACACCCTGCAGATGCAGTGAGGGAGCATATTCACACATACTCTGACTGCAGCTGCTGGCAAGCAGCTTGCTCCAAGGTGCACTGAAGTCAACAGGGTTAAGCCTCAGGAGCAAAGGAAAAGATAAGGGTACGGTCAGCGTGAGTGACAGCAGCAGAGGCTCTCCTTTACAGGTCAGAAATGCTCAATCATGGATTCTGAAGCAGAATTCAACTCCATTTAAACACCACCACAACCTTCCCCCCCCAACCCTTTCTGCTGCCCTGGTGCTCTGCTGCCTGCCTGTGATTTCTGCCTTGCCATCGTGATTCCACATACTTCCGCTGAGAGCATCACCTTTGCAACTCATGCAAAATATGCTCAGTGAACAAAATACACCAATACCCCCCCAACCCTTTCTGCTGCCCTGGTGCTCTGCTGCCTGCCTGTGCATTTCTGCCTGCCATCGTGATTCCACATACTTCCGCTGAGAGCATCACCTTTGCAACTCATGCAAAATATGCTCAGTGAACAAAATACACCAATAAGCCAGCAGCTGTCAGAAACCATGACTTATAGCATTAAACAGCATCAGTTTGATTTGGCTGACACTCTGCAATATCTACGTAGCACAGCATCACTTGATACTAAGAATGAGCTGGCCTCAGCTCCCATCCCAGCAAACCTTTACAGGAAAGTAGAAATCCTCACCAACCGACTTGTGCAATGAAGTGATAATGCAGAAGACCCAGGGTAAGGGGCGGGGGGCTGGCAGCAGGTACATCGATGTATTTAGCCACATCAGTCTAGAGATCAGTGCCCTTCTGAGCCTGTTTTCATTCAAAGAGCTAGGCAAAGCACAGTGTGAAGAAAGGAGCCAACAACAACTCTTAAACCTGGGATGACAACAAAAGAAACATCACTGAATATCTCTCAACAACAAAGTTGTGCCAGATTTGCCTCACCTTTAGCCGCTTGTACGGCTGTATCATGACTGTGATTTCTAGGAGTTTGATTGCTAAACTAAAAGCAACTAACAGTGGAAGTTATTTAGGCAAAATGATAACAAAATCCATCTTCTATTCAAACTATTGCCCCCAAAAAGGAGATGGAGTAACATTTTCGTCTTTTCTAAACGTCTGCTTATTATAAACGTGGTCAGATATGCTAGTTAGCAGATGAAAGGAAAGATGTCCCATGCTCTCTTCCAATGCTAATTTACCTTCTTGCACCTGACTATGCACCTGCTCACATGCTTTGTGGAAGAGGGACAAATTGCTGCTTTTGGATCCATAGGCACAAGAGAAAAAGCCTGTGACTCAGCAATCCTCCAGCATCATCAGGAAGGGTCATCCCTACAGTCACCAGAAATACAAGACCCATGGCCCCCCTGTTAGCCAAGCTTAGTGTGGTTCGAAATGGGCCGTGGTGGGGAGAGACATCAGAGATGCCACCTCTGCTGCCCCTCCATATCAGAACAGAACCAAATGGGCTTGGAGATGTGTTGTCCTGCATGCAGGCACTCGGTGTTTTCAGTTGATTTGAGCTGGCTCTCTTGGCACCTTTGGAGGTCCTTCCTGTAAGGGTTTTCTCTGTATGTGAGTTTCTCTGGTGAAAAATTTTGCCCAAGCTGAAGATTTTAAGTGAAACTGGAAAAACATCTGTGGAAAGTGTTTCTGGAACCTCTGTTGGTAGACAGCCACCCTGGAAAGCTTGTTCCTCAAACCAGGAAAGGGAAATGGCCCTCGTGACAGCGTGAAATCAAAGCAGTTTGAACCGCAGTAGCAAATGCTGACAACAAACTGCTCTCAACCAAACTCCAGGCTGAATATTACAAGCAGAAATTAGGCAGCTAACACTTTGGCATGACCAATCGATTTGAGAAAATCAACACTCTGCTGACATATAAGTCATGAAACAGGAGCAAAATTAATCAATTACTTTGTTCACTGTATGATATTCAGCACAGCTAAATCCTACCCATCACTTGCTTAGGCCACCAATACAGTAAAATCACCATGTTCTGTCACTGGCCTGCCTGTGGAAGCAAGCTCCTAATTTAATTATTGCATACCCTCTGCTCTTATTGCAGAGCTATTTCCTTTTACATTTGCTCTGATCTAAGACACACCATTTCCTGGACTGAAGATAAAAGAAACAACACCGAAATACCCCCAGCAGTAACCCTCTTAAAATGAAAGTCTGGGAATTAACACAGCAGCCGCATAGGTATCTTTGGAGATCGCAGGAGCAACTCTGAATTTCCCCGCGTACAACTGTATGAATATTTGCCTTCTCATATCTTTCCAGTTGAGAATGAGGCAGCCAAGTAACGGGATTTGAATGCATATTGGCTTGCTGCCTCTGCTGTTTTGATTTGCAGACTGGCCAAGCAGAACGCAATTAGTGGTTATTGACACCTTTACAGGAAGCACTCATAAGGGAAATGGGAAATTGAAAATGTCCTTTAAAAGATGGAAGCAAAATACTGTATCAAAGCTTGCTGGTAAATAAGACGAGCCCAGAAAAGTGCTCAGTCAGAATATTTGTATTTCTGTATCATTTAGGAAAATCCTATTATGGCTTTAGCCACAGAGACATCCCTGGTGTGCAAGATAGAGGCAGTTCATAAAATACATAACATTTTCAGCTTGAAAATAGGGCAACCTATTGCTTTCTGTAGATGGCTATGTTACACCCCAGTTCCCATCAATAGAACATAATCTCATTGCAGCAGGCAATACTCAATATCAATGAAACACTGGTATTGTAGGTATTTGCAGACTGCCAGTACCTAAAGGACAGAAAGACTTTGTGTTTTTACAACGGCCAATATCTCTGGAACACATTTATGAAACAAGGCAGCACACCAAAGAGGCAAACGAGTTATATGCATGTGTCCACAGAGCTGTCTGCAGGCGTTTGTTTGCTCTTTCTCCCCTCTCTCTCTTTTCCGATACTTTGTACTGTCCCTACCTTATACTCTCTAAGTTTCACTAGCAATGTCAGTTATGCAATTAGTCCCCTGCCAATTAATGCCAAATTAGATGCCTGCTGTCAGCGTTCCCTAGCACTGATGGAGTGTATGGTAATAATCTGTAACCAGGATAATGCTCTAAGGAGTCTGCATTGTTCTCTGGAAAGAAAAAAAAAAAAAAAGGAAAAGAAAGAAAAAGAGAAAGAAAAAGTATGTCGTTCACTTACTTATGCCACCAGCAGTTAGTGCAAAAATAAAATAAGTTTTGTTGTGCAGTTATCCCAATGATTAAAAAAAAAAAAAAAAGAAAAAAAAAAAAAGGAAAAGAAAGAAAAAGAGAAAGAAAAAGTATGTTGCACGTTCACTTATGCCACCAGCAGTTAGTGCAAAAATAAAATAAGTTTTGTTGTGCAGTTATCCCAATGATTAAAATATAATAGGCTAATGAGATTACAAAGCTGATTGTGAACAAGACCAATTGTGTTAATTGGAGACTCCTGAATGGCAATTTGAGCTGCTGCCGCTGCTGAGTTTTGAAATATAATCAGTTTTACTAATTTTATCTGATTTCTTAATGAAGCTTGCCTTGAGCAATTGTTCTATGTGTTCTTTAGCAAACAGCGTGTGTCATAACTGCTGACATTAATCTTGATTACTTTAGTTAAAATAAATAGTTATACTTGGGCGGCTTTCAGAAAATGCATCAGAGCAAATGTAATGTTAGGAAGAGATGGGCTTTTACTTCTTATATTTGTTGTTTTTTCTATATTGTATTTGCAAAGTCCCAACTGTGAAACATCTTTCTTGTGTGACCTGATCTCTTTCAGACTCCCCTATCTTTTGTCCGCCCTTCAGAAGGCATTTTTGACTTCCACAGGAAGAGGGATAAAGACAGTGTCTTTATTGTGGAGAAATCTTTACTAAGAGGAAAAAAATAAATCCACCAACAAAACCCATCTCAGAAAAAAATACTACAAAGAGCTTTTTCATGCATGAATCTCAAAATTGGCACACACATTCTCACCACCTCATGCTCCAGCTGCCAGTACTAACACTCAAGCCTTATAGAAATGCTCTCTCTCATATAGCTTATTTATTTTTATGGAGGATTAATATACTTAGGATGGCTCTTTGGAGCTTTCATAGTGCATTTGATGGGATGCTGTACCATATTGCTGCTTACAAAGGGACACATAAACATTAACAAAAATAAACAGTAGAAAAGGGGAAATGGGAATATAAGTGCAGTCTGAATTAATGGTAAACATAGCTAGAGATCGTTCATATTTCAGAACTCCTATTATATTATGGCCTTGCCTTTACAAGGATAATCCTTTCATAATTAAGATAATGGCTAACTAGTCTGATAGGTATTATACATCTTTTTGAGCCAGTATGCTTATATGGCAACATAATTTGCATGTACTTATTACTGGACTATAAAATCTGTGGTTTTTATATATAGTTGCATTGATTAGGTACTTGGATGATAAATAGAAACCATTTTGGGAAAGATGATATAGGATATATTAAACATTTATATCACCCTCTCTTTATAGCCAGCACTGGTTTGGTAGATTAAAAGTGTTTAGTCTGGCCTGGATAGTAATCTATGTCCAATTAGGATCTAAATATGTATAATAAACAGTCTAGCTTTTAATCCATATGCATGTAGCAATTTCTTTAGTCATGGGGTTTTAGAAAGAATTATGAAGTTTTTTCTCTAAGACACAGTATTCTGGAACAGGGGAAGGTCACGGGCAGCAGTGCAAACACGGAGAGCAGCTTCAACACAGCACTCCCGAGGACTGCACTGAGTACCAAATAACGGCATTTTCTACTCACAGATGTAATGGGTGAAAGTCTGGATTTCCTACTCAAACTCTGCTTCCTCAGTGCTTAAATGCACCACTGCTTGAAACGCTGCAGTTAGAAAAGATGTCAGCTTTTGGTGGGCAACTCTGACCTTTATGGAGAAGCTGACATCTGACATGCGGTGTTTTCACTCCCTGCCCCCGAAAGTATTAGCCTTTTATTTAAAACTACTTCCTGTCCTGCTTAAAAATTGAGCCAGAAATTTTGGGGAGAAAAAAACCCCAAACATAAGATGTTTCCACTACAACCTTTCCTTGAAATAATCATAATTCATAATTGTGATTCATAACCGTAATTCAGACCCTCACCTAGAATGACAGCGTCCCCATCAGCCCGGGTCCCTCAAACGCCAACCAACCTTTTTCAGACACGTTTAAGTCTCCAGTGAGTAGGCTCGTGGCTTCTTTAGAAGGCCTGCTTCACTCAATGAGTAAAAAATACATGTGAAATTGAATTTGTGTATTCTCGCCTCTGCTTAATAAATATGAAAATTTGTACTTAATGAGAATCTACTTTTACCCCTCTCTGCCTCCTTTAATGAGAGCTAATTGAATAGAACAATCTTCATTTGGCAGGACACATCACGAGGGCTTGTCTATACTTAGAAATTTACTGAGATAACTAATCTAAAATGGTTGAGAAACATCCCTACAGCTTTCTGCCCAAATAGCTGTTCCAGAGCAATTATTTCAAATGAGCTATTTTTGTAAATTTTCAAGTGTATACAAGTCTCAAATCTAATATCTGGCTGGCGTTACATACCCAACTAGTTTTTATGGATCAACCTATTTGATCTGGTGAGTAAGTCACACTGTAGTAACAAAAAGAATATACTAAGGTTGGCTCTGATTTGTCTTTATGCTAATGCACAATACTATAAAAAAAAAGCATTAGTGCCACTGATAATTTGGCTATCTATGACCTGGATATCGATTCCATGGTACCAGTTGCAAATTCCTAGCCCCAAATACTTTTAAAGGTACCATACAGACTACTTTGTAATAAAATTTTTCACATTTTCACTTCCCGATAGGACTGAATATTTTATTTCTCAAGTGCTTTCCCTGCAATTTACAGACAGTTAGGCTGCTGTAACTTTCAAAGGTATATTAGTGTGTGATAATCCCTATTTTAGGTCCTTGCTGTGCTCAGTGCAAGAATGGCTACCAAGTTTCAAAGCTCACACGTATTTCTTTGGGGTCTGGCAGCACACCAAAACGGCAGCCTCTGCTAAAACAGCCTGGATTCAGCAGACGTGGATTGATCCTTTCTTGTTATGTGTGAGAACCATTTCCCTCAGCATGACCA
Source organism: Aptenodytes forsteri (assembly GCF_000699145.1). Taxonomy (NCBI): domain Eukaryota; kingdom Metazoa; phylum Chordata; class Aves; order Sphenisciformes; family Spheniscidae; genus Aptenodytes; species Aptenodytes forsteri. The sequence continues at coordinate 383,334 of NW_008795259.1, read as the reverse complement.
CTGCTTTAATCTTGTATTTTTAAACATAAACAGAATGACAGATTTTACAGTATAATCTGGTAGGCACAGCAGCCTTTTAGAAGAATGAATCATTAACCTAGAAGCTACGTTTAACTAAAAAGGACAGACAACAAGAAAGGGGGGGAGAGGGAGAGGGAGAGAGATTGGTTTTGTTCATGATTTAACACATAACTGTGATCCACCCGCGTCTAAAATGCATTGCTGGAGCAGAAATAAACCTCACTATAAGCAGAGCAGAAAAAAGTGGCAATACAAAAGAGCTTGAGGAGCACAAGGAGAGAAGGGAAGGAAAAATGAATTTTAAATTTTTCTCTCCTGCTGCATTTTTGAAATGTAACACATACTTTTATGGTAGAATGTTCCTGTTGCCGTGCTGGTGTAAAGAGACAGAAGAGAAGGAAGGCATGTTGAGAAAGGCAATGCCTCTCATTAGATCAACTGATATAAATGGAAAAAAACAGAGAAGAGTAAATATACATGTACTGTTTTTCCTTGTGTTCAAGTCAAGCAGTTTAAAAGAAACTTCCATTCTATTACAACAGTAAGTCATTTTTGTTTAGAGGATAACTAGATTGCAGCTAACGTTGATCTATTAATCAATTTGCAGAGGGAGAGCTTCTGGGACAGTTTCTCATTTATACTACTGTCCCTTTTGTATCAGGCTGGGCAGATTAAATGTAATTTACACCCTTGTTTAAGTTTATTTTACATTGCTATGTTATTAGTGTAAATAAGAATCAGACCCTCTGCTCTTAAACTACTCCCAAAGGTGGCTTAAATAAGAGACACCCAAATATGAAACTGATAGTACTCATTCATTATCTCCTTTGTCTTAATAGAATAAATTTTGCTCTCATTCATATGAGTGTAATGTGTGTGTAAATGTATTGACATCACAGGTACATAGGTGGAGCAGGAGAATCTGTGTTAGCATTGCTATAATTACAGTATTTATGTTTGTTCATCATGTGTATACATGTAGCTTTCCTTCTTGATTACAACAAGCAGTACGTTAGATTGACCCATTATTATCTTTAATGTTTTGTTTGTGGGTTGCGTTTTCAAATTTGACCCCTTAGGAAGACAGCATGGAAAAAAAAAGCCTTTAAACTTGCGGTTAGGGTTGGTACGGTCTTAGAAAATATATTTTCTTATGTATGTCTTAAATCCTTTGTGTAACTTAAACTTGTGCTGCCCAGTTGTTCACTGCAGTTGGTATTCCCAAAAGCATATGCAACCCATGTGATCAGCAGTTTTTTTCAGCCATCTCCTGGGAATTGTTTTATACACCTGAGTCACCAGAAATGATTGAACTAGATCAAAGTAGGGCAAGAGTGAGGTCATCCAGTTGGGTGGCTGTTGTCATGTGTCCTAATATAATTTGGTGATGCAGTGATAGACCACGTTACTGTGACAGGATGCATCAAAAGGAAATGAGATATGTTTGAAGGGAGTTCATGTCACCAGAAAAGCTTAGGCATGGCCAAGTGCATGTACATCCATGGAGCTACCTGAGGAGACATCCATGGTCATCTATAAATGACATTCTGCTGACCTGCCTATGATGGAGGACCATCATCAGCTGGGTTTCCCATTTGCTTGAGGGAATGAGCAATAACTCTTTTTTCTATTCTTCATTCAAACTAAGGCATTTGTAAACAAGAAGCAAACTCATACCAGATGGGATCTTACTTTTCATAATGCAAAGACCAAATTGTTATTTAATCCTTCCAAACTGATTTACTATGTCAGGCATCTCTTCTGTTGCTAATGGTAGGAACTCAAGAATTTTGGGGTTTCCCCCTCCTCATCCCAGAACGCAGAGTGACTTATCTCCCAGTTTTTATGACTTCTCTCACACCCACAAAGCTGAAGCCACAGATGAATCAATCATATCCCGGGCATTAGAAGCCTTTCACAGAAGACGTGTGCCTTTACCTTCCTCTCCTCCTTCAAGCCATCTCTACATATAAGAAAAATGGTGGCATTATGATCCCTTCCTTTAATTCTTCAGAGATTTTTTTTTTAATGCTATCATACCTGCACTTCTGAGATGCTTTGCTAACCTTTTTCTTTTTACCCTTAGTTTCTCAAGTGGATCTGCTGAAAACAGACAGTTGTTATTTTTCCAGGCAATATTTACTTAAATTATGTCATATAGTCTACAGTCAGATTTCTCTTTCAGAAGAAAACGTTGCCTCAAACTGTACGTGCATGTAGGTAAGGTACCTTTGCTATATTTAGATTATTTAAATTTTTTTAGAGCTAGGATTTACATCTTTCAATATTGTTTTTATACTGCTGTTTCTTTTTATTAGGGTTTTTTTAGCATGTTTGTCATGCATGGCTGTGGCTTTCTCTGTAAGCCTTTAATATAAAATGGAAGCATTTTATACAACAAAAAAGAATTATCTAATTCCACAAAACAAAAGGAAAAAACCCCAAAAGATTAAGGTGGGGTTAAAGGCTAAAATTTGCCTATAAATGCAGTCTAGCACTTAAACAGGCACGTAGTTTTAACTATATGAATATTCCCGTTGAAATCTAGGACAGGAACTGTATTTAGAACAGTTTTTAAACACTCTTGACCAACTGTGGGTTTGTAACAAGTTTTGCATTCAAGCATAACACAATTAACAATCGGAAGGGGGGGGGGAGGGGGGGGGGGGGAGTAGGCTAAAGAGTCATCCTGGGTTGCCTGTAGAATGATTTTATTCCTGATGCCTTCCCTCGGTTGGACAAACAGTAGTCAAAGCATGCTAATGCAGCAGAAGCATGACGTGAAGCAGCTTGCCGGGCACCCAGGGTTTGTGGGACAACCATTTCTGAACACTAGAGCAAAAGCTGATCTGCTTCGTGCGTGGCCAAGACTGCTAGAAAACACAAGGAGAGGTTAGACCTTGGTTCTTTAGGTTTGTGGTAGAGTGCAGTCAACCTCAGTCAGGCTGCTTTCTTACCTTCCTTTTCCTCCAGAATTAAATCAAAACTGACAGAGTAAGGAAAAGATTAACACATTTGGAGTTTGGGAGCAGAAAGACTGACTCATTCTTGTTTATGATGCTTGCCTGGTTTGTGATTTGGAACAAAAGAAAAGTATCCAGCTAGATTTTTCAAGCACATGCCAAGCATGAAGGGTTGCCAGGCTTCAACCTTCCTCATGACATCATCTGAAAGGCTGTGTAATTCCCTGCAGCAAAATATCCACAGAGGTCATGGCAGCTTGCTTCAGCAGCTGAAATCCGTTTGCTGTCCTCTACACACTTGCATTTGGGGGAGGGTTTATGATAATTATCTAATTTGGGGTATGGAAAAGTTCACAGGCTATTCATAAATAAACAGCGAGTAAAGAGATTAAAGCAAAGGTGAGATCCAGTGGCAAAATAAAAAGTAGGCATGAGCTTACTCTAGACCACAGACCCCAAAGTTGTCTCCTTTATCTTTCTTCCAGAAGAACTTGTGACCTCATGAAAAACTAACAAAAAATAAACAGACCTCTGTCCTTCTCCCAATACCCTGTAATCATAAGCCATCTGTCAAAAATAACATCTCAATGCTGCACAGATCTACTTGATCCCTGTGTGTTCAAAAATATTTATATATTTCACGACTGCTAACCTAGTTCAGTTAGTTTGTGGAGCTAGCTTGATTATTTTCACCTTGTGGAACAATAGAGTTGTTAATTTAATTCCAATTCAAACTTTTGCCATACTGATAATGCATATACCTGGGAGAACACCTTTTAGCTTTCAGATTTCAAACCAAATGTAATCCTTGGCATGTTTTCCTGAGAGGGAAAAGTTGAATCCATATATTTCTTATCTTCTGTATAATTTCTTTTAATTTAAAGAAAGATTGCAATAATAGGAACTAATGCAAATTCAGTTGTTTTTTGATAAATTCAGTAAACCTCCATTTTCACAGACTTTCAAATCTGCAGACTTTAAGTGTTAGAAAGAAACTTATGTTTTTCTCAACTGGGCCTTGTCTTTTCTCTATCTTTTTAGCTTTGCAATGCCACATGATTTTAAGAAGTGCTAGTCTTACTCTGAGGTTTTAGAAACAAGTCAGAACACTGATCTTGTGGAATCACTAGTAAAGAACTATAAACTAAAGTTTACGGAATTTTTGCCCATGGAAATTTTGTTTTCAGGAATAAACAAATTTTTTTCTTTGTTTCAAAGTATTCAGTTAGTTCCAATCGATGTATACTTCAATCAACATTAGGAACTAATTGCAAGTTAGAAAAATGTAAAGAGCTTTTTTTTGTCTTTCAATTATGATGTATATAGTAGACTTAAAAGATTGAGCTCTACCATTTTGAAGGCCTTGATGGACATTATGAAAAGAAACAGTTGGTTTAACTACGCCATTACTCGACTTCTTTAATATACTTGTTTTAAATGAAAAAAACCTGTTCAAGTAAATATATTTTTCCCTTCTGCACATCCATCAAGTTTAAGATAGATTTATTTACTTAGTGAGAACTATTTTAAAGTTATTTTTTTCCTGCAGTTGTAAAGATGTTGTGAGTTCTATATAAATAGGGTTTAACACAAATACCAAAGAAAAAAGAAGTATTCACCTAATGAAGTGGAGGTACAGCACTCGCCATATTCTAACATTACGTGAAAGTAAAAAAGGAAGAAGATAAGTTAAATTATATTAAACTAAAAAGCCAGCTAATTAAATGCACAAAGATATAATGTATCCTTCTGATCAGCGACAAATACATTAACTTTATGCAGCTTCCTTTGAAGGATGTATTTAACACATATTTTACAGCCTAAAAACCAACAGAAAAAAGGAAAGCTTTCTAAAGGGGAAAAAAAAAGGACAGATGCAAACAAGATAACAGATAACTTAAACCAAGTTAACCTCCTTGATGATTTAAGTCACAATTAAAACCAAACAATTTAAATCCTCGGAAATTAAATAAAATCAATGAAAGCTTTGGGTTTGTACACACTTTTCACATGTATTGCAGTGAGACCCTGGCACACGCCTGCAATACCAATAGTAGTTAATCACGCCTGTTCTTACTTTGGAGCTCTCTCCTGGTAATCAACCTTGAGAGGTACCCCTGTCAACTGTCAACTGTATGGTTTAGCTCTGGATCCACAGCTGGATTTTACCCATAATGTTTAAGGAATGTGCAACCCCGGAGGTTTGCAAACTGTGATGTACATAAATGCTAGCCAAGTTGCTGCTACTAGTTTGTGAACCACTTTGGGGTGATACGTGACACAAGGCTGGGAGCAGCACTGCTACCACGGCTGCTGGTACCCAGAGAGACGCTTGCCCCGCTAACCCCTATGATCACTGTCAGGCGACGGTGATCAGCCTCCTGCCCTCAGAGCAGAGCAAGATGGCAAAATCATTTTCTCCCAGGGTCTGCAGTGACCAGTCTTATGAAGATGACCATGAACTTCAGGTTCAGAGCTGTCGGCTGGGCCTCTCACACTCTGCAACAAGGAGGTCCCTGCCCATCCCTGCCCAGGATCTCCTCATAACTGGATGGCAGTAAGTATCACAGAAAACAAGCAATAGGCTTTTGGTTTGACAATAACTCTCACCAATATCTCAAATATTTCTTTCTCATAGGGAGCTGCCAGCAATGGCTGCATCAAGGTAAATTTGGAGATAAGAGCATCCTCAGATTTCCTGCCCCTCTTTCTCTTCTGTTTCAAGCCAGCCACTGTGCTGCAGGTTGAATTTCTCTAGCAAGGAGTGCGACCTACCAGTAATAAAGTTCACCATGTGGTAGCTCTGGGGAAGATAAAGAGGCCATTTCTTTGATGCTCTAAACATGTAACCTGCAACGTGGTGATGATGAGTCATCTGGCATTTCCTTTCTACTAGAAACCCACCTGTTCCAACTCTTAACTCACTGTCTGTCTTGCTGGGATTGAAACCTGAGTGAGTGAAACATGGTTCAGATCTCACAAAAGCCTCCAGTCAAGGGGCAGGCTCGATAGCTGGTCGCACAATAGAAGAAATCTGTCTGGTTTTATTTCTGGTAAAAGTCACTTTTTGAGAAATTGGATCTATAAAACTGCAGGGCATGATATAATGATAATAAATGCATAGAAGCTTTCATATTTATTAATTGCACATATTATAAGATAGAAACCAGCCAGAGTAGTTTTCTAAATTGGGATCAAGATTTTTTTAAAGCAGCAGCTCTTTTAGCTGCAGATTCTCATACAAAACCCACCAGTGAGGTTTCTGGGTATCAAGAGACTGCGAACTGTATTAGTATTTGAGATAAGGTAAACAAGGCCATCATGTGAAGGGCACAGCTCCTTAAGATTACCTTGTTCGTATGTCCCAAGATGGACATTAAAAACCAAAACAAAGCAAGTAGTGACACTTTCTAAAGTCTTGTCCCAAACCAGTCAATAAAAAGCGACTTCTAGAGATCACTTTCTCAGAAATTATTTGCAAGTTTCCATTTAGTGATCTGAAACATGAATGATAAGTGGCAATAAACTGCTCTTTTTCCTAGCTTAGAAAGCAAAAACTCAGGTACAAAAAGTTTTTGTAATTTTTTCAAAAGTCACAAAGGACTTGGGAATCATAGAATCACAGAATAGAAACATAGAATCATTTAGGTTGGAAAAGACCTTTAAGATCATCAAGTCCAACCGTTAACCTAGTGTCTTGGTTTCGGCAGGGATAGAGTTAATTTCCTTCCTAGTAGCTGGTACAGTGCTGTGTTTTGGATTTAGGATGAGAACAATGTTGATAACACACCGATGTTTTAGTTGTTGCTAAGCAGTGCTTACACTAGTCAAGGGCTTTTTAGTTTCCCACGCTCTACCGACTGAGAAGGCTGGAGGTGCACAAGAAGCTGGGAGGGGGCACAGCCAAACTGGCCAAAGGGACATTCCATACCATGTGACATCATGCTCAGTACATAAACTGGGG